>NC_069508.1:120359230-120959230 GCF_027579735.1 Bombina bombina
ACATACAAAGAGAGAAGCGCTCTACCAGGAACGAACAACAGCTCAGTGGCTTGTTCTATGGCGATTTACCACCCGGAAGCAGCCTCTTTTAGACCAGTGTGCTTTTCACAGAAGAAAACTTTCCTGAAGTATATCAGTCTGATCCTGCCAAGTAAGGTCAGTCCAGCCCCGAAATACCAGGTAATTCTTCTCTGAACAAGGAACATGACAACCCCAGACGATCGTTTCGGCCTCCTATGGGCCTCGTCAGTGAGGTGCAGCCACATTCCTCTAAGCACACTGGGCAAGGAGTCCACGTCTGGTTTCCCCCATTACCCATAGGGAGACTTCCCCAGGGTCATAATAATTTGCATACAAAGAGAGAAGCGCTCTACCAGGAACGAACAACAGCTCAGTGGCTTGTTCTATGGCGATTTACCACCCGGAAGCAGCCTCTTTTAGACCAGTGTGCTTTTCACAGAAGAAAACTTTCCTGAAGTATATCAGTCTGATCCTGCCAAGTAAGGTCAGTCCAGCCCCGAAATACCAGGCAATTCTTCTCTGAACAAGGAACATGACAACCCCAGACGATCGTTTCGGCCTCCTATGGGCCTCGTCAGTGAGGTGCAGCCACATTCCTCTAAGCACACTGGGCAAGGAGTCCACGTCTGGTTTCCCCCCATTACCCATAGGGAGACTTCCCCAGGGTCATAATAATTTGCATACAAAGAGAGAAGCGCTCTACCAGGAATGAACAACAGCTCAGTGGCTTGTTCTATGGCGATTTACCACCCGGAAGCAGCCTCTTTTAGACCAGTGTGCTTTTCACAGAAGAAAACTTTCCTGAAGTATATCAGTCTGATCCTGCCAAGTAAGGTCAGTCCAGCCCCGAAATACCAGGCAATTCTTCTCTGAACAAGGAACATGACAACCCCAGACGATCGTTTCGGCCTCCTATGGGCCTCGTCAGTGAGGTGCAGCCACATTCCTCTAAGCACACTGGGCAAGGAGTCCACGTCTGGTTTCCCCCATTACCCATAGGGAGACTTCCCCAGGGTCATAATAATTTGCATACAAAGAGAGAAGCGCTCTACCAGGAACGAACAACAGCTCAGTGGCTTGTTCTATGGCGATTTACCACCCGGAAGCAGCCTCTTTTAGACCAGTGTGCTTTTCACAGAAGAAAACTTTCCTGAAGTATATCAGTCTGATCCTGCCAAGTAAGGTCAGTCCAGCCCGAAATACCAGGCAATTCTTCTCTGAACAAGGAACATGACAACCCCAGACGATCGTTTCGGCCTCCTATGGGCCTCGTCAGTGAGGTGCAGCCACATTCCTCTAAGCACACTGGGCAAGGAGTCCACGTCTGGTTTCCCCCATCACCCATAGGGAGACTTCCCCAGGGTCATAATAATTTGCATACAAAGAGAGAAGCGCTCTACCAGGAACGAACAACAGCTCAGTGGCTTGTTCTATGGCGATTTACCACCCGGAAGCAGCCTCTTTTAGACCAGTGTGCTTTTCACAGAAGAAAACTTTCCTGAAGTATATCAGTCTGATCCTGCCAAGTAAGGTCAGTCCAGCCCCGAAATACCAGACAATTCTTCTCTGAACAAGGAACATGACAACCCCAGATGATCGTTTCGGCCTCCTATGGGCCTCGTCAGTGAGGTGCAGCCACATTCCTCTAAGCACACTGGGCAAGGAGTCCACGTCTGGTTTCCCCCATTACCCATAGGGAGACTTCCCCAGGGTCATAATAATTTGCATACAAAGAGAGAAGCGCTCTACCAGGAACGAACAACAGCTCAGTGGCTTGTTCTATGGCGATTTACCACCCGGAAGCAGCCTCTTTTAGACCAGTGTGCTTTTCACAGAAGAAAACTTTCCTGAAGTATATCAGTCTGATCCTGCCAAGTAAGGTCAGTCCAGCCCCAAAATACCAGGCAATTCTTCTCTGAACAAGGAACATGACAACCCCAGACGATCGTTTCGGCCTCCTATGGGCCTCGTCAGTGAGGTGCAGCCACATTCCTCTAAGCACACTGGGCAAGGAGTCCACGTCTGGTTTCCCCCATTACCCATAGGGAGACTTCCCCAGGGTCATAATAATTTGCATACAAAGAGAGAAGCGCTCTACCAGGAACGAACAACAGCTCAGTGGCTTGTTCTATGGCGATTTACCAACCGGAAGCAGCCTCTTTTAGACCAGTGTGCTTTTCACAGAAGAAAACTTTCCTGAAGTATATCAGTCTGATCCTGCCAAGTAAGGTCAGTCCAGCCCCGAAATACCAGGCAATTCTTCTCTGAACAAGGAACATGACAACCCCAGACGATCGTTTCGGCCTCCTATGGGCCTCGTCAGTGAGGTGCAGCCACATTCCTCTAAGCACACTGGGCAAGGAGTCCACGTCTGGTTTCCCCCATTACCCATAGGGAGACTTCCCCAGGGTCATAATAATTTGCATACAAAGAGAGAAGCGCTCTACCAGGAACGAACAACAGCTCAGTGGCTTGTTCTATGGCGATTTACCACCCGGAAGCAGCCTCTTTTAGACCAGTGTGCTTTTCACAGAAGAAAACTTTCCTGAAGTATATCAGTCTGATCCTGCCAAGTAAGGTCAGTCCAGCCCCGAAATACCAGGCAATTCTTCTCTGAACAAGGAACATGACAACCCCAGACGATCGTTTCGGCCTCCTATGGGCCTCGTCAGTGAGGTGCAGCCACATTCCTCTAAGCACACTGGGCAAGGAGTCCACGTCTGGTTTCCCCCATTACCCATAGGGAGACTTCCCCAGGGTCATAATAATTTGCATACAAAGAGAGAAGCGCTCTACCAGGAACGAACAACAGCTCAGTGGCTTGTTCTATGGCGATTTACCACCCGGAAGCAGCCTCTTTTAGACCAGTGTGCTTTTCACAGAAGAAAACTTTCCTGAAGTATATCAGTCTGATCCTGCCAAGTAAGGTCAGTCCAGCCCCGAAATACCAGGCAATTCTTCTCTGAACAAGGAACATGACAACCCCAGACGATCGTTTCGGCCTCCTATGGGCCTCGTCAGTGAGGTGCAGCCACATTCCTCTAAGCACACTGGGCAAGGAGTCCACGTCTGGTTTCCCCCATTACCCATAGGGAGACTTCCCCAGGGTCATAATAATTTGCATACAAAGAGAGAAGCGCTCTACCAGGAACGAACAACAGCTCAGTGGCTTGTTCTATGGCGATTTACCACCCGGAAGCAGCCTCTTTTAGACCAGTGTGCTTTTCACAGAAGAAAACTTTCCTGAAGTATATCAGTCTGATCCTGCCAAGTAAGGTCAGTCCAGCCCCGAAATACCAGGCAATTCTTCTCTGAACAAGGAACATGACAACCCCAGACGATCGTTTCGGCCTCCAATGGGCCTCGTCAGTGAGGTGCAGCCACATTCCTCTAAGCACACTGGGCAAGGAGTCCACGTCTGGTTTCCCCCATTACCCATAGGGAGACTTCCCCAGGGTCATAATAATTTGCATACAAAGAGAGAAGCGCTCTACCAGGAACGAACAACAGCTCAGTGGCTTGTTCTATGGCGATTTACCACCCGGAAGCAGCCTCTTTTAGACCAGTGTGCTTTTCACAGAAGAAAACTTTCCTGAAGTATATCAGTCTGATCCTGCCAAGTAAGGTCAGTCCAGCCCCGAAATACCAGGCAATTCTTCTCTGAACAAGGAACATGACAACCCCAGACGATCGTTTCGGCCTCCTATGGGCCTCGTCAGTGAGGTGCAGCCACATTCCTCTAAGCACACTGGGCAAGGAGTCCACGTCTGGTTTCCCCCATTACCCATAGGGAGACTTCCCCAGGGTCATAATAATTTGCATACAAAGAGAGAAGCGCTCTACCAGGAACGAACAACAGCACAGTGGCTTGTTCTATGGCGATTTACCACCCGGAAGCAGCCTCTTTTAGACCAGTGTGCTTTTCACAGAAGAAAACTTTCCTGAAGTATATCAGTCTGATCCTGCCAAGTAAGGTCAGTCCAGCCCTGAAATACCAGCAATTCTTCTCTGAACAAGGAACATGACAACCCCAGACGATCGTTTCGGCCTCCTATGGGCCTCGTCAGTGAGGTGCAGCCACATTCCTCTAAGCACACTGGGCAAGGAGTCCACATCTGGTTTCCCCCTTTACCCATAGGGAGACTTCCCCAGGGTCATAATAATTTGCATACAAAAAGAGAAGCGCTCTACCAGGAACGAACAACAGCTCAGTGGCTTGTTCTATGGCGATTTACCACCCAGAAGCAGCCTCTTTTAGACCAGTGTGCTTTTCACAGAAGAAAACTTTCCTGAAGTATATCAGTCTGATCCTGCCAAGTAAGGTCAGTCCAGCCCCGAAATACCAGGCAATTCTTCTCTGAACAAGGAACATGACAACCCCAGACGATCGTTTCGGCCTCCTATGGGCCTCGTCAGTGAGGTGCAGCCACATTCCTCTAAGCACACTGGGCAAGGAGTCCACGTCTGGTTTCCCCCATTACCCATAGGGAGACTTCCCCAGGGTCATAATAATTTGCATACAAAGAGAGAAGCGCTCTACCAGGAACGAACAACAGCTCAGTGGCTTGTTCTATGGCGATTTACCACCCGGAAGCAGCCTCTTTTAGACCGGTGTGCTTTTCACAGAAGAAAACTTTCCTGAAGTATATCAGTCTGATCCTGCCAAGTAAGGTCAGTCCAGCCCCGAAATACCAGGCAATTCTTCTCTGAACAAGGAACATGACAACCCCAGACGATCGTTTCGGCCTCCTATGGGCCTCGTCAGTGAGGTGCAGCCACATTCCTCTAAGCACACTGGGCAAGGAGTCCACGTCTGGTTTCCCCCATTACCCATAGGGAGACTTCCCCAGGGTCATAATAATTTGCATACAAAGAGAGAAGCGCTCTACCAGGAACGAACAACAGCTCAGTGGCTTGTTCTATGGCGATTTACCACCCGGAAGCAGCCTCTTTTAGACCAGTGTGCTTTTCACAGAAGAAAACTTTCCTGAAGTATATCAGTCTGATCCTGCCAAGTAAGGTCAGTCCAGCCCCGAAATACCAGGCAATTCTTCTCTGAACAAGGAACATGACAACCCCAGACGATCGTTTCGGCCTCCTATGGGCCTCGTCAGTGAGGTGCAGCCACATTCCTCTAAGCACACTGGGCAAGGAGTCCACGTCTGGTTTCCCCCATTACCCATAGGGAGACTTCCCCAGGGTCATAATGATTTGCATACAAAGAGAGAAGCGCTCTACCAGGAACGAACAACAGCTCAGTGGCTTGTTCTATGGCGATTTACCACCCGGAAGCAGCCTCTTTTAGACCAGTGTGCTTTTCACAGAAGAAAACTTTCCTGAAGTATATCAGTCTGATCCTGCCAAGTAAGGTCAGTCCAGCCCCGAAATACCAGGTAATTCTTCTCTGAACAAGGAACATGACAACCCCAGACGATCGTTTCGGCCTCCTATGGGCCTCGTCAGTGAGGTGCAGCCACATTCCTCTAAGCACACTGGGCAAGGAGTCCACGTCTGGTTTCCCCCATTACCCATAGGGAGACTTCCCCAGGGTCATAATAATTTGAATACAAAGAGAGAAGCGCTCTACCAGGAACGAACAACAGCTCAGTGGCTTGTTCTATGGCGATTTACCACCCGGAAGCAGCCTCTTTTAGACCAGTGTGCTTTTCACAGAAGAAAACTTTCCTGAAGTATATCAGTCTGATCCTGCCAAGTAAAGTCAGTCCAGCCCCGAAATACCAGGCAATTCTTCTCTGAACAAGGAACATGACAACCCCAGACGATCGTTTCGGCCTCCTATGGGCCTCGTCAGTGAGGTGCAGCCACATTCCTCTAAGCACACTGGGCAAGGAGTCCACGTCTGGTTTCCCCCATTACCCATAGGGAGACTTCCCCAGGGTCATAATAATTTGCATACAAAGAGAGAAGCGCTCTACCAGGAATGAACAACAGCGCAGTGGCTTGTTCTATGGCGATTTACCACCCGGAAGCAGCCTCTTTTAGACCAGTGTGCTTTTCACAGAAGAAAACTTTCCTGAAGTATATCAGTCTGATCCTGCCAAGTAAGGTCAGTCCAGCCCCGAAATACCAGGCAATTCTTCTCTGAACAAGGAACATGACAACCCCAGACGATCGTTTCGGCCTCCTATGGGCCTCGTCAGTGAGGTGCAGCCACATTCCTCTAAGCACACTGGGCAAGGAGTCCACGTCTGGTTTCCCCCATTACCCATAGGGAGACTTCCCCAGGGTCATAATAATTTGCATACAAAGAGAGAAGCGCTCTACCAGGAACGAACAACAGCTCAGTGGCTTGTTCTATGGCGATTTACCACCCGGAAGCAGCCTCTTTTAGACCAGTGTGCTTTTCACAGAAGAAAACTTTCCTGAAGTATATCAGTCTGATCCTGCCAAGTAAGGTCAGTCCAGCCCCGAAATACCAGGCAATTCTTCTCTGAACAAGGAACATGACAACCCCAGACGATCGTTTCGGCCTCCTATGGGCCTCGTCAGTGAGGTGCAGCCACATTCCTCTAAGCACACTGGGCAAGGAGTCCACGTCTGGTTTCCCCCATCACCCATAGGGAGACTTCCCCAGGGTCATAATAATTTGCATACAAAGAGAGAAGCGCTCTACCAGGAACGAACAACAGCTCAGTGGCTTGTTCTATGGCGATTTACCACCCGGAAGCAGCCTCTTTTAGACCAGTGTGCTTTTCACAGAAGAAAACTTTCCTGAAGTATATCAGTCTGATCCTGCCAAGTAAGGTCAGTCCAGCCCCGAAATACCAGACAATTCTTCTCTGAACAAGGAACATGACAACCCCAGATGATCGTTTCGGCCTCCTATGGGCCTCGTCAGTGAGGTGCAGCCACATTCCTCTAAGCACACTGGGCAAGGAGTCCACGTCTGGTTTCCCCCATTACCCATAGGGAGACTTCCCCAGGGTCATAATAATTTGCATACAAAGAGAGAAGCGCTCTTCCAGGAACGAACAACAGCTCAGTGGCTTGTTCTATGGCGATTTACCACCCGGAAGCAGCCTCTTTTAGACCAGTGTGCTTTTCACAGAAGAAAACTTTCCTGAAGTATATCAGTCTGATCCTGCCAAGTAAGGTCAGTCCAGCCCCGAAATACCAGGCAATTCTTCTCTGAACAAGGAACATGACAACCCCAGACGATCGTTTCGGCCTCCTATGGGCCTCGTCAGTGAGGTGCAGCCACATTCCTCTAAGCACACTGGGCAAGGAGTCCACGTCTGGTTTCCCCCATTACCCATAGGGAGACTTCCCCAGGGTCATAATAATTTGCATACAAAGAGAGAAGCGCTCTACCAGGAACGAACAACAGCTCAGTGGCTTGTTCTATGGCGATTTACCAACCGGAAGCAGCCTCTTTTAGACCAGTGTGCTTTTCACAGAAGAAAACTTTCCTGAAGTATATCAGTCTGATCCTGCCAAGTAAGGTCAGTCCAGCCCCGAAATACCAGGCAATTCTTCTCTGAACAAGGAACATGACAACCCCAGATGATCGTTTCGGCCTCCTATGGGCCTCGTCAGTGAGGTGCAGCCACATTCCTCTAAGCACACTGGGCAAGGAGTCCACGTCTGGTTTCCCCCATTACCCATAGGGAGACTTCCCCAGGGTCATAATAATTTGCATACAAAGAGAGAAGCGCTCTACCAGGAACGAACAACAGCTCAGTGGCTTGTTCTATGGCGATTTACCACCCGGAAGCAGCCTCTTTTAGATCAGTGTGCTTTTCACAGAAGAAAACTTTCCTGAAGTATATCAGTCTGATCCTGCCAAGTAAGGTCAGTCCAGCCCCGAAATACCAGGCAATTCTTCTCTGAACAAGGAACATGACAACCCCAGACGATCGTTTCGGCCTCCTATGGGCCTCGTCAGTGAGGTGCAGCCACATTCCTCTAAGCACACTGGGCAAGGAGTCCACGTCTGGTTTCCCCCATTACCCATAGGGAGACTTCCCCAGGGTCATAATAATTTGCATACAAAGAGAGAAGCGCTCTACCAGGAACGAACAACAGCTCAGTGGCTTGTTCTATGGCGATTTACCAACTGGAAGCAGCCTCTTTTAGACCAGTGTGCTTTTCACAGAAGAAAACTTTCCTGAAGTATATCAGTCTGATCCTGCCAAGTAAGGTCAGTCCAGCCCCGAAATACCTGGCAATTCTTCTCTGAACAAGGAACATGACAACCCCAGACGATCGTTTCGGCCTCCTATGGGCCTCGTCAGTGAGGTGCAGCCACATTCCTCTAAGCACACTGGGCAAGGAGTCCACGTCTGGTTTCCCCCATTACCCATAGGGAGACTTCCCCAGGGTCATAATAATTTGCATACAAAGAGAGAAGCGCTCTACCAGGAACGAACAACAGCTCAGTGGCTTGTTCTATGGCGATTTACCACCCGGAAGCAGCCTCTTTTAGACCAGTGTGCTTTTCACAGAAGAAAACTTTCCTGAAGTATATCAGTCTGATCCTGCCAAGTAAGGTCAGTCCAGCCCCGAAATACCAGGCAATTCTTCTCTGAACAAGGAACATGACAACCCCAGACGATCGTTTCGGCCTCCAATGGGCCTCGTCAGTGAGGTGCAGCCACATTCCTCTAAGCACACTGGGCAAGGAGTCCACGTCTGGTTTCCCCCATTACCCATAGGGAGACTTCCCCAGGGTCATAATAATTTGCATACAAAGAGAGAAGCGCTCTACCAGGAACGAACAACAGCTCAGTGGCTTGTTCTATGGCGATTTACCACCCGGAAGCAGCCTCTTTTAGACCAGTGTGCTTTTCACAGAAGAAAACTTTCCTGAAGTATATCAGTCTGATCCTGCCAAGTAAGGTCAGTCCAGCCCCGAAATACCAGGCAATTCTTCTCTGAACAAGGAACATGACAACCCCAGACGATCGTTTCGGCCTCGTCAGTGAGGTGCAGCCACATTCCTCTAAGCACACTGGGCAAGGAGTCCACGTCTGGTTTCCCCCATTACCCATAGGGAGACTTCCCCAGGGTCATAATAATTTGCATACAAAGAGAGAAGCGCTCAACCAGGAACGAACAACAGCTCAGTGGCTTGTTCTATGGCGATTTACCACCCGGAAGCAGCCTCTTTTAGACCAGTGTGCTTTTCACAGAAGAAAACTTTCCTGAAGTATATCAGTCTGATCCTGCCAAGTAAGGTCAGTCCAGCCCCGAAATACCAGGCAATTCTTCTCTGAACAAGGAACATGACAACCCCAGACAATCGTTTCGGCCTCCTATGGGCCTCGTCAGTGAGGTGCAGCCACA
Source organism: Bombina bombina (assembly GCF_027579735.1). NCBI lineage: Eukaryota > Metazoa > Chordata > Amphibia > Anura > Bombinatoridae > Bombina > Bombina bombina. The sequence continues at coordinate 120,368,558 of NC_069508.1, forward strand.
TTCCTCTAAGCACACTGGGCAAGGAGTCCACGTCTGGTTTCCCCCATTACCCATAGGGAGACTTCCCCAGGGTCATAATAATTTGCATACAAAGAGAGAAGCGCTCTACCAGGAACGAACAACAGCACAGTGGCTTGTTCTATGGCGATTTACCACCCGGAAGCAGCCTCTTTTAGACCAGTGTGCTTTTCACAGAAGAAAACTTTCCTGAAGTATATCAGTCTGATCCTGCCAAGTAAGGTCAGTCCAGCCCCGAAATACCAGGCAATTCTTCTCTGAACAAGGAACATGACAACCCCAGACGATCGTTTCGGCCTCCTATGGGCCTCGTCAGTGAGGTGCAGCCACATTCCTCTAAGCACACTGGGCAAGGAGTCCACGTCTGGTTTCCCCCATTACCCATAGGGAGACTTCCCCAGGGTCATAATAATTTGCATACAAAGAGAGAAGCGCTCTACCAGGAACGAACAACAGCTCAGTGGCTTGTTCTATGGCGATTTACCACCCGGAAGCAGCCTCTTTTAGACCAGTGTGCTTTTCACAGAAGAAAACTTTCCTGAAGTATATCAGTCTGATCCTGCCAAGTAAGGTCAGTCCAGCCCCGAAATACCAGGCAATTCTTCTCTGAACAAGGAACATGACAACCCCAGACAATCGTTTCGGCCTCCTATGGGCCTCGTCAGTGAGGTGCAGCCACATTCCTCTAAGCACACTGGGCAAGGAGTCCACGTCTGGTTTCCCCCATTACCCATAGGGAGACTTCCCCAGGGTCATAATAATTTGCATACAAAGAGAGAAGCGCTCTACCAGCAACGAACAACAGCTCAGTGGCTTGTTCTATGGCGATTTACCACCCGGAAGCAGCCTCTTTTAGACCAGTGTGCTTTTCACAGAAGAAAACTTTCCTGAAGTATATCAGTCTGATCCTGCCAAGTAAGGTCAGTCCAGCCCCGAAATACCAGGCAATTCTTCTCTGAACAAGGAACATGACAACCCCAGACGATCGTTTTGGCCTCCTATGGGCCTCGTCAGTGAGGTGCAGCCACATTCCTCTAAGCATACTGGGCAAGGAGTCCACGTCTGGTTTCCCCCATTAGCCATAGGGAGACTTCCCCAGGGTCATAATAATTTGCATACAAAGAGAGAAGCGCTCTACCAGGAACGAACAACAGCTCAGTGGCTTGTTCTATGGCGATTTACCACCCGGAAGCAGCCTCTTTTAGACCAGTGTGCTTTTCACAGAAGAAAACTTTCCTGAAGTATATCAGTCTGATCCTGCCAAGTAAGGTCAGTCCAGCCCCGAAATACCAGGCAATTCTTCTCTGAACAAGGAACATGACAACCCCAGACGATCGTTTCGGCCTCCTATGGGCCTCGTCAGTGAGGTGCAGCCACATTCCTCTAAGCACACTGGGCAAGGAGTCCACGTCTGGTTTCCCCCATTACCCATAGGGAGACTTCCCCAGGGTCATAATAATTTGCATACAAAGAGAGAAGCGCTCTACCAGGAACGAACAACAGCTCAGTGGCTTGTTCTATGGCGATTTACCACCCGGAAGCAGCCTCTTTTAGACCAGTGTGCTTTTCACAGAAGAAAACTTTCCTGAAGTATATCAGTCTGATCCTGCCAAGTAAGGTCAGTCCAGCCCCGAAATACCAGGCAATTCTTCTCTGAACAAGGAACATGACAACCCCAGACGATCGTTTCGGCCTCCTATGGGCCTCGTCAGTGAGGTGCAGCCACATTCCTCTAAGCACACTGGGCAAGGAGTCCACATCTGGTTTCCCCCTTTACCCATAGGGAGACTTCCCCAGGGTCATAATAATTTGCATACAAAAAGAGAAGCGCTCTACCAGGAACGAACAACAGCTCAGTGGCTTGTTCTATGGCGATTTACCACCCAGAAGCAGCCTCTTTTAGACCAGTGTGCTTTTCACAGAAGAAAACTTTCCTGAAGTATATCAGTCTGATCCTGCCAAGTAAGGTCAGTCCAGCCCCGAAATACCAGGCAATTCTTCTCTGAACAAGGAACATGACAACCCCAGACGATCGTTTCGGCCTCCTATGGGCCTCGTCAGTGAGGTGCAGCCACATTCCTCTAAGCACACTGGGCAAGGAGTCCACGTCTGGTTTCCCCCATTACCCATAGGGAGACTTCCCCAGGGTCATAATAATTTGCATACAAAGAGAGAAGCGCTCTACCAGGAATGAACAACAGCTCAGTGGCTTGTTCTATGGCGATTTACCACCCGGAAGCAGCCTCTTTTAGACCGGTGTGCTTTTCACAGAAGAAAACTTTCCTGAAGTATATCAGTCTGATCCTGCCAAGTAAGGTCAGTCCAGCCCCGAAATACCAGGCAATTCTTCTCTGAACAAGGAACATGACAACCCCAGACGATCGTTTCGGCCTCCTATGGGCCTCGTCAGTGAGGTGCAGCCACATTCCTCTAAGCACACTGGGCAAGGAGTCCACGTCTGGTTTCCCCCATTACCCATAGGGAGACTTCCCCAGGGTCATAATAATTTGCATACAAAGAGAGAAGCGCTCTACCAGGAACGAACAACAGCTCAGTGGCTTGTTCTATGGCGATTTACCACCCGGAAGCAGCCTCTTTTAGACCAGTGTGCTTTTCACAGAAGAAAACTTTCCTGAAGTATATCAGTCTGATCCTGCCAAGTAAGGTCAGTCCAGCCCCGAAATACCAGGCAATTCTTCTCTGAACAAGGAACATGACAACCCCAGACGATCGTTTCGGCCTCCTATGGGCCTCGTCAGTGAGGTGCAGCCACATTCCTCTAAGCACACTGGGCAAGGAGTCCACGTCTGGTTTCCCCCATTACCCATAGGGAGACTTCCCCAGGGTCATAATGATTTGCATACAAAGAGAGAAGCGCTCTACCAGGAACGAACAACAGCTCAGTGGCTTGTTCTATGGCGATTTACCACCCGGAAGCAGCCTCTTTTAGACCAGTGTGCTTTTCACAGAAGAAAACTTTCCTGAAGTATATCAGTCTGATCCTGCCAAGTAAGGTCAGTCCAGCCCCGAAATACCAGGCAATTCTTCTCTGAACAAGGAACATGACAACCCCAGACGATCGTTTCGGCCTCCTATGGGCCTCGTCAGTGAGGTGCAGCCACATTCCTCTAAGCACACTGGGCAAGGAGTCCACGTCTGGTTTCCCCCATTACCCATAGGGAGACTTCCCCAGGGTCATAATAATTTGCATACAAAGAGAGAAGCGCTCTACCAGGAACGAACAACAGCTCAGTGGCTTGTTCTATGGCGATTTACCACCCGGAAGCAGCCTCTTTTAGACCAGTGTGCTTTTCACAGAAGAAAACTTTCCTGAAGTATATCAGTCTGATCCTGCCAAGTAAGGTCAGTCCAGCCCCGAAATACCAGGCAATTCTTCTCTGAACAAGGAACATGACAACCCCAGACGATCGTTTCGGCCTCCTATGGGCCTCGTCAGTGAGGTGCAGCCACATTCCTCTAAGCACACTGGGCAAGGAGTCCACGTCTGGTTTCCCCCATTACCCATAGGGAGACTTCCCCAGGGTCATAATAATTTGCATACAAAGAGAGAAGCGCTCTACCAGGAACGAACAACAGCTCAGTGGCTTGTTCTATGGCGATTTACCACCCGGAAGCAGCCTCTTTTAGACCAGTGTGCTTTTCACAGAAGAAAACTTTCCTGAAGTATATCAGTCTGATCCTGCCAAGTAAGGTCAGTCCAGCCCCGAAATACCAGGCAATTCTTCTCTGAACAAGGAACATGACAACCCCAGACGATCGTTTCGGCCTCCTATGGGCCTCGTCAGTGAGGTGCAGCCACATTCCTCTAAGCACACTGGGCAAGGAGTCCACATCTGGTTTCCCCCATTACCCATAGGGAGACTTCCCCAGGGTCATAATAATTTGCATACAAAGAGAGAAGCGCTCTACCAGGAACAAACAACAGCTCAGTGGCTTGTTCTATGGCGATTTACCACCCGGAAGCAGCCTCTTTTAGACCAGTGTGCTTTTCACAGAAGAAAACTTTCCTGAAGTATATCAGTCTGATCCTGCCAAGTAAGGTCAGTCCAGCCCCGAAATACCAGGCAATTCTTCTCTGAACAAGGAACATGACAACCCCAGACGATCGTTTCGGCCTCCTATGGGCCTCGTCAGTGAGGTGCAGCCACATTCCTCTAAGCACACTGGGCAAGGAGTCCACGTCTGGTTTCCCCCATAACCCATAGGGAGACTTCCCCAGGGTCATAATAATTTGCATACAAAGAGAGAAGCGCTCTACCAGGAACGAACAACAGCTCAGTGGCTTGTTCTATGGCGATTTACCACCCGGAAGCAGCCTCTTTTAGACCAGTGTGCTTTTCACAGAAGAAAACTTTCCTGAAGTATATCAGTCTGATCCTGCCAAGTAAGGTCAGTCCAGCCCCGAAATACCAGGCAATTCTTCTCTGAACAAGGAACATGACAACCCCAGACGATCGTTTCGGCCTCCTATGGGCCTCGTCAGTGAGGTGCAGCCACATTCCTCTAAGCACACTGGGCAAGGAGTCCACGTCTGGTTTCCCCCATTACCCATAGGGAGACTTCCCCAGGGTCATAATAATTTGCATACAAAGAGAGAAGCGCTCTACCAGGAACGAACAACAGCTCAGTGGCTTGTTCTATGGCGATTTACCACCCGGAAGCAGCCTCTTTTAGACCAGTGTGCTTTTCACAGAAGAAAACTTTCCTGAAGTATATCAGTCTGATCCTGCCAAGTAAGGTCAGTCCAGCCCCGAAATACCAGGCAATTCTTCTCTGAACAAGGAACATGACAACCCCAGACGATCGTTTCGGCCTCCTATGGGCCTCGTCAGTGAGGTGCAGCCACATTCCTCTAAGCACACTGGGCAAGGAGTCCACATCTGGTTTCCCCCATTACCCATAGGGAGACTTCCCCAGGGTCATAATAATTTGCATACAAAGAGAGAAGCGCTCTACCAGGAACGAACAACAGCTCAGTGGCTTGTTCTATGGCGATTTACCACCCGGAAGCAGCCTCTTTTAGACCAGTGTGCTTTTCACAGAAGAAAACTTTCCTGAAGTATATCAGTCTGATCCTGCCAAGTAAGGTCAGTCCAGCCCCGAAATACCAGGCAATTCTTCTCTGAACAAGGAACATGACAACCCCAGACGATCGTTTCGGCCTCCTATGGGCCTCGTCAGTGAGGTGCAGCCACATTCCTCTAAGCACACTGGGCAAGGAGTCCACGTCTGGTTTCCCCCATTACCCATAGGGAGACTTCCCCAGGGTCATAATAATTTGCATACAAAGAGAGAAGCGCTCTACCAGGAACGAACAACAGCTCAGTGGCTTGTTCTATGGCGATTTACCACCCGGAAGCAGCCTCTTTTAGACCAGTGTGCTTTTCACAGAAGAAAACTTTCCTGAAGTATATCAGTCTGATCCTGCCAAGTAAGGTCAGTCCAGCCCCGAAATACCAGGCAATTCTTCTCTGAACAAGGAACATGACAACCCCAGACGATCGTTTCGGCCTCCTATGGGCCTCGTCAGTGAGGTGCAGCCACATTCCTCTAAGCACACTGGGCAAGGAGTCCACGTCTGGTTTCCCCCATTACCCATAGGGAGACTTCCCCAGGGTCATAATAATTTGCATACAAAGAGAGAAGCGCTCTACCAGGAATGAACAACAGCTCAGTGGCTTGTTCTATGGCGATTTACCACCCGGAAGCAGCCTCTTTTAGACCAGTGTGCTTTTCACAGAAGAAAACTTTCCTGAAGTATATCAGTCTGATCCTGCCAAGTAAGGTCAGTCCAGCCCCGAAATACCAGGCAATTCTTCTCTGAACAAGGAACATGACAACCCCAGACGATCGTTTCGGCCTCCTATGGGCCTCGTCAGTGAGGTGCAGCCACATTCCTCTAAGCACACTGGGCAAGGAGTCCACGTCTGGTTTCCCCCATTACCCATAGGGAGACTTCCCCAGGGTCATAATAATTTGCATACAAAGAGAGAAGCGCTCTACCAGGAACGAACAACAGCTCAGTGGCTTGTTCTATGGCGATTTACCACCCGGAAGCAGCCTCTTTTAGACCAGTGTGCTTTTCACAGAAGAAAACTTTCCTGAAGTATATCAGTCTGATCCTGCCAAGTAAGGTCAGTCCAGCCCCGAAATACCAGGCAATTCTTCTCTGAACAAGGAACATGACAACCCCAGACGATCGTTTCGGCCTCCTATGGGCCTCGTCAGTGAGGTGCAGCCACATTCCTCTAAGCACACTGGGCAAGGAGTCCACGTCTGGTTTCCCCCATTACCCATAGGGAGACTTCCCCAGGGTCATAATAATTTGCATACAAAGAGAGAAGCGCTCTACCAGGAACGAACAACAGCTCAGTGGCTTGTTCTATGGCGATTTACCACCCGGAAGCAGCCTCTTTTAGACCAGTGTGCTTTTCACAGAAGAAAACTTTCCTGAAGTATATCAGTCTGATCCTGCCAAGTAAGGTCAGTCCAGCCCCGAAATGCCAGGCAATTCTTCTCTGAACAAGGAACATGACAACCCCAGACGATCGTTTCGGCCTCCTATGGGCCTCGTCAGTGAGGTGCAGCCACATTCCTCTAAGCACACTGGGCAAGGAGTCCACGTCTGGTTTCCCCCATTACCCATAGGGAGACTTCCCCAGGGTCATAATAATTTGCATACAAAGAGAGAAGCGCTCTACCAGGAACGAACAACAGCTCAGTGGCTTGTTCTATGGCGATTTACCACCCGGAAGCAGCCTCTTTTAGACCAGTGTGCTTTTCACAGAAGAAAACTTTCCTGAAGTATATCAGTCTGATCCTGCCAAGTAAGGTCAGTCCAGCCCCGAAATACCAGGCAATTCTTCTCTGAACAAGGAACATGACAACCCCAGACGATCGTGTCGGCCTCCTATGGGCCTCGTCAGTGAGGTGCAGCCACATTCCTCTAAGCACACTGGGCAAGGAGTCCACGTCTGGTTTCCCCCATTACCCATAGGGAGACTTCCCCAGGGTCATAATAATTTGCATACAAAGAGAGAAGCGCTCTACCAGGAACGAACAACAGCTCAGTGGCTTGTTCTATGGCGATTTACCACCCGGAAGCAGCCTCTTTTAGACCAGTGTGCTTTTCACAGAAGAAAACTTTCCTGAAGTATATCAGTCTGATCCTGCCAAGTAAGGTCAGTCCAGCCCCGAAATACCAGGCAATTCTTCTCTGAACAAGGAACATGACAACCCCAGACGATCGTTTCGGCCTCCTATGGGCCTCGTCAGTGAGGTGCAGCCACATTCCTCTAAGCACACTGGGCAAGGAGTCCACGTCTGGTTTCCCTAATCTTACACTTTTTAACCCCTAATCTGTCGCCCCCGACATTGCCGACACCTGCATTATACTTATTAACCCCTAATCTGCTGCCCCAACATCGCCGACACCTACATTATTTTTATTAACCCCTAATCTCCCACCCCCAATGTCGCTGCAACCTACCTACATTTATTAACCCCTAATCTGCCGCCCCCAACGTCGCCGCCACTATATTAAATGTATTAACCCCTAAATCTAAGTCTAACCCTAGCCCTAACACCCCCTAATTTAAATATAATTTAAATAAATCTAAATAAAAATTACTATTAATAACTAAATTATTCCTATTTAAAACAAAATACTTACCTGTAAAATAAACCCTAAGCTAGCTACAATATAACTAATAGTTACATTGTAGCTAGCTTAGGGCTTATTTTTATTTTACAATTTGTATTTATTTTAACTAGGTAGAATAGTTACTAAATAGCTAATAACTATTTAATAACTACCTAGCTAAAATAAATACAAATTTACATGTAAAATAAAACCTAACCTGTGTTACACTAACACCTAACACTACACTACAATTAAATCAATTCCCTACATTAAATACAATTAAATAAATTAAATTAAATTAGCTAAAGCACAAAAAAACAAAACACTAAATTTCAGAAAATGAAAAACAAATTACAGATCTTTAAACTAATTACATCTAATCTAAGAGCCCTTTTAAAATAAAAAAGCCCCGCCCCCCAAAAAAATAAAAAAAACCTAGCCTAAACTAAACTAAACTATCAATAGCCCTTAAAAGGACCTTTTGCGGGGCATTGCCCAAAATAAATCAGCTCTTTTACCTGTAAAAAAAATACAAACACCCCCCCAACAGTAAAACCCACCACCCACACAACTAACCCCCCCAAATTAAGTCCTAACTAAAAAAAACTAAGCTCCCCATTGCCCTGATGCTCCGCGTTGGATGTATTGAAGATGGATGCTCCACACCGGAAGGATGAAGATAGAAGATGCCATCTGGATGAAGACTTCTGCCCCTCTGGAGGACCACTTCTGCCCGTCTGGAGGACCACTTCTGCCGGCTTTGTTGAGGACATCTTGCTGCTTGGATGAAGACTTCTCCCGGTAAGTGAATCTTCGGGGGTTAGTGTTAGGATTTGTTTAAGAGTGTATTGGGTGGGTTTATTTTTTAGGTTATGGATTTGGGCCTGCAATAGATCTAAATGCCCTTTTAAGGGCAATGCCCATCCAAATGCCCTTTTCAGGGCAATGGGGAGCTTAGGTTTTTTTAGTTAGGATTTTATTTGGGGGGGTTGGTTGTGTGGGTGGTGGGTTTTACTGTTGGGGGGGGGTTGTTTGTATTTTTTTACAGGTAAAAGAACTGATTTCTTTGGGGCAATGCCCTGCAAAAGGCCCTTTTAAGGGCTATTGGTAGTTTAGTTTAGGCTAAGGTTTTTTATTTTGGGGGGGCTTTTTTATTTTGATAGGGCTCTTAGATTAGGTTTAATTAGTTTAAAGATCTTATAATTTTTTATTTTTTTTTCCTGTAATTTAGTGTTTGTTTGTTTTTGTGATATAGCTAATTTAATTTATTTAATTGTATTTAATGTAGGTAATTTATTTAATTGTAGTGTAGTGTTAGGTGTTAGTGTAACTTAGGTTAGGTTTTATTTTACGGGTAAATTTGTATTTATTTTAGCCAGGTAGTTATTAAATAGTTAATAACTATGTAGTAACTATTCTACCTAGTTAAAATAAATACAAACATGCCTGTGAAATAAAAATAAAACCTAAGCTAGATACAATGTAACTATTAGTTATATTGTAGCTATCTTAGGGTTTATTTTACAGGTAAGTATTTAGTTTTAAATAGGAATTATTTAGTTAAAGATAGTAATTTTATTTAGATTTATTTGAATTATATTTAAGTTAGGGGGGTTAGGGCTAGGGTTAAACTTAGGTTTAGGGGTTAATAAATTTAAAATAATGGCAGCAATGTTTGGATGGCAGATTAGGGGGTAATAAATTTAGGTAGGTGGCAGCGATGTTAGGGGCAGCAGATTAGGGGTTCATAAATATAATGTAGGTTGCAGAGATGTCCGGAGCGGCAGATTAGGGGTTAATAAGTATAATGTATGTGGCGGCGATGTTAGGGGCGGCAGATTAGGGGTTAATAATATGTTAGTGTTTGCAAGGCGGGAGTGCGGCGGTTTAGGGGTTAATATGTTTATTATAATGTCGGCGATGTCCGGAGCGGCAGATTAGGGATTAATAATTTTATTTTAGTATTTGCGATGTGGGAGGGCCTCAGTTTAGGGGTTAATAGGTAGTTTATGGGTGTTAGTGTACTTTTTAGCACTTTAGTTATGAGTTTTATGCTATGGTTCTGTAGTGTAAAACTCATAACTACTGACTTTAAAATGCGTTAGAAATCTTGACGGGGTAGGGTGTACCGCTCACCTTTTGGCCTCCCAGGACAGACTCGTAATACCAGCGCTATGAAAGTCCCATAGAAAAAAGGGTTTACAAACTTTACGTAAGTCGTTTTGCGGTAAGGCCAAAAAAGTGTGCGGTTCCCTTAAACCTGCAAGACTCGTAATACCAGCAGGCGTAAAAAAAGCAGCATTAGCACCTGTTAACGCTGCTTTTTCAACTTACTGCAAAACTCGTAATCTAACCGATAGTTATTTATAAAAATGTTGCCAATGCAGCTTTGAATATAGAGCAACTTTACCACCACTTTAAGCATAGAAAAACACGATAAAACATATTTATGCAAAATTCATACTTAATAAAGATTTTAACTATGTATTTACTGCAAATATTTCCAATTTACTAATATGACTATTCTATTTTGTATGGACGCTGGGTGTTTGTTTCTTTTCAAAAAAAATTTTTTCCATTGAATTCTATGGGGAATGCGAAAAAGGCAATGGAGTTTGCGCAATCTCATGTTAGGTTATTTTTCCACTTTTTTTTCTCCATTGATTTCTATGGAGGAATACATGCACTCACAAACAGAAAATTGTTTTTTTTTTGGAACCTGTAATACGAATGCAACCCCGCAAAAATGAAAATCCATGTGGAGTTGTCGCTTACACACAAAAAAAAAGGTGCCACCTGTAATCTAGCACTTAGGGTCTGATTGGGGCTCTCATATTCTTACAGATGTGAGTCACTAGAAGATGAACAGAAAAATGTTACTATAAGCTAAAAAGCAACAGTGTACATTTAAACAGCTTTAATTTTACAGTTTTCAGACAAATACAATTCAGCATATAAATGCTATAGATTACAGAACATATGTGATTATCTTGAATTCCTTTAATATTATTATATACTAATATTTATTTTAGTGTCTATACAATAACTGAATATATATTCTTATTGTGCTATTTTGATATTATTGTTTTAATAGTAAATTATTATCTACAAATAAAAATACTTTATTGGAAATAGCAGTAGAATGTTAGTTTAATATATCAACATAGAAGCCTCCCAGAATGGAAAAAAAATCCTGCAAGATTAGTGAAACCAAAAATATGGTCTCTGAAGACAGAAACATTATCACCTTGTTAGTTGTTAAAGGAGGTAAAATGGCATCAATATGCTCCACTGGGTGTAATAGAGAGAAAAACATTGGGAAACACACATTTTCACAATGATGGAATCATGCTCTATTTGGCTCATTAAAGTGATGTTTCTGTGCTCCACTAGGTATCATGGAGCGGAAGTGATGTCTAATTAGATGAAAGTATAAACACAATGCTTATGTTTGTAGAAATTATTATTTTTTCAACATATAGAGAGATTTGCTATTTACATTAATTTAGATATAATGAAATAAACAAATATTACAAGAAAACACAAAATATATCACAATTAAAAATAATTAATAATTGCAGTGAACAATGTGAAAATATTATTAGGTAATTGATTTTATTAATCAGATTATTTAATTGATTACAAATGAATTGATCCATAACTTAAATGCTCTGTAAGCTCCTAATTTTGCTTATATAATTTTTAAAATGTCATTTAAAGGAACATTTAACATCTTTTACTTTTGTGTAAAAAGTGTGCCTTGACCCACTCTCCATAGAGTGGTCAAAAAGCAAAATCTGTAACCTTGGTTTTTAAAATGCTGCAATATCCTAACCAGTTATTTAATTTGCATTATTTGTAGGTTACAGAATTTGCATAAGTTTTGCACAAAATCACCACTATTTACTAAATGAAAGACAAAAATATATAATTTCCCACAGTTATCATTGCAAAAGGATTTCTGCTGCTTTTTAACTTGCGGCAAGCAGGCTAGCATGAGTAAACCTGCCCTGCAAGGGCTCCAAAGCAGCCTCTGTTGCTTAGTAAATTGAGTCCATGGTGTTTAATATCCTTTTAAGTATTTTTTTTTTACATGGAAATGTGATCTATAGACTGTTAAACATTTACTTTCACAGCAGTATAGATGTGCCTTAATATTAAAAATAAATACAGATGATTACAATCATTATACATAATTTAATATATTCTAAATAATCAATAATATATATATAATACGAAATTTGAAATATATTCGGCTAGATTACGAGTTTTGCGTTAGCCTTAAAAAGCAGCATTAAGAGGTCCAATCAGCCAATAGGATAGAAGTTCAATCCTATTGGCTAATCCAATCAGCCAATAGGATTGAGCTCGCATTCTATTGGCTGATTGGAACAGCCAATAGAATGTGAGCTCAATCCTATTGGCTGATTAGATCAGCCAATAGGATTTTTTCTACCTTAATTCCGATTGGCTGATAGAATTCTATCAGCCAATCGGAATTGAAGGGACGCCATCTTGGATGACATCACTTAAAGGTACCATCATTTAGTGTTAGTCGAAGAGGATGCTCCACGTCGGATGTCTTGAAGATGGACCCGCTCTGCTCTGAATGGATGAAGATAGAAGATGCCGCCTGGATGAAGACTTTTGCCCATCTGGAGGACCTCTTCTGCCCGGATAGGATGAAGACTTCGGACCGTCTGGAGGACCACTTCTGCCCGGTTGGGTGAAGACGTCTCAAGGTAGGGTGATCTTCAAGGGGTTAGTGTTAGGTATTATTAAGGGGGGATTGGGTGGGTTTTAGAGTAGGGTTGGGTGTGTGGGTGGTGGGTTTTAATGTTGGGAGGGGTATTGTATTTTTTTTTACAGGTAAAAGAGCTGATTACTTTGGGGCAATGCCCCGCAAAAGGCCCTTTTAAGGGCTTTTTGTAATTTAGTATAGCGTAGGGATTCTTTTTGTTTTGGGGGGCTTTTTTATTTTAATAGGGGGATTAATTTAGGTGTAATTAGTTTAAAAAACTTGTAATTATTTTATTATTTTCTGTAATTTAGTGTTTTGTTTTTTTTGTACTTTAGTTTATTTAATTTAATTGTAATTAATTGTAGCTAATTTAGTTAATTTATTTAATGATAGTGTAGTGTTAGGTGTAATTGTAGCTTAGGTTAGGTTTTATTTTACAGGTATATTTGTATTTATTTTAACTAGGAAGTTATTAAATAGTTAATATTGTAGCTAGCTTAGGGTTTGTTTTATAGGTAAGTATTTAGTTTTAATTAGGAATAATTTAGTTAATTGTAGTAATTTTATTTAGATTATTTAAAATTATATTTAAATTAGGGGGGTGTTAGGGTTAGGTTTAGACTTAGGTTTAGGGGTTAATATATTTATTATAGTGGCGGTGACGTTGTGGGTGGCAGATTAGGGGTTAATAAATGTAGTTAGGTTGCTGCAACATTGGGGGCGGCAGATTAGGGGTTAATAAATATAATGTAGGGTTTGGCGATGTTGGGGGCATCTGATTAGGGGTTCATAAGTATAATGTAGGTGGCGGCGGTGTCCGGAGCGGCAGATTAGGGGTTAATAATATTATTCAGGTGTCGGCAATGTCGGAGCGGCAGATTAGGGGTTAATAAGTGTAATATTAGGGGTGTTTAGACTCGGGGTTCATGTTAGGGTGTTAGGTGTAGACATAACTTTTATTTCCCCATAGGAATCAATGGGGCTGCGTTAGGAGCTGAACGCTGCTTTTTTGCAGGTGTTAGACTTTTTTTCAGCCGAATCTGCCCCGTTGATTCCTATGGGGAAATCGTGCACGAGCATGTTTTGCAAGCTCACCGCTACCGTAAGCAACGCTGGTATTAAGGTGAGATGTGGAGCAAAATTTTGCTCTATGCTCACTTTTTTGCGGCTAACGCCGGGTTTAAAAAAACTGTAATACCAGCGTTGTTTGTAGGTGAGCGGTGAGACAAAACTGTGCGTTAGCATCACACCCCTGTTACCGCAAAACTCGTAATCTAGGTGATTGATTTTCTTATTGTAAAATTAGTCTCCCTCCTCTGCTAGTGGTCTGAAAAGAGAGGGTGTATGGGCCTAGCTGAAGGTTTTACTCCAGGTTTGGTGTATTCTCTAAACATATTCTCAACTCATTGTTTTATCTTGCAAAATTAAAGATAGTGTGATTGTTTTAGCTCATAGTATCTTACAATCGCTTCTATATTTATTGATGTGGTTTTTTTAGGGCAATAAATATTGTGCATATTTTGACACAGAGTTATGTGTCCCAGCTCCCTGATAAATATTATTTTTTTATTTTTAAGTATTCTCCGAGTACAGCACTTATGAGTGTCCGCATAATTTTCAACTTTTTCAGCGAATGTTAGATAATCTAGGGCTGAGTCTGAACAATGATTTATTAGTTAACCTAGTCTTGTTCCAGCAAACTCTTTCTATGTGTGTTCTCCGATTCATGAGTCAAAACATTTATATATTTAATGTATTTTTTTTTCTTGCAGACAATAAATTAATAAATAATAAATAATTCCATTTGTTGAAATATAGAAACAAAGAAAAATATTTTTTAACATTTTAGCACAAGGTTTATGTGATTTCCTATTTTGTAGTATACTTAAGGAACAGCTGGGGGTCGTACAGACAAGATAAGTGCATGTTTGTGAAAAACTAAACAGTTATACTTTTAATCATTGAAGACATTTGGCTGTAATGAATTGCTGGAAGTTAGATCCTAGATCATTGTTTTCGTCTTCGGATTTCCCCTTTAGTAATACATTAGTAAGATGAATCTTGTCATTAGGACATATAATGAAATCACTGAGTTGTAAACATTGTTTTTTGTTCCATAGTATTTTTCATAGAGCTCAAGAAGGTTTAAAACACAGTTCAAACAGGAATCTGATCCTTATTTTTGGCTAGGAGTCAAAATAAAGAACAATGTGTCATTTACCTAATGTACAGTTAGAAATAGTTATACTTCCTTCTTTTATGTTTGTTTTTTTTTTTTTTTTAGAAGAATGGAATTATTTTGTACCGTAAGGAAGAATGACATAATGAGTAATGTTTTCCTATCTATATCGTAGAGTAAGAGATTGTCACATTTTTAATCATTATATCATATGATTAAATACTTTGCACAAGAAATGACAACCCAGCATAAATTTCGTGTTATTAATGGTATTTAGTTTTACAGAGAAAATCATTTAACCCATATTTTGTTAACATGGTTAAATCATTTTTATTTATACAAATAATATATAGCAGCAGTTGTAAAATAACGCCATGCAAAATAAATGTTTTAATATTTTTAATAAATGTTTTAAAATATGCATAATTTTGCACTTCAGGAACACAAACCTTGAAAACCCCTTGGTGTTTTTTATCTTATCTCCTTTGCTGTGGTCATTCACGCGGACAGATATAAATGATCTCTTTTGCTGATCAAGGCCATAACTTTTTAGCATGTAGCTGGATTCATGATACCATAGTATGTACTATAGGCTCTCTGTCAAAAAAAATTATAGCAAAAAGAGAAAGTAAACAATAAAAATCCATTGCAAAAGTTTGTTTTACTAGACGTAATTTATTTTGTCTTGCTATAGAATAACATATTAGCCAAGTCTAAACATTTAAAAAAAAAATAACATCTTACTAGCTGTAATTGTTTTTCAATAACTAAACTCTACCCACTTACTTGGAGTAGCCAATCTGGGCTTGAGTGTAAAAACAAGATTAGCTAGGGCCATTATGCTAGTATATAGAGCATTGTTTTGCAATCTTTAGGGTAGATTTATTAAATGTTGAGCAGACATGATTAGCTATAGCGAGCATGTCAACATTTATCATTGCACAAGCATTTCTGGTGAAATGCGTGTTCACTGCCGCCCCCTGCTCACTGGTGGCCAATCGGCCACTAGCAATGGCTGTCAATCATCCCGATCATATCTAAAAAGTGGCGGACAGGTTAAGGAGCACTGGTCTTATGACCCTGACTAGGGTGTGTGGTGGCCAAAAAGAGGTCCTAGGCAAGGTAGTGGGTTAAAAACAGGTCCAGGGGTCTGAGATGGAGGCAAGGTCAGGGTGCTGAGGCCATTCGTCAAATATTTCGAGAGCTGGTCTGATTTTTCAGTCCAGCCCTTAAACAGGAGTTGTAGTGACCCAGGCATCAAATAAGGGCAGGTTGAGGTTGGGTAAGGGTATGACATGGACAGAACTAGACATGATACAAGAAGTGTCACTTTGTGAAACAGGGGCATTTATTAGAAAAGGAATGCAGCAGGAGGAGAGTAGAATGAGATCACAAATGAAATGATTATTTATATTATTCATGTTAATAATATTATTATTATTATTATTATTATTAATAATAATAAAAATAATAACAATAATAATATTAATGATAATAATAATAATAATAATAATAATGATAATAATAGCAATAACAATAATTATAATAATCATTATCATCAACAACAAATTAGCATATTTATAAAGTGACATATATTCTGCAGCTCTATAAAGGCGCACAAAAACAACATTCTAATAAATAAGAAATCTCTGTGGTTAATGAGGGTGCTGAAGAACGGAATAATAAAACTTGGTTTACACGAGTCTCACATTAACATTATAAAAATGTAAATTAAAAACTGAAGCAAAAAAAAATAATAGATTGAATGTTTCTTCAGCAAAACGTATGCACAATAAGATGGAAATGCTTAAAATCTCAGTTTGATTAATTTTAAGAGGGACTGCAAAAGTTTATTATCTTGTGGAAAACAATAAATTGATTAAACAAATACTTTTTGCAACACATTTCTAATTATACAATTCATCAGCAAAGTATGAAAATGCTAATTGCTATATCTAATGTACGATTTGACATTTCAAATATTAATCCATGAAAGTGGCAAAGATGGTTGTTTAAATGTGTTGTCTGTAATCTGCATACTTTGAAATATGTATAAATTATTTTATTAACAAGAAAGGAAGAACAATAGCTATTTTGTACTGTGTTGTACTGGACTTCATTCAATGAATAGCAAAGCCAAATAAAATCAATCAAACAGAGAAAGTCTATAATTGATTCAAATTGTAACAAATAAAAAGTGTTTGGTGAAAACAAATAGTATTAATCATTAAGTTGAATATCATGTTAATCACTATTGACTTGAAAAGTTGTCCCCTATTGAAAAGTGATATCTACTGAAGTTTAGTAAATACTTCAGTAGTTTTCCCTTAGAGATCTGATTAACCACTAGCATGCTGGGTCCTACCTGAGTATGACACATGGAAACTGGCATAATTAGTAAAAATTAAACATTTATACAGACTTTTCAATTTACTTTTATTATCAAATGTACCTTGTTCTCTTGGAATCCTGTGCTATTAAGCATAGCTAGGTAGGTTCAGAAGCAGCAATATACTGCTGTGAGCTAGGACTTAACTGGTGCCTATGCACACATGTCTTTTATCATTGGCCCACTATGGGCCCAATTCTAAAAACTTTTCTGGGTCAAACAGGGTTTTCCATGCTGACATTCACATGAGCAGGAAATTGTATAAAAATGGTCTGTTCCTGTAAGTTGCAAGATGTTGTCTATAGAAATTAATGGAGCTTGCTGGAAAGGGAATCTTTAACCCCTTAATGACCGAGGACATGCAGGGTACGTCCTCAAAAAAAAGGCAGTTAACGCCTGAGGACCTACCCTGCACGTCCTCGGTGTGGAAAGCAGCTGGAAGCGATCCTGATCGCTTCCAGTTGCTTTCCGGTTATTGTAGTGATGCCTCAATATGGAGGCATCCTGCAATAACCTTACATGGCCATCCGATGCAGAGAGAGCCACTCTGTGGCCCTCTCTGCACCGGACATCGATGGTGCGGTAATGAGAGGTTCCTTTGTGGGGACGCCGAATGCAGGGAGACCCGCGAGCACAGCTAGAGCGGATTTGAATATTGCTTCTCCCGGTCTTAAGGGAACCTATCATGGGCAGAGACACGGGGGGAGGCTGGCCTCGGGGATATCGCCATACCTGCTGTCAGAGGACGCCACACTGGGGACACTTATCTCGCCTAGATTTATAGGCCAAAGCCACGCACTCAAAGTTTCACAAAGAGGGGAGGGTGGTCCGAGCCTAGCCTCTGCAGCATACCCGATAACCAGTTTACACCGCACAGTCCCCCTTTTTATGGGTCACTACCCCTATTCTTTACAAATGAAGTCGCAACAAGGAGAACAGGCATCGGATAAGGAGCTGCTCTCTCTGGTTTTGATGTGCGGCACTTAGACAGATTGTCGTATCAGCATACCCGCAGAACTTACTATAAGGATCAACAGACACATTCATTCCCTGCTTACACTATGTACGGGGTTACTTTCCACTATGAACATGGATAGACTGGGAAACCTAACAAATACATTAAGTCCTTTGTTTCTTACAGGACAACATAAGGAACATTAACCGACAGCTCAATGTAAAGCAGAACTAACTTATAATACAGGTTGAACAATCTATATGTTAATGGCTTTTGGCCCTACACTCTGCTTTCATTCCTATGTGCATGCCTCTTTAGTTAAGCCGCACTTACATGTGTCACTGTACAACAGTAATTAATGTGGCAGCATCTCTTGCTTAGACTTAAATGTAAATATTCTGCTCTACACTGCTATGCTCCCTAAGTGTTTTCCCTTACAAACTACCTATACGTCACAAAATGACTTATGTTAATGTCTGTGTTGGGGGCAATGTCTGGTAATCTATTAGAGTTATAATCGGCACTGTTGTATTTTTATATATGTCCTTTGCCAGAAGTGCTTTGTTGCGGGGGTGGGTGGGCTCATCTTCCTACTCCAGGATCAGGGGTATTACTCCACTTTGATGTCATATGGAGGAAAGATATTTCATCAGGATAGTCCCCCGCAAACACATGTTTTTTTTTTTTTGTTTCTATGTTTGTAGTTGTACTAGTTGAAAGGGAGGTATCTTCCTAATTTTTAGAGCAGTATCTAAATTAGTTTGTTATTCAGTATTTTGGAGTGATCTGATTGTGCATTCTGGGTGTCCCTTCTTCTCACATGCTGTCCCTATGTACTTAGAGGCCCCCCTGCAGAGGTCAACTAGAAAATAGTTCTCATAATGGATAATAGCTAACATAACATCAGTTAATCCTCTTTTTTGCGCAGCCAGCGGCCGAGGTAGCGCAATACTTTGAGGGTAACTACTGGGAAGAAAAAAATAAAAAATGGGAGAGCTAAGTAATAGTGGGCTTGATTGAGGGTCTGCCCTGGTTGGGATTTAAACACCCAGAGTGCATTAAGGGTCACTATCTGGGGGAACCGGAAGTCACCTATGGCCTAAGGAGGTTGGCTCTGTAGTTGAAAGATATATTAATGGCAGCAAAGACAGTTCAACACCCCTATTTGTAGTCACCTTTAGTCCCCTGTCAACCTTAATGTGTAATAGGGTTTGCCATGTTCAACTCCAATTCTCCTTCATTGCGGACATAGGCTTAGTTAAGAGAGAGCGCGCTTAGAACAAACTTTGAACACCAGTGTAATATGTCCCTTATAATTGATTATTATCCTCATTTTTCCTGTAATTTTACTTTGATATGGCAGACATAGGAATATATCACTTTGTGTCATTATAAAATTCTACGGTCCACAAGTGACCGCACCTATCATTAGCGTCCCCCTATTGAGTCACATATATTTTCATGGGTCCAAGAGTGGCCCCTAGAAGTGTGGGGGGCATATACCTATATATTAAAAACATCAAATGAGGTTTATTACTAGTGTTAAATAGCTTTACTTACAATTCTATTGGTTTGACTTTTAATTATCTTTGTATCTTATTGTTATGCACTTCCATGTCATACTTGGGTAACATAATGTATATACTGTTTTCGCTATTGAGCATTGCCTTGGAGCTGTATTTATGAATAACCTCAATAAAAAAATAATAAAAAAAAAAAAAGAAAATATGAGGAAAAAATGGAAAAAAACACACTTTTTCTAACTTTGACCCCCAAAATCTGTTACACATCTACAACCACCAAAAAACAACCATGCTAAATAGTTTCTAAAATTTGTCCTGAGTTTAGAAATACCCAATGTTAACATGTTCTTTGCTTTATTTGCAAGTTATAACTTGCAAATAAAGCAAAGAACATGTTAACATTGGGTATTTCTAAACTCAGGACAAATTTTAGAAACTATTTAGCATGGTTGTTTTTTGGTGGTTGTAGATGTGTAACAGATTTTGGGGGTCAAAGTTAGAAAAAGTGTGTTTTTTTCCATTTTTTCCTCATATTTTTTTTTTTTTTTTTAATTATTTTTTTATTGAGGTTATTCATAAATACCGCTCCAAGGCAATGCTCAATAGCGAAAACAGTATATACATTATGTTACCCAAGTATGACATGGAAGTGCATAACAATAAGATACAAAGATAATTAAAAGTCAAACCAATAGAATTGTAAGTAAAGCTATTTAACACTAGTAATAAACCTCATTTGATGTTTTTAATATATAGGCAATAAATACAAGTAGCACTTTGCTATTTCAAAACCACTTTTTTTCAAAGTGAGCGCTAGTTACATTGGAACCCTGATATCTGTCAGGAATACCTAAATATCCCTTGACATGTATATATTTTTTTAGAAGACATCCCAAAGTATTGATCTAGGCCAATTTCACCGCCAAATGCGATCAAATAAAACAATTTTTTCAATTTTTCACAAATTTTTTCACAAACTTTAGGTTTCTCACAGAAATTATTTACAAACAACTTGTGCAATTATGGCATAAATGTTTGTAAATGCTTCTCTGGGATCCCCTTTGTTCAGAAATAGCAGACTTATATGGCTTTGGCGTTGCTTTTTGGTAATTAGAAGGCTGCTAAATGCCACTGCGCACCACACGTGTTTTATGCCCAGCAGTGAAGGGGTTAATTAGGGAGCATGTAGGGAGCTTGTAGAGTTAATTTTAGCTTTAGTTTAGTGTAGTAGACAACCCAAAGTATTGATCTAGGCCCATTTTGGTATATTTAATGCCACCATTTCACCGCCAAATGCAATCAAATTTAAAAAAAACTTAAATTGTTTCGCAATTTTAGGTTTCTCACTGAAATTATTTACAAACAGCTTGTGCAATTATGGCACAAATGGTTGAAAATGCTTCTCTGGGATCCCCTTTGTTCAGAAATAGCAGACATATATGGCTTTGGCGTTGCTTTCTGGTAATTAGAATCCCGCTAAATACTGCTGCGCATCACACGTGTATTATGTCTAGCAGTGAAGGGGTTAATTAGGGATCTTGTAGGGAGCTTGCAGGGTTAATTTTAGCTTTAGTGTAGAGATCAGCCTCCCACCTTACACATCAGACCCCCTGATCCCTCCCAAACAGCTCTCTTCCCTCCCCCACCCCACAATTGTCCCTGCCATCTTAAGTACTGGCAGAAAGTCTGCCAGTACTAAAATATAAGGTATTTTTTCTCTTTTTTTTTGAGCATATTTACATATGCTGCTGTGTAGGATCCCTCTTAGCCCCAAGCCTCCCTGATCCCCCCCAAACAGCTCTCTAACCCTCCCCCTCTACATTATTGGGAGCCATCTTGGGTACTGGCAGCTGTCTGCCAGTACCCAGTTTGCAAAAAAAAATGTATATTTTTTATATTTTCCCCACTTTTCTGTAGTGTAGCTTCCCCCCCCAAGACTAAACCCCCACCCCCTCCCAGATCACTTCGATTAACATATTTATTCCCCCTCTCTACCTCTAAATACAAACTACACTGTTCCATAGTGTAACGGTTCCCACCCGCTCCCTCCCCGTGCACGCGCCCGCCCGCCTCCCCTGTGCACGTGCGTGTCCGTGCACGCCCCCCAGCAATCTCGCCCATGATCCCGCCCACCGGTAACCCATCGATTGCCGCCCACCCGTCTCCCACGTCTGCTCCCACCCACCAACGATCGCGGCATTGATGTCCGGTGCAGAGAGGGCCACAGAGTGGCTCTCTCTGCATCGGATGGGGAAAAATGTTATTGCAGTGATGCCTCGATATCGAGGCATCACTACAATAACCGGAAAGAGGCTGGAAGCGATCAGGATCGCTTCCAGACGCTTTCAACCCCAACGTCGTACAGGGTACGTCGCTGGTCTTTAAAGACCAGTTTGTGCAAGACGTACCCTGTACGACGCGTGTCGTTAAAGGGTTAAGCTGTGAGTTTCTTTCTTCTATTATTAAAGTGGTGTTTATTAATCTATACTTAGAGTGGTGTTGTGCTCTTTTGTTTTGTTCGTGAGGGTGCTACTTTGAATATATTTTTATGTATATTTTACAAATGACATTGCACTTTGTATTTGTTCTATGTAAAATAAACCTGGCCATTTTATAAAGTGGGATAGACAGGGGAGTTGGTTGAGCAGAATCCCTCTGCCTCAGGTCTGTCTGAATCTCTCTCACAATTCTTATGATATGCTCTAAGCATGTTACACATGCAGTTCTCACTAATGTATAGTGTGAAATGTGTGCAGGTAAAGTTTGCTCAGAATTCAAATACACTTATTTAACTGACAGAAAAGCAATGTTACTTAACTAATAGCAAATGTAAGTTAAATTGTAATAAAATATTTCAGTTTAATTTGTATTTGCTGCAAACAAATTCCCTTTCCCAAAGAGCCTCATTACTTTTAATGGAAGACAGCTCTCACCTCTCTGGGACTTCCAGGTCCCACTCTTTTTCTTAGAGAATAAAGTAAGTTCAGCCCCTATAAAGTCTGCACTATAATTTTCTCCAGGCTGGAGAATTTTTGATCATCAGGCCATAAGTGTTTAACTCATTTGCAGGGGTTAAATACAGCAAGCAAAAGTTCAATAATACAATGTTATAACACATTAGATAATTTTCTTTCTGTACTTTCATATTACTTATGATAACATTTTCTGTACATATTAAAGCCAGAAATGATGCTATCTCTACAATACCTTTTTACTGGTTTGCTTGTGATTGAATTGTACATGTCCCAACATATGATATAAAGGAAAGGCCTTGCATTGAGTTTATTAACTTTTGGCTAGATTACGAGTTTTGTGTTATGAGTGAAAAATCTTCATAATGCTACTTTTTCACTACCGCTGGTATTAAGAGTCTTGTAGGTATAGGTGTACCGCACACACTTTTTTGGCCGTAACGCAACGTAACTACCGCACCTTTCAAAAAGTCCTTTTTCAATGGGACTTCCATAACGCCAGCATTACGAGTTTTGCCTGGGAGGCCAAAAAGTGAGAGGTACTGCCTATACCAAAAAGATTCGTACTGCCATCTAAAGTCAGTAGTTAAGAGTTTTACGTTACAAAGCTGTAGCATAAAACTCATAACTAAAGTGTTACAAAGTACACTAACACCCATAAACTACATATTAACCCCTAAACCGAGGCTTAACCCCTAAACCGAGGCCCTCCCGCATTGCAAACACTATAATAAATGTATTAACCCCTAATCTGCCGCTCTGGATCGCCGCCGCTATAATAAACATATTAACCCCTAAATCAACGCACTACCGCATCGCAAACACTAGTTAAATATTATTAACCCTTAATCTGCCACCCCCAACATCACCACCACCACTATACCAAAGTTATTAACCCCTAAACCTAACCCTAAGTCTAACCCTAACACCCCTAACTTTAATATAATTAAAATAAATCTAAATAAAAATTACTATCATTACCTAAATAATTCCTATTTAAAACTAAATACTTACCTATAAAATAAACCCTAAAATAGCTACAATATAACTAATAGTTACATATCTATCTTAGGTTTTATTTTTAGTTCACAGCTAAGTTTGTATTTATTTTAACTAGGTAGACTAGTTAGTAAATAGTTATTAACTATTTACTAACTAACTAGTTAAAATAAATACAAAATTACCTGTAAAATAAAACCTAACCTGTCTTACACTAACACCTAACATTACACTACAATTAAATAAATTACATTCATTAAATACAATTAACTAAATTACAAAAAAAATAAACACTAAATTACTCAAAATAAAAAAGAAATTATCAAATATTTAAACTAATTATACCTAATCTAATAGCCCAATCAAAATAAAAAAGCCCCCCCAAAATAAAAAAAACCCTAGCCTAAACTAAACTGCCAATAGCCCTTAAAAGGGCTTTTTGCGGGGCATTGCCCCAAAGAAATCAGCTCTTTTACCTGTAAAAAAAATACAAACAACCCCCCAACAGTAAAGCCACCACCCACACAACCAATCCCCCAAATAAAATCCTATCTAAAAAACCTAAGCTCCCCATTACACTGAAAAGGGCATTTGGATGGGCATTGCCCTTAAAATAGCATTTAGCTCTTTTTCTGTGCCCAAACCCTAATCTAAAAATAAAACCCACCCAATAAACCCTTAATAAAAAGTAACACTAACCCCCGAAGATCCACTTACAATTTTTGAAGACCAGACATCCATCCGCATCAAGCCGGGATAAGTCTTCATCCAAGCTGCAAGAATTCCTCAACAAAGCCAGAATAAGTCTTCATCCAAGCCTCAAGAAGTCATCCTCCAGGCAGGCAGAAGTCTTCATCCAGACAGAATCTTCTATCTTTATCCTTCTGACGTGGAGCCGCTCCATCTTCAAGACATCCGGCGCGGAGCATCCTCTTCTTTCGATGGTTCTTGAAGAATGAAGGTTCCTTATATTGATGTCATCCAATATGGATTCCCTTGAATTCCAATTGGCTGATAGAATTCGATCAGCCAATCGGAATTAAAGGGTAAAAAATCTTATTGGCTGATGCAATCAGCAAATAGGATTGAGCTTCAATCCTATTGGCTGATCCAATCAGTAAATATGATTGAGCTCGCATTCTATTGGCTGATTGGATCAGCCAATAGGATTGAAGCTCCATTCTATTGGCTGATTGCATCAGCCAATAGAATTTTTTACCCTTTAATTTCTTTTGGCTGATAGAATTCTATTAGCCAATCGGAATTCAAGGGACACCATCTTGGATGACGTCATTTAAAGGAACCTTCATTCTTCAAGAACCATCAAAAGAAGAGGATGCTCCACGCCGGATGTCTTGAAGATGGAGCCGCTCCGCATCAGAAGGATAAAGATAGAAGATGCCGTCTGGATGAAGACTTCTGCCCGCCTGGACGTCTTCTTGCCGCTTGGATGAAGACTTCTCCTGGCTTCGTTGAGGACTTCTTGCCGCTTGGATGAAGACTTCTCCTGGCTTGATGAGGATGGATGTCCGGTCTTCAAAAACTGCAAGTGCATCTTCGGGGGTTAGTGTTAGGTTTTATTAAGGGCTTATTGTGTGGGTTTTATTTTTAGATTAGGGTTTGGGCACGGAAAAAGAGCTAAATGCCCTTTTAAGGGCAATGCCCATACAAATGCCATTTTCAGGGCAATGGGGAGCTTAGTTTTTTTAGATAGGATTTTATTTGGAGGGTTTGGTTGTGTGGGTGGTGGGTTTTACTGTTGGAGGGTTGTTTGTATTTTTATTTACAGGTAAAAGAGCTGATTTATTTGGGGCAATGTCCCACAAAAGGCCCTTTTAAGAGATATTGGCAGTTTAGTGTCGGCTAGGGTTTTTTCTATTTTGGGGGTGCTTTTTTTAAATTAATTTTTTTATTGAGGATTTATAAATGGTACAACAGATGATAAGAGTCATAAGTGTTACACCTTTAGTCACAGAAAACATGAAAAGTGCATTGACAAGGTATATTGAGGTTAGTGATTGAAATAGTAAGTGGCATGAGCTTCTGAATCCTCCATTTTATAATAAACATAGCTTATTGGGGTGACTACTGAGCTGACCGCTTGTGGGTTATAAGATTATGGGATTAATGCATATATGGTAGTCCCAAGGAAGGCCACTCTTGGGCCTTATGATAGGTTGAAAATTCAAAATATATACAGTATAGGGGGGATAGGGTAGTCAGCGAACAAAAGCTGCTCCGATTTAAAAAGGGGGGGGGGTGTCTGGTTAAGAATAAATAACAGTCTAAACTTAAGTGAAAATATAGTGTATAGCAGCAAGATGGCTTCTTGAACCTCAATTTTACAATATTTTCTGTAATTCATTCCTCCTAAAACATCTAAAGCCACTCTTGGGCCTTACCAAACTTAGTAACAGGATAAAGAAGGATTAGCATATGGAGTGGCCGCTTTTGGACCAAGAAAAGAACGGTGGAGAATTAGGTACTAAAATGACCAATTAGAATTTATAGTAGGTAGTATATTGTGCTCAGGAATTGGGTAATGATAAACATTCAATAAATATACATATGAGCAATGATACAAACAGCTCATGACCAGACAATCAAAAACCACTGAGATAATAGTTAGCTATATATAAACATAGAAATCACTTATCTTGTAAGTAAAAAGATACTGACATTTGGTCTTGGTCTTTATGGTATTGTTATGATAGTCTCTCAAAGGGAAATAGTGCACTTTTTTTGAAAAATAGGTACTTCCTGGACTGATTGCTATCTAACACCTTTAAAGCCAGCTAATATGGCTCGATAGAAGATTGCTAATCTGGGGAACAGAATAAATATATATAATGATGATTGGGTTGGGGGTTTCCCACTTAGATTTCCCATGATGGAGCTCAACTTAACCACTCCATATGTAATTGTATAAGCCATAGCTATGGGATAATAAGGCTGTTTATCACTAATATTATTTTATTTGTTTTCCCTCTTTTATATGCATAGAGAGTGAATGGGTAACTGGTGCAGTAGAGATGAAAATACTGGAACCTTAAATATATCAGCATAGAAACACTGATTGTTGATCCTGAATCTGTGAACATTCTCGGCAAACGCAGGGATTCCACATACAACATTAATCTCTATAAAACTTATATTCAAGGAGTCAGTTGAGAATATCTAGATGGGGAGGCATCGGATTATATATAGTAGGATAGAGGCAAAGGTCAGCTATTCCAAGTAATTAATCTATAGTCCTTAAGGGGCTCGATCTATATGAATAATGCCTTACTTATGAAAGCCCTTCCTAAAACTTTAAGCCCAAAAGGAGCATAAACATACAAAATTTGTTGAATATCTTGTCCCACCATCTTAGAAGCATTACTTTCATAATATACAGTACGTACTTACAGATAAACCAGGAGTCAGATCTAACAATAAAAAAGTGAGTCCAGCATGCCAGGTATTAAGTTAAGGGCAAGACTTATTTGTATGTCCACCTTCCCAGATATCTGCATTCATATTAAACATTTAAGCTACGAGAGGATAACAAAAAAAAAAAAAAAAAACAATATATAACGGGCTCCAAAACTTCAGAATCAAGCAATTTAAATGACTTATTTTGCTGCTTGCTGTTGCAGAGTCAACAGATCCAGTTTTAGAAAAGTAGCCCAGGTAAAAAGTTAAGCAAACTCATAAAGTAGAATAGGGGTTGTGTATCTAGATTCTGTGAATACTACTGAGGATAATAAGACATTTTTTATGGTGTCTGAAATGCCTAAGCCAACAAAACCAGTTTATGACATTCTATGGGGTCAAGCCAAATAGGAGGGATGTCAACATGTGAATGTGGAGTATGAAAATATAGGGGAGGCCCTTTCATCTCGAATAGTACTATAATCCAAATGGACCCATGCAATAGGATTTTTCTGCTATCTGTATTACATATTATAAATGTATCAGAAGGATGGGCTAGTTGGTATTAACAGGAATTGCCACATTGGGTCTTCACTAACTCTCGGTAAACTGGTACTTTTGAGCAAGTTAGGTTCATGTTAGTAACGGCTAAGTAATGGCTATGAGGTCAAGCGTTTGACCATCCTTAGTAAGTTAGTAGTAAATTGAGGGAGAGCTGAGTATGTAAAGGTACAGAGACCCAAGGTACAACATACCTTGTATCTGGTATATGAACATATATAAACCTACAGTTAAGATAGCTCTGAATGGATTTAAGTAAACCTAATACTTCTGGTGATTTGGCGTGTGTTACTGAAAGCGTTGTGTCTTACAATATACAAAAACTAGCACACTGTCATTATGACTGACCTCATGAGGGTATTCACTAATATCATATTGGTATGCTGTGTTTCTATAGGATTAAGCAGTCCTGAGCTCTATAGATATATAAATGTATATAGACCTACATTAAAGGTGGTTCGGGTTATGACCCAGGGTGGGTTTTAAGTAAACTTAGTACTTCTGGTAGTTGAGCATATTGCACTGAAAGCTTTGTGTCCTCGGGTATATAAAAGCTAGCATACTATCATTATGACTGGCCGCGGGAGGGTATTCATTAATATCATATTGGCATACTTTGTTGCTATAGGGTCAAGCGGTCCTGACTGAGTTCTATAGACAAATTTGTAGTAAATCAGATGGATGGTTAGCTTTAGCATCCATTAATGTGAAGAAATTGGAACAAACACTCCCTACTAAATAAAGTGCCTAGAACCACTGCAAAAACAGGGGACTAAATACAGTTAATGTTTACTTTTATGCTAGATGTGAAGCATAGAATAACCTCAGGGGTTACATTATTAACTAAATATTCAACTCAAACAGAAAACTGACATATAGTTATACTCGTGTTACAATGGGAAACTTATGCAACAGATTGTTGAAACACACATTTTGAACATATTAGCAGTTATGTTGACATCCTCTTCCAAAAGTGTCAGGGGTAATGGTAGCTATGGGATTGTGTTCATGTCCTTCAGTAATAAGAATAAACAGTGTGCAATAACCAGCTGGCAGATAATTTAGATGGTAAGTAGGTAATCTTTGGTAAAGCATCGTTCCCATCTAATGATAAGATGTGATATGACACTATATAACTCAAAAGTCCATAGTATTACTGGTGTGCAGTTTTATTGGTATATATGGGAAAGCTGTCAGCTCAAGGTTGTAACTGCTAAGAAGTTTTATGTTGAACGTTTCAAATGGGGGTAAATGAAGCTCAACATAGTCCCTGGTACAGTTAATAAGGGGCTTACCCCGCTTTGATCCTCAGGAAGGTGGTCAAGGACTTACGCTGCTAACTAGAAAGCTGAATCTCCAGTGTGGCATGAAGACTACAATCAATACTGAGAGCAGACCTTTCATTTAACAGGACTCCTATATACCGATCTTTCTGTGTCTTCTTTTTATGTAGTAACCAAGGACTTTTACCTGCTAAGCTAAACTTGGGATCCTGAATTGCACCTACTGGCGTACTAGTGAGTGGCAGAAAGAGATAGACGGTAAGCAGGTCCTCAGCACTCCGTATATGCTGAATCTTCTGATCAGCCACATGCGCTGTTTTCGTTAGCAGTGGGAGAGGCCTAGCAAGCTCTGGAAAGTCGGCCATACATTCCCTGGGCCCATAGGGTTCGGCAACCCCTTCTCTTTCATGCACAGTAGGTGGGGCTAGGCCCGTATCAGGAAACCATAAGGCTTCAGGCATGTCATCGCTTGATGAAGTGCGATGTTTGGTTTGCTCCACAGGCATTCGACGTAGGAGGGCTGAGAGATTACTAAAATTTTCATCCATTTGTCTCTCGAAGTCCCCTAGTAGCGTCCATACCAACTGACAGAATTTCTCTGGGGCTTCCATCTCCACACGGTATAGATAGCAGTCTTAGGCTTAGATAGTCAGCTAAGGTTGCTTTTAGAAAGGAAGGATAGCCTAGTAGGCTGTGTTAGCCGCTCTTACTAGGTAGACCAGGAAGGTTGTTGAAGGCATTGAAAAAGGCCACTGCCTGATTGCGCCATAGACTAGTTCAGTAACCTGGGTATCCATAAGAGAAATGCGGTAATCTTGATATCTCTAGAACCATCAGAGTGCAGAGTAGTTGAATCTTGCGAGTGTAAGTTGCTCTAAGATATATTTTGTCAGATATCAAGTATATTATTGGAGATACACCAGGAGCTTCATAAACTGTGACCAGTCATGGCCCTGCCTAGCCACGCCCCCCTTGGGGGGGGCTTTTTTATTTTGATAGGGCTTTTAGAATAGGTGTAATTAGTTTAAATATTTGATAATTTCTTTTTTATTTTGTGTACCTTAGTTTTTGTTTTGTTTTTTGTAATTTAGTTAATTGTATTTAAATAATGCAATTTATATAATTGTAGTGTATTGTTAGGTGTTAATAAAAGACAGGTTAGGTTTTATTTTACAGGTAATTTTGTATTTATTTTAACTAGGTGGTTAGTAAATAGTTAATAACTATTTACTAACTAGTCTACCTAGTTAAAATAAATGCAAACTTAGCTGTGAAATAAAAATAAAACCTAAGATACCCACAATGTAACTATTAGTTATATTGTAGCAAGCTTAGGGTTTATTTTATAGGTAAGTATTTAGCTTTAAATAGGAATTATTTAGTTAATGATAGTAATTTTTATTTAGATTTATTTTAATTATATTAAAGTTAGGGGTGTTAGGGTTTGGGTTAGACTTAGGGTTAGGTTTAGGGGTTAATATATTTATTTAGTGTTAGTGATGTGGGAGGCCAGAGGTTAATAAGTGTAGGTAGGTGTCGGCGGCATTGGGGGTGGCAGATTAGGGGTTAATAAGTGTAGGTAGGTGTCGGTGACATTGGGGGCAGCAGATTAAGGGTTAATAAGTGTAGGTAGGTGTTGGCGACATTGGGGGTGGCAGATTAGGAGTTAATAAATTTATGTAGGTGGCAGCGACATTGGGGCGGCAGATTAGGGGTTAATAAGTGTAATGTAGGTGTTGGCGATGTCGGGGGCGGCAGATTAGGGGTGTTTAGACTCTGGTTTATGTTAGGGTGTTAGGTGTAAACATATATTTTCTTTCCCCATAGGAATCAATGGGGCTGCGTTACGGAGCTTTAAACTCTGTGATTGCAGGTGTAAGGCTTTTTTTTAGCCGGCTCTCCCCATTGATGTCTATGGGGAAAATCGTGCACGAGCAGGTAAAACCAGCTCAAAGCAGCGCTGGTAGTTGTGTGCGGTATGGAGCTCAACGCTGCCATATTGCCTGCTAACGCCGGGTTTTTGTAAACCTGTAATAGCAGCACTATTAAAGGTGAGGGGTGGAAACAAATTATTACTGAGCCGCTCATAACGCAAAACTTGTAATCTGGCCATTTAATAGTCTTCTGACAAATATTTGTTTATGGTATGCATTTTAAATTTTGCACAAACAGCAAATTATAACTGCATATCTGTGCATAAATGCACAATAATAGTATAGAGCCTAATATTGGTTACGAGGAAAACAGTGGAAAATGTAACACATAATTTATACAATGATTGTAAAGTATACCTGCTTACAGCCAATTAGAGAGGCTGTATGGCTTTTTGGTTTGCAGCCAATCAGTGAAGCTGTAATGTCTGTCAGTTAGCAGCAAATTAAAGGGAAACATTTTAAAGCATGCTTGCATACATGCTAGCACTCATGAGGCACCTTTTGTAGAGATATCTGAAGAAAGCCCCTGAATTGTACTAGTACTAGTAAAGTGATCACTTTAAGCAATGGCACTTCTGATCCCAGTTTACTCTGGCTTGGCTCTGTTTGGACTTTGCACCTTGATTCTTAGACAACTTCCTATGACTGTTTAATCCCTTTGTTACTGAGAATTTCAAAGAAAAACTTGCCCAAAATATGAGAGAGTTGTTTAGCATTTTTGCTATCACTCAATTTAAACAGAAATAGAACCTTGTTTTTTTTTTGGTGTACCTATCAAAACTATATATATATTTTAATTAGACAACCCAAGGTATTGATCTAGGCCCATTTTGGTATATTTCATGCCACCATTTCATCACCAAATGAGATCATATAAAAAAAAATCATTAACTTTTTCGCCAACTTTGGAATTCTCAATGAAATTATTTATGTCATGCTATTGCAGTCATAACACAAATGGTTGTAAAATCTTCTCTGGGATCCATTTTGTTCAGAAATAGCAGACATGCATGATCGATCATGCACCATTACCATATGAAGGCTGATGCCCAAAACTGAGACTGCTTGGAATTCCAACATATCCAACATAGATCAACGTTATGTGGAATGCTGAGCTACTGCATGACGTAGACCTAACTCGGATTGGGGTAAGAGGTTAATATGTACCCAGTAGCAATTTTTTTTTACACCTGCATTGACATTGTTTAAACTTATAACACAAGCTAAAAATAAAAAGTGAAGTTATTGGTAATGGATCTACCACATTGTGCTAACACTGATACTTTATTAGGTGCCAGTATTTTCATCATATTATATAGTTTCTATGACAGAGCTTTCCAAACTTTTCATGTTGGTGACACACTTTGTAGACCTACATCATTTCGCGACACAGTAATTCAGTTGTACTAGCAAAAAGGAGGTAAAACTAACTTGTTTTAAAAGATACGGACACATACATAAATTATATAATAACAAAATGCATTTACAAGTAACAGTAAGTATGTGCAAGAATTAAAAAAAGTTTAATAACACCAATAGCTACTTACTATTTTAATGGGATGTATGAGGTTGATGGGATGAACACAGTTTCGGAATATTTGGTGTAATATTAGATAAAGACACTCACATTTCATCATCAAGCATTTTTAAGCTTCCACTTCCTATCCATATATCAAGAGCAGGAGCAGCAATGCACTACTGGGAGCTAGTTGCAAAAAATCCCTCTGACTTCTGACTTCAGCTCAGCGTTTAAGCTGCCAACCTCAGAGCTCTGTGAGTCCGACTGACTACTGCCCGCGCTGCAAACACACTGCTGTCCCACTCACTGGCTACACTTGCAGTCACAAGCCAATTAAGGAGACTACACGTGCAGTCAGGAGCCAATGTGCCGCCAAATCCGCCAATGGTAATAGTTTCAGTTCTCACTGAGCTGTGCCAATTGGTTAAGATGATCTGTGACCCACTAGGTATCAATCACGTGTCAACCATGTGATATGCGTAGCAGGCAGGTGGAAAGTCAGAAACCAAAAAACTATTTAAAAAAAAATATTTAAATTTAAAAAATTTTGTGCTGAAGCAGGGACACACCTACACACTGCTGCCGACACACTAGTGTGTCCCGACACACAGTTTGGAAAGCACTGTTCTATGATATCCCTTCCCTCCCAGTGTAATGCACATTCATTGTGATCCCCTACAGCAATTAATCTATAATGCAAGGACCCCCACAATAATTTTAACTACACTAGAAGCTCTCTGCATCACCCTTACAATGACATCCCTTTTTCGATTACCAGTCCAGTAGCATTGATGCCATGGTGGATCAGCAATTTCACCAAGTATATACTATATGAAAGTTAGGACTACCAGTTTTTACTGTGGCTAGGTTCAAACACTATTTACTTGGTGGTTGTTATGACCTTCTGTAAGGACTGATAAGCAAATTGCAAATGGTTTATGATAAAACTTCAAAAATTGAGCTGCTACTAGAAATTTGATATCCAAAAGATTATGCCTAACCACAACCCTTTCTAAACCCTAAGGCAACATTTGGTAGCATTTAAAGGTCACCCGTGGTGTATGTAGCCAGTGACATCTCTAGCTGTAGCATTAAAAAGTGTGCACAACATTATGTATGCAGTAGGGATGGGCGAATATTTCTAAAAATTTGAAATTTAAAACGAATTTTGATACATTTACTTGTTTAAATCAAATTTTGAATGTTTATATAACATTCTAACATTCTATTTTCAAATTTTCATTTTCAAATTTTTCAATAAAATTTGAAAATATTCGTTCGAATAATAGAATGTTTAGCTATGTATTCATTCAATTTCGAAATGTAATATTCGAATTTGAATGTGACATTCGAATTTGAATGCGACATTCAAATTTGAAATAGTATTTCTAGTTTACAACTGTGTTTAATAAATGTAATATTCTAATTTGAATACTACATTCGAATTTGAATGTCACATTCGAATTTGAAATAGTATTTCTAGTCTAATACTGTGTTTTAAATGTGATATTCGATTTGAATGTGATATTCGATTCGAATGTGACATTCAAATTCGAAATAGTATTTCTAGTCTAATACTGTGTTTTATAAATGTAATATTCAAATTCGAATATGACATTCTATTCGAATGTGATATTCAATTTGAATGCAATATTCAAAATAGTGTTTCTAGTCTACATTTGTGTTTTATAAATGTAATATTTGAATTTGAATGTGATATTCAAATGTAACATTCGAATTCAAATGTGATATTCGAATTCGAATGTGACATTCGAATTCGAATGTGACATTCGAAAACTGTAAATATCATTTGAAAATCGAATTTTTAAGAATATTCGTTCTTATCAACATTCTATAATGTAAATCGAATTTTTACAATAACATTCGTTCTAACATTCGAATTCGGATATATACACATTCGCCCATCTCTAGTATGCAGCATTGTTACTAGAGATATTTTGGCCATGACAGATATAAGATAACTATAAAAATGAATGTGAATGTGCCATTGTAGGCAATAAGCATATTTCCAAAAAATAATCATGGTAACTTGCACATTGTAATAACTTGATGGTGATTAACCTTTTCCAGGCCTCCTGATATACTTGTTTTGTTTATATTCTTTAGTCATAGACAATACAAAACAAAATTAAATTAATCACAAATGAAGAAGCACAAATAACTTGGTCACAAAACTTGTGCTTTTTAAATGGACAGTCTACTCTAGATTTTTTGTTTTTGTTTAAAAAGATAGATAATCCCTTTATTACCCATTCCCCAGTTTTGCATAACCAACACAGTTGCATTTATATATTTTTTACCTCTTGGATTAGCTTGTATCTAAGCCTCTGCAGACTGCCCCCTTATTTTATTTTATTTGACAGAGTTGCATTTAGCCAATCAGTGCTGACTAATAAATAACTCCACGGGAATGAGCACAATGTTATCAATATGACACACATGAACTAGTGCTGTCTAGCTGTAAAAAACTGTCAAAACGCACTGAAATAAGAGGCAGCCTTCAAGGGCTTAGACATTAACATATGAGCATGCATGCAGAGGTTTAGCTTTCAGCAAAGAATTACCAAGAGAACAAAGCAAATTTGATAATAAAAGTAAATTGTAAAGTTGTTTAAAATTGCATGAAAATTTAATTTTGACTAGAATGTCCCTTTAAACTGTCCCTTTAATTTTGACTAGACTGTCCCTTTAAACACTTAAAAATGGCATTGAAAACCTTTTAATGTTATTTATTGAATCTTCTACCATATTCCCCTTTTGCATTTAGATTCCACAACTTGACTGTCAGATAATATGTATATGTTTTTCTGGAACCAATACAATTATTCATGTGCTGTTAAGAAACAAGTAGATGGAAATCCCTTTTCAGGCTAAGTTAGTGAAACTATTTTTCCTTTCTTTCTTTTTTTCTACAAATAAAAACTATATTGCCATAATATTTTAGGGGAAGAAAAAAGTATTCATATTTCAAATGATATAATCTTTTAATGCTTATTGTAAACCCTGTGGGTTTTTGCATATCTTTTAGTTTTTAGTTTAAAATATCCATGACTTTTCTTACTAGTAGCTCAACAGATTGAGTCTTTCATAGTTAATAAATATTTACACATTGCTATACTATTTAATGCATATTTAACTTTTTTTTTTTTTTTCTTAGTTGCATCAAGTATCAAAATAGGAAAATAATTTGGTTATCAAGAGACTTATTGTCCCTTCCAGCTGAAATAATGTGACTGGCAAAGAACTAAAAATGGACATTTACAGTTGAAAGGCCAAAAAATAACTGTGCCAGCATGTTCCCTCGCTGCAAGGGCTGTAAATAGAAATAAAAGGAAGTTTGCCTGTTGAGAGATTTATTTACTGTTGTTGCATGAATAATAATCTGACAGGCCGAACTCAGAACTATCAGTGATAACTAAGTAGGAAATATATTAAATATTTTGTGCACATAGTTGATTAAAAGCTTCCACTGAACAAAATGTTTCCTTTAACGAGACATACATATGGTAGCTGAAGGTTCATTAGTGCGGTCTTGGTAGGAAAGACCATGGGAGCCAAAGAATTACTTGTAGAAAGATATCAGCAATATAGGTTATCATTCCTCAACTCCTGGCACAGACAATCTGTTTTCAGTAAAGTGCTCATATTTAGCATTTTTTAGTTGACTGCATAAAATTCTGCAAAGTATTGCAAATCAATTTTGTGCAAAGCTTCACTGCAGCATAATTAAAACCTCTCATAAAAAAAATATACACAGCAGCTTATTTCTTCAACATTTAGTACTAGTCTTTTCATTGTTGTTCTAGCAAATCATTGAATCATTTGGAAACGCTAGATAAAATACAATGACTTTTTATTTGTGTTTTAGTAATCGACGTTTGATTGGTCTCATGTACCAAGAATTTCCTGTCTGATTTTTTCCCTCTCTCTACAAAGCCAATATTGGCTTTCATCATTCCTTCGTTGTTAGAGAACCCAGTACATGCACTTGAGAAAAAACAAAAGGGTAATTACATTTCCTTCCTGGCTTATGTTAAACATTGTTATTTAATAGTTGCACGTAGAGTCAAGGAGGTACAAGATCATGTTCTCATGTAAAAACAAAATAGTAGCAAGTATTTTTATTTATAACAATAATAATTATTATTATAAATAATAATAATAACTCCAAAGTGTGCTAAAAATATGTTCTTTTCCAAACTTTACTGTTAGGTAATGCATTTTATCATTTTTGTCTGTCTTCAGTTTTGTAAAGCTGCAAACACACTTTGCTTTAAGGATTTCTATCCTTAAACTCAGATATGTTAATCATATTTAGTTACCTTGCTTGTATCTTACAAGTGCAATATAATCTTAAACCCTTTGGCAGCTAAGAGGTTAAATGAATGATGTTTGTAAATCATTAATATCAATATTTTGCAAATATTCTCCTGTTATTAAAAATTAAATCTAATTTGCTCATCTCTTTTGTCTTTAAAAAAGAAAATATCACATATAGGGCTGCTATGGAGCCCTTGCAGAGAGCCTGCTCTCCCCAATATAAGAAGCAGCTGTCTTCCAACCGCTTCTTCTTACCCTCTCTGCTTCCTCTGAATCGAAAGATCTAAATGCCCTTGAACGTGATCATTCAGGGTGATTGACAGGCCCTGCTTGCTTGAGAGCAGGGAGCAGTGCTGCATAAGCAAGTGTTTGTGAAGTATTACTATCAATGAAAACACTGTTCTTTATGCAGCAAATTTAAAGATGTTTCTTTGTTGCATCTAAAATAAGAATATTTTAAATAAAATCTTCCTTCAGTTTAATGGAAGTTCTTGTTCTAATCTTCTATTTGTTTTTATTGTCACTCTCCAATTCAACTTTTGGATTTCTCCTTATCAGTCATTGAGCAATTATTTTAAATGGAACCATTTTCATGACAAAAAGTATTAGCATTTTAAATAGTTTTGTTTCATATGCAGGATTACTGTTTCTTTATGATATATAGATGACTATATTTTTGTAAACATCCTTAATTGTATAGCTTATGAACAATTATTTTCACAGAAAAAGCATCTCTTTATCTAGGCCAATATTTGAATGCCTAAGATACACAATTTTCAACATACTTTTTTGATCTTTGCAAGTTTTTCATTATTGATCTGAGTGCTACTAAATAATGTCTTTTGAATTTTATGACCGCTTAGGTTAAGGGTTGTAGAGGTAACTACCAGCTACAAGGGTAATTGTATTATAACAATTGATGATCAAGTGGTACATATTATGTTATACATATATAAAGGACTATTTGAAGAGGAACAACTGCCACCAATTGTCAGTGGCCATCACTATAACAGCTAGACATGTGCACAAGGAAATAATTTATTTTGGACAAGTCATTTGTAATGAATATTCTGAAAAAATAGTCTTTCAGAAAATTTATTTGCTGCTGTTTTCAGTATTCATTTAGTTTAAAACAAACAACAAATAAATATTCATTAACATTTACATTCATTTTTGTTAAAAAAAATGTAAATATTATGTTGCTGTAGGTGGCACAGTGTCAAGGCCGTGCTAATAGGAGGCTTAATAATGTTATTCCCAGAGCCTGCGCTAAAGGACCTTCTTCTTTTGTACACTCTCTGGGGTCCAACACACTAATCCATCTATTAATGCAGCCCTGGACTCTTGGAAGAAGGGTCTGATAAACATGGCTCCCAACACACTATAAGTTGTATTAACCTATTAAAAGCTAATGAATTTACTTAGTGCAGTATTTCGGATATTCATTTCATCACACAAAACAAATCCACATCTACTAGTAGACAAAATGGGATGAGCTAGAATATTCACTGGTGTACTTATTAACCCCTAATCTGCTGCCCCCAACGTCGCTGCCACTATATTAAATTTATTAACCCCTAAACCTAAATCTAACCCTAACACTCCCTAACTTAAATATAATTTAAATAAATCTAAATAAAATTACTATAATTAACTACATTATTCCTATTTAAAAACTAAATACTTACCTATAAAATAAACCCTAAGCTAGCTACAATATAACTAATAGTTACATTGTAACTAGCTTAGGGTTTATTTTTATTTTACAGGCAAGTTTGTATTTATTTTAACTAGGTAGAATAGTTATTAAATATTTATTAACTACAGGTAGCCCTCAGTTTATGCTGGGGTTAGGTTCCAGAAGGAATGGTTGTAAATCGAAACCATTGTAAATTGAAACCCAGTTTATAATGTAAGTCAATGGGAAGTGAGGGAGTTAGGTTCCAGGCCCCTCTCAAAATTGTCATAAGTAACACCTAATACATTATTTTTAAAGCTTTGAAATGAAGATTTAAAATCCTAAACAGCATTATAAACCTAATAGTATAGATTGTATCATCATCAAACTAAGTTTAATGAGCAAAAACATTTGCTAACAGCACCTAATTAAATAATCACACAACAGACTGCATCATCATCAAACTAAGTTTAATGAACAAAAACATTTTTTTACTTGCATTTTTCTGCAATCACTTCTCTGCATTGTTAGCATGTTAGATAATATTGGGTCTGCACCTATTCTATGTATTTCAATCTGCAGTGATTAATAGGCAGTTAGGTACCCTCACCTGAAGCTGCTGGACAGGAAGATAATAGGGAAGTGGCTGCTCGATAGCTAATGTCTGTTCTGTGTACACAGATCAATTTCAGACCTGTTAAGTTGCATAACTTTGCTGCAAAACAAGCGGACAGCTCCACCTACTGGCTATTTTAATTAGTGCACATGACTGAAAAAAAGGTTGTTATTCTGAAACGGCACAAATTGAACCGGCGTAAACCGAGGGCCACCTGTATTTAATAACTACCTAGTGAAAATAAATACAAATTGACCTGTAAAATAAAACCTAACCTAAGTTACATTAACACCTAACACTACACTACAATTAAATAAATTAACTAATTTAAATATAATTAAATAAATTAAATTAGCTAAATTACAAAAAAAACTAATTACACCTAATCTAATAGCCCTATCAAAATAAAAAAGCCCCCCCAAAATAAAAAGGAAATTTATGCTTACCTGATAAATTTATTTATTTTACGATATGACGAGTCCACGGATTTCATCCTTACATATGGGATTACGCCTCCTGGTCAGCAGGAGGAGGCAAAGAGCACCACAGCAGAGCTGTATATATAGTTCCTTCTTTCCCTCCCACTCCAGTCATTCGACCGAAGTTAGGAAGAGAAAGGAAAAGCCAAAGGTGCAGAGGTGAGGTAGTTTAACAAAAATAAATACCTGTCTTAGAAATGACAGGGTGGGCTGTGGACTCGTCATATCGTAAAAGAAATACATTTATCAGGTAAGCATAAATTTCCTTTTCTTTTACAAGATATGACGAGTACACGGATTTCAGCCTTACTTATCGGATACAATACCAAAGATATAGGACACGGATGAAAGGGAGGGACAAGACAGGAACCTAAATGGAAGGCACCACTGCTTGAAGAACCTTTCTCCCAAAAACAGCCTCAGATGAAGCAAAAGTATCAAATTTGGAAAATTTGGAAAAAGTGTGAAGAGACGACCAAGTTGCAGCCTTGCAAATCTGTTCAACAGAAGCATCATTTTTAAATGCCAATGAGGAAGCTACAGCCCTAGTAGAATGAGCCGTAATTATTTCAGGAGGCTGCTGTCCAGCAGTCTCATATGCCAATCGGATAATACTCCTCAGCCAAAAAGAAAGAGAGGTAGCCATAGCTTTCTGACCCCTATGCTTTCCAGAAAAGACAACAAATAATGAAGATGATTGACAAAATTCTTTAGTCGCCTGCAAGTAAAACTTCAGGGCACGGACCACGTCCAAGTTATGTAAGAGACGCTCCTTCTTAGAAGAAGGATTAGGACACAAGGAAGGAACAACAATTTCCTGATTTATATTCTTATTAGAAACAACCTTAGGAAGGAAACAAGTTTTGGTACGTAAGACCACCTTATCAGAATGGAAAATAAGATAAGGAGAATCACATTGTAAAACAGAAAGCTCAGAAACACTGCGAGCAGAAGAAATAGCTACCAAAAATAAAACTTTCCAAGATAATAACTTAATATCTATGGAATGCATGGGTTCAAATGGAACCCCTTGAAGAACATTAAGAACTAAATTCAAACTCCAAGGAGGAGCAATTGGTCTAAACACAGGCCTGATTCTAGTCAGAGCCTGACAAAAAGATTAAACATCTGGAACATCTGCCAGACTCTTGTGTAGCAAAATAGACAAAGCAGAAATCTGTCCCTTTAAGGAACTTGCTGACAACCCTTTCTCCAATCCTTCTTGTAGAAAAGATTAAATCCTGGGAATCCGAACCTTACTCCATGAGTAACCCTTGGATTTGCACCAATAAAGATATTTACGCCATATCTTATGGTAAATCTTTCTAGTAACAGGCTTATGTACCTGAATCAAGGTATCAATGACAGCATCAGAAAACCCTCGCTTAGATAAAATTAAGCGTTTAATCTCCAAGCAGTCAACTGCAGAGAAATTAGATTTGGATGATGGAAGGGACCCTGAATGAGAAGGTCCTGCCTCAATGGAAGCCTCCACAGTGGCAGAGAGGACATGTCTACCAGATTGGCATACCAAGTCCTGCGAGGTCACACAGGAGCGATGAGAATCACTGAAACCCTCTCTTGTTTTATCCGAGCGATCACTCGGGGAAGGAGAAAAAACAGTGGAAAAACATAAGCTAGGTTGAACGACCAAGGCAATGCCAAGGCATCTATCAGTTCGGCCTCAGGATCCCTGGACCTGGATCCGTATCTCGGGAGCTTGGCATTCTGACGAGATGCCATAAGATCCAGCTCCGGTCTGCCCCACCTGAGAATCAGGGTGGTAAAGACCTCCGGATGGAGTTCCCATTCCTCTGGATGAAACGTCTGTCTGCTCAGAAAATCCGCTTCCCAGTTGTCCACTCCTGGGATGTAGATTGCTGACAGATAACAAGAGTGAGCCTCCGCCCACTAAATTATCTTGGATACTTCTGCCATTGCTAAGGAACTACTTGTTCCTCCCTGATGATTGATGTAAGCCACAGTAGTGATGTTGTCCGACTGAAATCGGATGAATTTGGCCGAAGCCAACTGAGGCGAAGTCTGAAGCGCATTGAATATTGCTCTCAACTCCAGAATATTGATTGGAAGTAGAGACTCTGACCGAGTCCACACACCCTGAGTCTTCAGGGAATTCCAGACTGCACCCCATCCTAGTA
Organism: Bombina bombina; assembly: GCF_027579735.1. Classification (NCBI taxonomy): domain Eukaryota; kingdom Metazoa; phylum Chordata; class Amphibia; order Anura; family Bombinatoridae; genus Bombina; species Bombina bombina. The sequence continues at coordinate 120,409,981 of NC_069508.1, forward strand.
GTCTGGCGTCTGTTGTCACTATCACTCATGAGGGTCTGCGGAAGCACGTCCCTTGGGACAGATGATCCGGCGACAACCACCAAAGAAGAGATTCTCTTGTCTCCTGATCCAGATCTATCTGAGGAGACACATTTGCATAATTTCCATTCCACTGCCTGAGCATGCTCAGTTGTAGTGGTCTGAGATGAAAATGAGCAAACTGAATGATGTCCATTGCCGCCACCATCAATCCAATTACCTCCATGCACTGAGCCACTGATGGCCGAGGATTGGACTGAAGGGCTCGGCATGTATTCAGAATCTTTAATTTTCTAACTTCCATCAAGAAGATTTTCATGGATATAGAATCTTGTCTGTGGAATTAGTGAACTCTTTTCTAGATTCACCTTGCACCCGTGAGTCCTCAGAAAGGACAGAACCATGTCTGTATGAGAATTTGCCAGTTGATAAGACAATGCCTGAATGAGAATATCGTCCAGATAAGGCACCACTGCAATGCCCCGTGGTCTGAGAACCGCCAGTAGAGACCCTAGAACCTTCGTGAAGATCCTGGGTGCTGTGGCCAGCCCGAAAGGAAGAGCCAAGAACTGAAAATGCTTGTCCAGGAAGGCAAACCTTAGAAACTGTTGATGATCTTTGTGGATAGGAATATGAAGATATGCATCCTTTAAGTCCACGTTAGTCATATATTGACCCTCTTGGATCAATGGAAGAATTGTCTGAATATTCTCCATCTTGAAGGATGGCACTCTGAGAATCTTGTTTAGACTCTTGAGATCTAAAATGGGTCAAAACGTTCCCTCTTTTTTGGGAACCACAAAAGGATTTGAGTAAAACCCCTGCCCCTGTTCCTGTATTGGAACGGGACAAATTACTCCCATAGTAGAGAGGTCTTTTACACAACGTAAGAACACCTCTCTTTTTATCTGGTCTACAGACAATCGTGAAAGAAGAAACCTCCCCCTTGGGAGAGAATTTTTGAAATCCAGTCGATACCCTTGGGACATGATTTCCAGTGTCCAGGGATCCTGAATGTCTCTTATCCAAGCCTGGACAAAGAGAGAAAGTCTGCCCCCTACTAGATCCGATCCCGGATCAGGGGCCGCCCCTTCATGCTGTCTTGGGAGCAGCAGCGGGCTTCTTGGGTTGTTTACCCTTGTTCCAAGCCTGGTTGGGTCTCCAGATGGACTTGGCTTGTGCAAAATTCCCTTCCTGTTTAGCGGTAGAAGAAGAAGTGGGGACTCCCTTGAAATTCCTAAAGGAACAAAAATTATTCTGTTTACCCCTTTGTTTAGTTGCTTTATCCTGAGGTAGGAGATTACCCTTACCTCCCGTAATGTCAGAAATGATTTCTTTCAAGTCCGGCCCGAAAGGAATAGCCAAAATCTTTGATTTAGAGGACACATCAGCAGACCAAGATTTTAACCATAAAGCTCTACGTGCTTAAATGGCAAATGCTGCATTCTTAGCCACCAACTTAGCGATCTGAAAGGCGGCATCTGTAATAAAAGAATTTGCCAGCTTAAGGGCCATAATTCTATCTAGTATTTCCTCTAAAGGAGTCTCGGTCTTAAGAAATTCCTCTAAGTCATCAAATCAAAAGGCAGCAGCAGTTGTAACTGGTACAATACAAGCTGTCGGTTGTAATAGAAAACCCTGATGAATAAATAGCTTTTTTCGAAGACCCTCCAACTTCTTATCCATAGGATCTTTGAAAGCACAACTGTCCTCAATAGGAATAGTTGTACGCGTAGCCAGGGTAGATATAGCTCCCTCCACCTTAGGGACTGTTTGCCAAGAATCCCAAACAGTGTCGGCTATAGGATACATTTTCTTGAAATTAGGAGAAGGTGAGAACGGGATACCCGGTCTTTCCCATTCCCGCGTAATAATATCCGAAATTCTCTTAAAAAACGGAAACACAGAATAAGCAGGGACCTCTAAGTATTTGTCCATCTTACACAATTTCTCTGGTGGTATCACTATAGAGTCACCATCATCCAGAGTTGCTAAAACCTCTCAAAGTAACAGGCGGAGGTGTTCAAGCTTAAATCTAAAGGACATGACGTCCGAGTCTGTCTGAGGCAACACACTCCCTGAGTCGGAAAGATCCCCCTCAGACAGAAGTTCCCTACCCCCCAAATCAGATCCCTGGGAAGGCACATCAGAGATAGCCATCAAAGCCTCAGAAGTTGCAGGAACTACCGTGGTTTCAGACCTGCTGCGTTTGCCCTGTAACACTGACAACTTGGATAAAACTTCTGTAAGAGTGGATGACATAACTGCAGCCATATCCTGCAGAGTAAATGAAGTGGACGCAGTTGAAGAACATGGCGTCGCTTGAGTGGGTGTTAAGGGCTGTGATGCTTGGGGTGAAAGAATTGGCATACCCTGAGTCTCATCAGTCTGAGAAACATCCTGAGCTTTATTTTTATTAAGGAAAATTTGCTCTCAATATTGCAATGCCCTCTCAGTGCATGATGGGCAAAAAGTAAGTAGGGGTTCCACATTGGCATTTAAACACATGGAACAAGTACTGGCATCAAGGTCATCAATTATGATAAACAAAAAGTTATTGCAACCTATAATAAACTTCTTATATAGTAATGCAAGATAACGATACTGTGTCTTTAAGAAAAATTAAAACATTTTTTTTGTCTAGGACACAGCGCTATAAAAATGCACTATTTTTGACTTTGAAAACAAACAACTACGTTTTGTAGTGTATCCCAGAAGTAGATAACTAATTTGGGGCCGTAATATAAAACTCTTAAAAATAAAGACACCTCGCCACAGCTCTGCTGCGGTGCCTACATGCTCCCTATGACCCGACCAAATGAGCCTCCTACAGCAGAGTGTCTGCACTGCTTGTACTACCCACGCGGTCTAGACAGACACCGGAGTCACCTACACTTCCGACTCCCAGAACAGCACTGCACGGCTTGTCTTAGTGCGCGGACAAGTGCCCCGTCCATCATGGGCGTAACCAACCAAACTCCCGGGCAACTCTGCATATTATGTTTAAAAAAAAAATGGAGTCACTGGGACAACTGCGCACCAAACACTAAACTGTGATGCACCACACTATCTAAAAAAAACACTGCAGCCAGTCCCCCCTAATGCCTCCTGGTCTAATAAGCAACTCCGGATCCCGTAGTAAACCGGAAGACACACATTACAATCCCCAGCGTCAGCCCGAACCTGAAGGGGTTAAGTCTCACAAAATTACCCCCATGCCCCTTATGCAGCCCCCACAAAAGGCCCAATAAGTAAGTCAGTCCCCCAGAACCGTGTAGAGGTCACACAGACATTTGAGAAAGTATTGAGTATGCATAGGGAAAAGACAGTCATTTCTGAGGTACTAGGTGTCACAGAAGTAATAGACTGCACATACATCCATGCTGAGTAACAGCATGACTTGTCCCACACTGCTAGAGGTCCTTCTTCTCCTCCAGGAATCTGTGGGAGCAAAACTGGGTCTTAGATTCAATTTGCTAAGACACTATTCAGCAGGGCAGCACACAGACTGGGAGTCACAGAAACGATCATCTTTGAATCTGAACAGCTCCCCTTGCTTAACCCTTGAGTAAAATAGTACACACCGGTACCATTTAAAAATAATAAACTCTTGATTGAAGAATCTAAACTAACACCTCACTTTACCTCTTCCTATCACTAACACAGGCAAAGAGAATGACTGGAGTGGGAGGGAAGGGAGGAACTATATATACAGCTCTGCTGTGGTGCTCTTTGCCTCCTCCTGCTGACCGTCATATCTTGTAAAAGAAAAACCCTAGCCTAAACTTAGCCCTTAAAAGGGCCTTTTGCGGGGCATTGCCCCAAAGTAATCAGCTCTTTTACCTGTAAAAAAAAATACAAACAACCCCCCAACAGTAAAACCCACCACCCACACAACCAACCCCCCAAGTAAAATACTAACTAAAAAAACTAAGCTCCCCATTGCCCTAAAAAGGGCATTTGGATGGGCATTGCCCTTAAAAGGGCATTTAGCTCTATTGCAGCCCAAAGACCTAACCTAAAAAATAAACCCACCCAATACACCCTTAAAAAAAAAACCTGAAGATCGACTTACTGTTCTGGAGACCGGACATCCATCCTCAAGGAAGCGGCAGAAGTCTTCATCCAACTGGGCCGAAGTCCTCATTGAAGCCAGGAGAAGTCTTCATCCAAGCCGGGTGAAGTGGTCCTCCAGACAGGCAGAAGTCTTCATCGGAATTAAGGTAGAACAAATCCTATTGGGTGATGCAATCAGCCAATAGGATTGAAGCTCAATCCTATTGGCTGATCCAATCAGCCAATAGGATTTTTTCTACCTTAATTCCGATTGGCTGATAGAATTCTATCAGCCAATCGGAATCTAAGGGATGCCATCTTGGATGACGTTATTTAAAGGAATCTTCCTTCAGTAAGAATGCGTTGGATGTCTTGAAGATGGACCCGCTCTTTGTCGGATGGATGAAAATAGAAGATGCCGTCTGGATGAAGACTTCTGCCTGTCTGGAGGACCACTTCACCCGGCTTGGATGAAGACTTCTCCCGGCTTTGTTGAGAACTTCGGCCCGGTTGGATGAAGACTTCTGCCGCTTCCTTGAGGATGGATGTCCGGTCTTCAGAACAGTAAATCAATCTTGGGTGTATTGGGTGGGTTTATTTTTTAGGTTAGGGCTTTGGACTGCAATAGAGCTAAATGCCCTTTTAAGGGCAATGCCCATCCAAATGCCCTTTTCAGGGCAAAGGGGAGCTTAGGTTTTTTTTAGCTAGTATTTTATTTGGGGGGTTAGTTGTGTGGGTGGTGGGTTTTACTGTTGAGGGTTTTTTTTGTATTTTTTTACAGGTAAAAGAGCTGATTACTTTGGGGCAATGCCCCGCAAAAGGCCCTTTTAAGGGCTATTGATAGTTTAGTTTAGGCTAGGGTTTTTTTATTTTGGGGGGGGGGTTATTTTGATAGGGCTATTAGATTAGGTGTAATTAGTTTAAAGATCTGTAATTTGTTTTTTATTGTCTGTAATTTAGTGTTTGATTGTTTTTGTGATTTAGCTAATTTAATTTAATTTATTTAATTGTTTTTAATTTAGTTAATTTATTTAATTGTAGTGTAGTGTTAGGTGTTAGTGTAACTTAGGTTAGGTTTTATTTTACAGGTCAATTTGTATTTATTTTAGCTAGGTAGTTATTAAATAGTTAATAACTATTTAATAACTATTCTACCTAGTTAAAATAAATACAAACTTGCCTGTAAAATAAAAATAAACCCTAAGCTAGCTACAATGTAACTATTAGTTATATTGCAGCTAGCTTGGGGTTTATTTTATAGGTAAGTATTTAGTTTTAAATAGAAATAGTTTAGTTAATTATAGTAATTTTCTTTAGATTTCTTTAAACTATATTTAAGTTAGGGGGTGTAAGGGTTAGGGTTAGACTTAGATTTAGGGGTTAATACATTTAATATAGTGGCGGCGACGTTGGGGACGGCAGATTAGGGGTTAATAATAATAATGTAGGCGGCGGCGATGTTAGGGATGGCAGATTAGGGGTTAATAATATTTAACTAGTGTTTGTGAGGCGGGAGTGCGGTGGTTTAGGAGTTAATATGTTTATTCTAGTGGCGGCGATGTCCGGAGCGGCAGATTAGGGGTTAAAAATTTGATTATAGTGTTTGCAATGCGGGAGGGCCTCGGTTTAGGGGTTAATAGGTAGTTTATGGGTGCTAGTGTACTTTTTAGCACTTTAGTTATGAGTTTTATGCTACAGTGTTGTAGTGTAAAACTCATAACTACTGACTTTAGAATGCGTTACGGATCTAGAAGAGGTAGAGGGTGTACCGCTCACTTTTTGGCCTCCCAGGACAGACTCGTAATACCAGCGCTAGAAAAAAGGGTTTACATAGTTTACGTAAGTCGGTTTGCGGTAAAGCCAAAGAAGTGTGCAGTGCCCTTAAACCTGCAAGACTCGTAGCAGCGGTAGTGAAAAAGCAGCGTTAGAACCTGTTAACGCTGCTTTTTCAGCTTAACGCAAAACTCGTAATCTAGCCAATAGATTATAAAAGGCTTCAATTGTCGTTATGTTTCTTATAGAGGATTAAACTTTTTGAATATAGCGAAATTCAACTTAAGTAAAATCATTTTTATAAAGTTTTTTATCACTGATTGAAATGACATGTTAATTTGTAAGCAAAAAAAGCTCAATATAAGGACATTTCAAAATATGTCTTATTAAGCTGTTTTTATTAAGCCTTAGATTTTTAATAAATTGCTATGTAAAAAATGTGCCATATGTGCACTGTATGAGCTGAACTGTGAGGCAGAACTAACTCTGTGGGATGTATCCTAGTGTGGTAGAGTAATCAATTAAACAGACATTTACAGTAAACATGTAAATGAATTCCTTAACTTACAGTATTTCTGTAAAAATATCCTACGTGACACCAAAATAGAATTAATGTAAGTTATGAAAGTTCTCAGAAAACATTTACACATATTTATAGAAATATCTGAGAATCCTATCTCATAATTACTAAGTGTTATTAAAGCATTGACCAGTATTCCACAATGGATTTATTTTATAAATAAGGGAATTTTCTTATTATTACAAAAATAGCTTTATTAGTGCAATTTAGTATAACACAACACCTACTAATTTATTGTCTATTTTTTTTTATTATCACAATTTCTATATAGATTTGCAATTAATTTGGAAATAATGACTCACACAAAAAGCTGGTTAAAATATTGCAATTGTGTTTACATATTCTCTCATGGACTTCAATGGAGTGAAAAAAGTGTAAAAAATAAATAACTACTACTACTACTACAGTGTCGCTAATGAGAATCGGCAGAAATTAGAACATACTATACTACCACACTTAGAACCTCCCCCTCCTCATATCCTAACATGAGCGTCTAGTGGGCTACATACACATTAAAATACAACTACTATGTCTGAATATATATTTCGCCAGCAATGTTAATCTGCTATTTTTGACATTAGGTGTAAATTATACATTGTGGTTCTTTTAATCGAGAGTTATAAATTACATCTCTACTTTGGAGTCCTGTTGACTATGGTGGTGATTGAGCAGTCAATTCGGGGGTTAACACATTTTTTGGACCAGTTCTGACTAGGGAAAGCTTATTACTTATACCCTAAAGCAGAAGCTTTCATTGCAAAATATATATCCCTTTAGAACCCTTGCTCTCTCCTTTCTGATCTTGATTTGGTACTACTTATATGGCACATATAAGGGAGAGACTGGTCACACTAGCTTACTTGTACCTTAAAATCAACTATGTCTAAGTGTTAGGCCTCCTAGAGTCACGAGGCTTCTCTAATCGATTAATGGCCTATCATATCACTACCACCTTAAATCTGTATATAATGAGGTTTTGCTCTAATTTAAACTCCTCCCCTTCCCCATCTCAATATCAAGCGGTGCTTACCCATTGTTATATTCTATATGTTTTCATATTACAATCATTTGCTAGGGCCCACAGGTGGACCCACCCTGATATATATTTTAATATGCCTATATCATTATTCTATATTATTCTAAATCTCCTTCCTTTGATGTATCAATTTCCTTGAGATACATACACGGAGGATAAATATTAGAAAATGGAGGTTTAATTTACTTATGTTCATCACGTTCGTAATTATGTATGCATTCTATTGTACTTCTACTTTACTCAGTCTTGTCTGTTTAAGATGTCTATATTTGTACCCTAATGTTACTGTGATTGAACATACTCTTTGTATTTTTGTTGCTACAAATCTCAATAAAAGAATACTTTATAAAAAAAATAATAATATATATATATATATCTACACCTATATATATTTATTATATATATATATAATATTATATTTTTTATATATATATATATATATATATATATATATATATATATATATATATATATATATATTATATTATATTATATATATATATATATATATATATATATATATATATATATATATATATATATATATATATATACAGGGAGTGCAGATTTATTAGGCAAGTTGTATTTTTGAGGTTTAATTTTATTATTGAACAACAACCATGTTCTCAATGAACCCAAAAAACTAATTAATATCAAAGCTGAATAGTTTTGGAAGTAGTTTTTAGTTTGTTTTTAGTTATAGATATTTTAGGGGGATATCTGTGTATGCAGGTGACTATTACTGTGCATAATTATTAGGCAACTTAACAAAAAACAAATATATACCCATTTCAATTATTTATTTTTACCAGTGAAACCAATATAACATCTCAACATTCACAAATATACATTTCTGACATTCAAAAACAAAACAAAACAAATCAGTGACCAATATAGCCACCTTTCTTTGCAAGGACACTCAAAAGCCTGCCATCCATGGATTCTGTCAGTGTTTTGATCTGTTCACCATCAACATTGCATGCAGCAGCAACCACAGCCTCCCAGACACTGTTCAGAGAGGTGTACTGTTTTCCCTCCTTGTAAATCTCATATTTGATGATGGACCACAGGTTCTCAATGGGGTTCAGATCAGGTGAACAAGGAGGCCATGTCATTAGATTTTCTTCTTTTATACCCTTTCTTGCCAGCCACGCTGTGGAGTACTTGGACGTGTGTGATGGAGCATTGTCCTGCATGAAAATCATGTTTTTCTTGAAGGATGCAGACTTCTTCCTGTACCACTTCTTGAAGAAGGTGTCTTCCAGAAACTGGCAGTAGGACTGGGAGTTGAGCTTGACTCCATCCTCAACCCGAAAACGCCCCACAAGCTCATCTTTGATGATACCAGCCCAAACCAGTACTCCACCTCCACCTTGCTGGCGTCTGAGTCGGACTGGAGCTCTCTGCCCTTTACCAATCCAGCCACGGGCCCATCCATCTGGCCCATCAAGACTCACTCTCATTTCATCAGCCCATAAAACCTTAGAAAAATCAGTCTTGAGATATTTCTTGGCCCAGTCTTGACGTTTCAGCTTGTGTGTCTTGTTCAGTGGTGGTCGTCTTTCAGCCTTTCTTACCTTGGCCATGTATTGCACACCTTGTGCTTTTGGGCACTCCAGTGATGTTGCAGCTCTGAAATATGGCCAAACTGGTGGCAAGTGGCATCTTGGCAGCTGCACACTTGACTTTTCTCAGTTCATGGGCAGTTATTTTGCGCCTTGGTTTTTCCACACGCTTCTTGCGACCCTGTTGACTATTTTGAATGAAACGCTTGATTGTTCGATGATCACGCTTCAGAAGCTTTGCAATTTTAAGAGTGCTGCATCCCTCTGCAAGATATCTCACTATTTTTGACTTTTCTGAGCCTGTCAAGTCCTTCTTTTGACCCATTTTGCCAAAGGAAAGGAAGTTGCCTAATAATTATGCACACCTGATATAGGGTGTTGATGTCATTAGACCACACCCCTTCTCATTACAGAGATGCACATCACCTAATATGCTTAATTGGTAGTAGGCTTTCGAGCCTATACAGCTTGGAGTAAGAAAACATGCATAAAGAGGATGATGTGGTCAAAATACTCATTTGCCTAATAATTCTGCACTCCCTGTATATATATATATATATATATATATATATAGGTATAGATATCTATAGATATATTTAGGAAAATCTGTTTACAAATACCTATGTGAAGAAACATATGTTTATATGTGTTTTACTGAATGTTTACTGTACATATATATATAGTTATAGATATGTATTCTACATGGACAATATCAGAAGTATATAGAAATATATATTTAAGAATAAAAAGTTCATTATTTTCTATGTGAAGAACATTTGTGTTTTGCGCATTGGGTTTCTCAATTTAGATCTTAACACGGTCTGGTTTGCGCACATTAAAACATAGTATTCTTAAGGCATGTTATTGAAATATTACATATAAAATATTTTAAAAATTAATAAAAATTATTAAAAAAATATTTAGCATACTGTAAAATATATATATATATATATATATATATATATATATATATATATATATATATATTCTATGTTTTATTTTAAATATTTTACAGTATGTTTAATATTTTTTAAGAATTTTTTAAGAATTATTATTTATTTTTATATGTAATATTTCAATAATGCACCTTAAGAATACTAAGGCCTAGATTTGGAGTTTGGCGTTAGCCGTGAAAACCAGCGTTAGAGGCTCCTAATGCTGGTTTTAGGCTACCGCCGGTATTTGGAGTCACTCAAAATAGGGTCTAACGCTCACTTTTCAGCCGCGACTTTTCCATACCGCAGATCCCCTTACGTCAATTGCGTATCCTATCTTTTCAATGGGATTTTTCTAACTCCGGTATTTAGAGTCATTTCTGAAGTGAGCGTTAGACATCTAACGACAAAACTCCAGCCGCAGGAAAAAAGTCAGTAGTTAAGAGCTTTCTGGCTAACGCCCTCCCTAACATCGCCGACACCTAACTTCAATTATTAACCCCTAATCTGCCGACCGGAGCTCACCGCTATTCTAATAAATGGATTAACCCCTAAAGCTAAGTCTAACCCTAACACCCCACTAAGTTAAATATAATTTTAATCTAACGAAATTAATTAACTATTATTAAATAAATTATTCCTAATTAAAGATAAATACTTACCTGTAAAATAAATCCTAATATAGCTACAATATAAATTATAATTATATTATAGCTATTTTAGGATTAATATTTATTTTACAGGTAACTTTGTATTTATTTTAACCAGGTACAATAGCTAAAATAGTTAAAATAATTACAAATTTACATGTAAAAGAAATCCTAACCTAAGTTACAATTAAACCTAACACTACACTATCAATAAATTAATTAAATAAACTACCTACAATTACCTACAATTAACCTAACACTACACTATCAATAAATTAATTAAATACAATTCCTACAAATAAATACAATTAAATAAACTTGCTAAAGTACAAAAAATAAAAAAGAACTAAGTTACAAAAAATAAAAAAATATTTACAAACATAAGAAACATATTACAACAATTTTAAACTAATTACACCTACTCTAAGCCTATTTGTGGATTCCCTATGGCCTCTAGGGAGAGAGGGGGGGGAAAATGGGATTGACCCTAGATAACCTATTGATACAAACCTAGGTGTTAACAATAGGTAGTGCCTTATGCCAAATAGTGCAAAATGTTATTAGGAAGAAGGACAGAGAAAGTAAAGCATATTGGGCACACTTTGTTGGGGGTCAAAACCAATGCTGTGAGTAGTGTGGTGTGTTGTGTATTGGTTTAAAACTTAACTTTTACTTCAAATATATTTTGTAAAAAAAAAAGAGTGGAGTTATCCACCAGTGAGAATAAAATGACAAACAAATAAAAGATGTGTCCGAGTGATACTCGGTACACAGGAGCTCCTCTCAGGTGTGATACAGTGATCAGTCTGTATCACAGAGTCCGGTGTATAGCTTGGACAATAATTATCAATGTCCTCACCTATATGATTAAACTTGTATTTGGAGTACCATTATCATCAGTGGTATTAGTAAATATATTACTTCATTCTTGTTAGTTGATTTTCTATACGATTAATAGAGTGTTATATCTGTTGGTTCATTTGTATGTGGATATATACCACACAATACAATATAGATATATGTTCAGGATGTTTGAGGTAAAGAAGGATATATTTATCTTAATACTGTTCCACTTAGAGTTTCCCAATAGCCCAGATTTACCATTAATTATGTTGTAGGGTGTTCCCTCAAATTAAAGAAATAAGTGTAAGACTGAGGGAATATGTGACTCTAGTAATGTTAGGTCTGCATTAGGTCTGAATTTATAAAGGAATATAAGCAACGGTAATCCTGCCTATTGTATTCCACTATCATAAGACTACCCGTAGTCTAAATCATTCAAGTAATATTATGCCAACATTCGCTTTTTCAGACATACACTAATAATATTGTAATGGAATAGTTTCCAGATTAAGTGGTACCACGAGAGTTTTAACTATAATAATAGCCTAAGTCTGAGCATATCGCTCCAACAAAGTAGGGCTGGAAACAGCCTAAGTAAGTAATTTTCTAGGCTAAAATTATTTAGGTTTAACAATAGTTTAAGTTTCTAAGTTTTTTAAGGTGAAGGATAAGGTGCCTAAAAGAGGCCAACAATTAAAGCTATAAACAACCGGACTTGTAAGAGAGGAGCAGTGCAAACGCCTGACGCGCGTTTCGCAACTGCTTTTTCAGAGGCGTCCGGTCCGACCGCCACACGCGGCTTATAAAGGATCATCAGCCAATCACATGGCCGATTCCATTTTTCCAAGTTCTGTCAACCTATCAGCAGTCATCTTACACTTTTCAGTGTAAGGATGACTAGAGGGCGTCATAATCAGCTGTGACCTATTGGGTACGGAGGTGTGTCTGCTCAGTAGCCAATAGATTTCCTGTGTAGTGTTTACATTTTCGTGTCGTTCCTTTCTATCTTGTATTTTTGACGATCATATTCGGTTATTTTGGATCATATATATATTGTGCAAAGCTGTATCTAAATTAAATCACAAAGGATTCCATATATGATTCTGTGTTAATATTTGTGCTATGTTTCGCACTATAGCCAAATAAATGATCATTGTGTACTTATTTCCGCAGATGGTTTTATGCGGTTTTGTTTATTCTAATTCCGGTTTAGCATAATGATTCTGATAAGAATTTTCAGCTGGTTATTTAATATTTGCGAACAAGGTGTATCTGCTCACTTTTGCCAATGGATTCATTGTGTGCTGTTTCTACTATTATGTCGATCATTTATATCTTGTATATTCAGTATTTGACATGGTTATGTTTATCACACATATACTGCATAAGGCTTCGCTCTCTCTGTATTACGTAACCAGTAATTCCTCTGTATGAATGTTTATACTTTGTTTCCCATTATCTGAGGTTTATTATGTTATCACAATCATTGTTTAGCATTTTTGAAAGGAATTTTCATGGGTTTAGGTCTAGTATTATTAAACCACTTGATTTATTATTTGAAAATTATATAAACAGATAATTGGAAAAACATGGGGTGATTACTCATAGTGCTGATGCTATTGATATCCCTTAGATACTTCTAACTGAAGTGTGAATTATTTTGAATTAAGTTTTTTATTTCACATATATAGTGGTGGACTTCCATTAAATTTTCTATATACTTATATATGTTACATAGGACTGGAATACATGACTTTTTAAGTTCTTGTCTAATGAGAACACCTCTAGTTCATAGTATTTTAAATCTTGGTGGGACACCCAATGAATACTGGTTATCAGTAAATTATTCCATTGGTCAGTTATTATCTTATATGTTGAGTGAGTGAAAAAAATGTAGTCAATAGGATTTGTCTCTTGTCAGTTCAGAAAGGCACTATATTGTATCATTTCGTTTAGTCCGTTGGGTGCTATACTCTGTAACCAGAAAATCCATTTTGATTCTGCCTTTAAGAGGGTATTTTCCATATTACCTCCTCTAATACCCAGGTTGAGTTTTTGTAGGACCCAACATTTCAAATCTGGTTTACTATTATGGCAGTCTAGAAAGTGTTTTGCAACTGATGTCAATTTTTTTCCTTTCTCCAGATCTTTTTTGGCGTTTTTTATATTTCCCAGGTGTTCACCTAGTCTTCTCCTGAGTTCCCTAGTGGACATTCCCACATATTTTTTGTTGCAACTGCATTCCAAGCAGTATATTATGTTGCACGTCTTGCAGTTGAATAGACCATTAATTCTTTTCACCCCTTCTGGGAAGATAGATATTTCTTTGATATTCTTCATATAGGTACAGAATTTGCAGGTACCACATGGATATGTGCCATTTAGACCATCTTTTCTGACACTAGGTCTTCTTGAAAAGTGACTCTTCATGACTTTATCTCTGATTGTTGGAGCCCTTTTCCAGCTAATTGCAACTTTGTTTCCCACACTTTTGACTAGGTCTCTATCAGTATGTAGTATATGAACATGTTTGTTCAGAATGCTAGTTATTTCTTTGTGTGCTATGTTATATGTGCCCACAAAATGGATTCTAGTATCCTTAGTCTGTTTTTGTTTTCGGAAGAGCAGATCATTTCTGTTCATATGAAGTGCTTTGTGGTATGCCTTTTTGAGAATGCTGTTGGGATATCCTCTACTTTTTAGTCTGATTTTTAATTCCTTTGATTCTTTTTTAAGACAAAAACAGACTAAGGATACTAGAATCCGTTTTGTGGGCACATATAACATAGCACACAAAGAAATAACTAGCATTCTGAACAAACATGTTCATATACTACATACTGATAGAGACCTAGTCAAAAGTGTGGGAAACAAAGTTGCAATTAGCTGGAAAAGGGCTCCAACAATCAGAGATAAAGTCATGAAGAGTCACTTTTCAAGAAGACCTAGTGTCAGAAAAGATGATCTAAATGGCACATATCCATGTGGTACCTGCAAATTCTGTACCTATATGAAGAATATCAAAGAAATATCTATCTTCCCAGAAGGGGTGAAAAGAATTAATGGTCTATTCAACTGCAAGACGTGCAACATAATATACTGCTTGGAATGCAGTTGCAACAAAAAATATGTGGGAATGTCCACTAGGGAACTCAGGAGAAGACTAGGTGAACACCTGGGAAATATAAAAAACGCCAAAAAAGATCTGGAGAAAGGAAAAAAATTGACATCAGTTGCAAAACACTTTCTAGACTGCCATAATAGTAAACCAGATTTGAAATGTTGGGTCCTACAAAAACTCAACCTGGGTATTAGAGGAGGTAATATGGAAAATACCCTCTTAAAGGCAGAATCAAAATGGATTTTCTGGTTACAGAGTATAGCACCCAACGGACTAAACGAAATGATACAATATAGTGCCTTTCTGAACTGACAAGAGACAAATCCTATTGACTACATTTTTTTCACTCACTCAACATATAAGATAATAACTGACCAATGGAATAATTTACTGATAACCAGTATTCATTGGGTGTCCCACCAAGATTTAAAATACTATGAACTAGAGGTGTTCTCATTAGACAAGAACTTAAAAAGTCATGTATTCCAGTCCTATGTAACATATATAAGTATATAGAAAATTTAATGGAAGTCCACCACTATATATGTGAAATAAAAAACTTAATTCGAAATAATTCACACTTCAGTTAGAAGTATCTAAGGGATATCAATAGCATCAGCACTATGAGTAATCACCCCATGTTTTTCCAATTATCTGTTTATATAATTTTCAAATAATAAATCAAGTGGTTTAATAATACTAGACCTAAACCCATGAAAATTCCTTTCAAAAATGCTAAACAATGATTGTGATAACATAATAAACCTCAGATAATAGGAAACAAAGTATAAACATTCATACAGAGGAATTACTGGTTACGTAATACAGAGAGAGCGAAGCCTTATGCAGTATATGTGTGATAAACATAACCATGTCAAATACTGAATATACAAGATATAAATGATCGACATAATAGTAGAAACAGCACACAATTAATCCATTGGCAAAAGTGAGCAGATACACCTTGTTCGCAAATATTAAATAACCAGCTGAAAATTCTTATCAGAATCATTATGCTAAACCGGAATTAGAATAAACAAAACCGCATAATACCATCTGCGGAAACAAGTACACAATGATCATTTATTTGGCTATAGTGCGAAACATAGCACAAATATTAACACAGAATCATATATGGAATCCTTTGTGATTTAATTTAGATACAGCTTTGCACAATATATATGATCCAAAATAACCGAATATGATCGTCAAAAATACAAGATAGAAAGGAACGACACGAAAATGTAAACACTACACAGGAAATCTATTGGCTACTGAGCAGACACACCTCCGTACCCAATAGGTCACAGCTGATTATGACGCCCTCTAGTCATCCTTACACTGAAAAGTGTAAGATTACTGCTGATAGGTTGACAGAACTTGGAAAAATGGAATCGGCCATGTGATTGGCTGATGATCCTTTATAAGCCGTGTGTGGCGGTCGGACCGGACGCCTCTGAAAAAGCAGTTGCGAAACGCGCGTCAGGCGTTTGCACTGCTCCTCTCTTACAAGTCCGGTTGTTTATAGCTTTAATTGTTGGCCTCTTTTAGGCACCTTATCCTTCACCTTAAAAAACTTAGAAACTTAAACTATTGTTAAACCTAAATAATTTTAGCCTAGAAAATTACTTACTTAGGCTGTTTCCAGCCCTACTTTGTTGGAGCGATATGCTCAGACTTAGGCTATTATTATAGTTAAAACTCTCGTGGTACCACTTAATCTGGAAACTATTCCATTACAATATTATTAGTGTATGTCTGAAAAAGCGAATGTTGGCATAATATTACTTGAATGATTTAGACTACGGGTAGTCTTATGATAGTGGAATACAACAGGCAGGATTACCGTTGCTTATATTCCTTTATAAATTCAGACCTAATGCAGACCTAACATTACTAGAGTCACATATTCCCTCAGTCTTACACTTATTTCTTTAATTTGAGGGAACACCCTACAACATAATTAATGGTAAATCTGGGCTATTGGGAAAGTCTAAGTGGAACAGTATTAAGATAAATATATCCTTCTTTACCTCAAACATCCTGAACATATATCTATATTGTATTGTGTGGTATATATCCACATACAAATGAACCAACAGATATAACACTCTATTAATCGTATAGAAAATCAACTAACAAGAATGAAGTAATATATTTACTAATACCACTGATGATAATGGTACTCCAAATACAAGTTTAATCATATAGGTGAGGACATTGATAATTATTGTCCAAGCTATACACCGGACTCTGTGATACAGACTGATCACTGTATCACACCTGAGAGGAGCTCCTGTGTACCGAGTATCACTCGGACACATCTTTTATTTGTTTGTCATTTTATTCTCACTGGTGGATAACTCCACTCTTTTTTTTTTACAAAATATATTTGAAGTAAAAGTTAAGTTTTAAACCAATACACAACACACCACACTACTCACAGCATTGGTTTTGACCCCCAACAAAGTGTGCCCAATATGCTTTACTTTCTCTGTCCTTCTTCCTAATAACATTTTGCACTATTTGGCATAAGGCACTACCTATTGTTAACACCTAGGTTTGTATCAATAGGTTATCTAGGGTCAATCCCATTTTCCCCCCCTCTCTCCCTAGAGGCCATAGGGAATCCACAAATAAACTCTATTTTAGACTATTCAGTAGTCATTTCCTGGGGGAATTATGGTTTCCATTAATTTAATGGAAGATTTTCTAAATAGAGAAAAGAATCGTAAGGCAAATATAGATAAAACGTTTGCCAACCTATCAGCTGAAGGCTATAAACAAACAGAAATTGATGACTGGGAATCTGGTCTGAAAGAACTGGGTGAACTGCTTAGGAAACACACACGTTCAGTGTGGAATAAAAGTGCATACGATAAGTACTTAGCTAAGCACATAATTCCAAGAGGTCTGAGAGTGAGACTATTTCCATCTTTCAACTTCCACATAGAAAGTTATAGGGGAAGATGGGAACAAGCCCTAATATCATGTTCAGAAGTACTTGTTGCAATATTATCAGATTATGAGACTGAAATCGTAGAAGAATTAGGTACAGAAATATCTGAAATAACAACCAAATTGGCAAAATTTGAATCATTAGATAATTTCAAAAATGCATACAAAAGTTTAAGGAAAGATTTAGACTCAAAGGAAAAAGAAATAATAAAAACAAAATGTGATAAACTAAGCAGAGACATAAAAGACTTCGAAAAAGGGAGAGTATTTACATGGGATGAACAGAACCCAAGACGGAGGAGGAATTTTCTTCCACCCAAAGGAGATAAAGATGATGTCTCCACTTCTGAATATGAATCATCAGCAGCAGAAGATGCAGAAGAACTAACCTCCAACAGAAGATTACTAGTCTCTAGCGCCAATGAAAGACTGGCTATATTATCACAAACAGAGTCAAAAAACGAGACAAGTACCAAACCAAAAACAAAAGAAAAAGGAGGGGAGGGAAAACCAGAGCGCAACCTCAGGAACAGGTCGAGATGGGGGTATGGGAACGATCGGAACAAGGAGGATTGGTCGAAGAGACCGAGGTGTTGAAGACCACAGACCTACAAATTATAAATCTATCTAACAAAGTACTATCCCAAGAACATATCGATGTACTGAAAAAAGGCCTTTCCTTTTCCCCAACAAACAATATAGACTACTTTGAAATCATAAAAGATATACACCTTTTCACTAGAAAAATGGCATTAAACAAAATATTTGCCAAACATGAAGACACTGATTGTGACACACAAGCAATTATGGATTTGATATCCCTGTTGGAAGATAATGAAAATGAAGACACCAATAGCAATGATTGGAGAAAGGAACTGGTAAAAAAATCGACTTATATGCCTCAAATCTGTCAGTTCTCTGAAATAGACACCTATCAAAAAGTAGTGATCAGAGATATCCTGAAACTTCGAGAGGGCAAATCAAGTAATATAAGTGAGAGGGAATCACGAGCTTTAAAAGAAATCCAGAAGTGGGAGGATGTGGTAATTAAATCCTCTGACAAGGGAGGAAATATTGTGATCTGGCCTACTGAACTATACCTAATAGAAGCAAAAAAAACAACTAGGAGACAAAAACTGTTACAAACCACTCTGGGGAAACCCTACTCAAGAATTCCTAACCAATTACAATACTCTTATTGAAACAGCAAAAAAGGATGAACTGATAGATACAAGAGAATACAAATTTCTAAGTGTTAACAATCCTAAAGTAGCTACACTTTATCTGTTACCAAAAGTGCACAAAAACCAAAAAATACCACCTGGCAGACCAATTGTGTCAGGCATTGGAAGTCTATGCGAACAGGCATCACGATATATTGATCTAAGACTAAGAGATATAGTTCTTTCCCTCCCCTCATACATCAGGGACACTATGGACGTCTTAAACAAAATTGAGGGTATGACCCTAGACTCAAACACCTGGCTGGCAACATGCGATGTCGAGTCCCTATACACATCAATAGAACACAAGTGGGGATGTCATGCCGTGGGTTATTTCCTAGAAATGGAACCAAGTGTAAATACACTTAAAAACGAATTTATACTGAAACTTCTAAAAATTCATCCTGAGCCATAATTATTTTGTGTTCAACGACAAATTCTTTCTCCAGGTACGTGGCACCGCCATGGGCACAGCATGTGCCCCTACATATGCAAATATCTATCTTGGATGGTGGGAACGTGAACACGTATTTGGGGAGAGAATGGAACAATATATGGACAACATACTGTTATGGCTCAGGTACATAGATGATATCTTCATTCTATGGAAAGGGGACGAATTGAGATTCAAACAGTTCATACAGGAACTTAACTGCAATGATCTCAATCTGAAACTAACCTATGAAATCAGTAACTCAACAGTAACCTTCCTTGACCTAACAATATCAAAGGACATGTTTGGACAGGTACAATCCAGCATACATAGAAAGAAAACAGCTACAAATTCTATACTATCTTTCGACAGTGCACATCACCCCTCCACTAAAAAAGCCATTCCATATGGCAAATTTTTGAGAATACGCAGAAATTTCTCAGAGATTGATAATTTTAAAAAAGAATCAAAGGAATTAAAAATCAGACTAAAAAGTAGAGGATATCCCAACAGCATTCTCAAAAAGGCATACCACAAAGCACTTCATATGAACAGAAATGATCTGCTCTTCCCAAAACAAAAACAGACTAAGGATACTAGAATCCGTTTTGTGGGCACATATAACATAGCACACAAAGAAATAACTAGCATTCTGAACAAACATGTTCATATACTACATACTGATAGAGACCTAGTCAAAAGTGTGGGAAACAAAGTTGCAATTAGCTGGAAAAGGGCTCCAACAATCAGAGATAAAGTCATGAAGAGTCACTTTTCAAGAAGACCTAGTGTCAAAAAAGATGGTCTAAATGGCACATATCCATGTGGTACCTGCAAATTCTGTACCTATATGAAGAATATCAAAGAAATATCTATCTTCCCAGAAGGGGTGAAAAGAATTAATGGTCTATTCAACTGCAAGACGTGCAACATAATATACTGCTTGGAATGCAGTTGCAACAAAAAATATGTGGGAATGTCCACTAGGGAACTCAGGAGAAGACTAGGTGAACACCTGGGAAATATAATAAACGCCAAAAAAGATCTGGAGAAAGGAAAAAAATTGACATCAGTTGCAAAACACTTTCTAGACTGCCATAATAGTAAACCAGATTTGATATGTTGGGTCCTACAAAAACTCAACCTGGGTATTAGAGGAGGTAATATGGAAAATACCCTCTTAAAGGCAGAATCAAAATGGATTTTCTGGTTACAGAGTATAGCACCCAACGGACTAAACGAAATGATACAATATAGTGCCTTTCTGAACTGACAAGAGACAAATCCTATTGACTACATTTTTTTCACTCACTCAACATATAAGATAATAACTGACCAATGGAATAATTTACTGATAACCAGTATTCATTGGGTGTCCCACCAAGATTTAAAATACTATGAACTAGAGGTGTTCTCATTAGACAAGAACTTAAAAAGTCATGTATTCCAGTCCTATGTAACATATATAAGTATATAGAAAATTTAATGGAAGTCCACCACTATATATGTGAAATAAAAAACTTAATTCGAAATAATTCACACTTCAGTTAGAAGTATCTAAGGGATATCAATAGCATCAGCACTATGAGTAATCACCCCATGTTTTTCCAATTATCTGTTTATATAATTTTCAATTAATAAATCAAGTGGTTTAATAATACTAGACCTAAACCCATGAAAATTCCTTTCAAAAATGCTAAACAATGATTGTGATAACATAATAAACCTCAGATAATGGGAAACAAAGTATAAACATTCATACAGAGGAATTACTGGTTACGTAATACAGAGAGAGCGAAGCCTTATGCAGTATATGTGTGATAAACATAACCATGTCAAATACTGAATATACAAGATATAAATGATTGACATAATAGTAGAAACAGCACACAATGAATCCATTGGCAAAAGTGAGCAGATACACCTTGTTCGCAAATATTAAATAACCAGCTGAAAATTCTTATCAGAATCATTATGCTAAACCGGAATTAGAATAAACAAAACCGCATAATACCATCTGCGGAAATAAGTACACAATGATCATTTATTTGGCTATAGTGCGAAACATAGCACAAATATTAACACAGAATCATATATGGAATCCTTTGTGATTTAATTTAGATACAGCTTTGCACAATATATATGATCCAAAATAACCGAATATGATCGTCAAAAATGCAAGATAGAAAGGAACGACACGAAAATGTAAACACTACACAGGAAATCTATTGGCTACTGAGCAGACACACCTCCGTACCCAATAGGTCACAGCTGATTATGACGCCCTCTAGTCATCCTTACACTGAAAAGTGTAAGATGACTGCTGATAGGTTGACAGAACTTGGAAAAATGGAATCGGCCATGTGATTGGCTGATGATCCTTTATAAGCCGTGTGTGGCGGTCGGACCGGATGCCTCTGAAAAAGCAGTTGCGAAACGCGCGTCAGGCGTTTGCACTGCTCCTCTCTTACAAGTCCGGTTGTTTATAGCTTTAATTGTTGGCCTCTTTTAGGCACCTTATCCTTCACCTTAAAAAACTTAGAAACTTAAACTATTGTTAAACCTAAATAATTTTAGCCTAGAAAATTACTTACTTAGGCTGTTTCCAGCCCTACTTTGTTGGAGCGATATGCTCAGACTTAGGCTATTATTATAGTTAAAACTCTCGTGGTACCACTTAATCTGGAAACTATTCCATTACAATATCATTAGTGTATGTCTGAAAAAGCGAATGTTGGCATAATATTACTTGAATGATTTAGACTACGGGTAGTCTTATGATAGTGGAATACAACAGGCAGGATTACCGTTGCTTATATTCCTTTATAAATTCAGACCTAATGCAGACCTAACATTACAAGAGTCACATATTCCCTCAGTCTTACACTTATTTCTTTAATTTGAGGGAACACCCTACAACATAATTAATGGTAAATCTGGGCTATTGGGAAACTCTAAGTGGAACAGTATTAAGATAAATATATCCTTCTTTACCTCAAACATCCTGAACATATATCTATATTGTATTGTGTGGTATATATCCACATACAAATGAACCAACAGATATAACACTCTATTAATCGTATAGAAAATCAACTAACAAGAATGAAGTAATATATTTACTAATACCACTGATGATAATGGTACTCCAAATACAAGTTTAATCATATAGGTGAGGACATTGATAATTATTGTCCAAGCTATACACCGGACTCTGTGATACAGACTGATCACTGTATCACACCTGAGAGGAGCTCCTGTGTACCGAGTATCACTCGGACACATCTTTTATTTGTTTGTCATTTTATTCTCACTGGTGGATAACTCCACTCTTTTTTTTTTTTACAAAATATATTTGAAGTAAAAGTTAAGTTTTAAACCAATACACGACACACCACACTACTCACAGCATTGGTTTTGACCCCCAACAAAGTGTGCCCAATATGCTTTACTTTCTCTGTCCTTCTTCCTAATAACACCTACTCTAAGCCCCCTAATAAAATATCAAAGCCCCCCAAAATAAAAAATGCCCTACCCTATTCTAAATAACTAAAGTTCAAAACTCTTTTACCTTACCAGCCCTGAACAGGGCCCTTTGCGGGGCATGCCCCAAGAAGTTCAGCTCTTTTGACTGTAAAAAAAACCATACAATACCCAAGCCCCCCAACATTACAACACACCACCCACATACCCCTAATCTAACCCAAACCCCCCTTAAATAAACCTAACACTAAGCCCCTGAAGATCTTCCTACCTTATCTTCACCATACCAGGTTCACCGATCCGTCCTGAAGAGCTCCTCCGATGTCCTGATCCAAGCCCAAGCGGGGGGCTGAAGAGGTCCATGATCCGGATGAAGTCTTCATCCAAGCGGGAGCTGAAGAGGTCCATGATCCGGATGAAGTCTTCTATCAACGGCATCTTCAATCTTCTTTCTTCCGGATCCATGTTGCAGACCTCCGACGAGGAACATCCTGCTGGCCCGACGGACTAACGACGAATGACGGTTCCTTTAAGGGACGTCATCCAAGATGGCGTCCCTCAAATTCCGATTGGCTGATAGGATTCTATCAGCCAATCGGAATTAAGGTAGGAATATTCTGATTGGCTGATGGAATCAGCCAATCAGAATCAAGTTCAATCCGATTGGCTGATCCAATCAGCCAATCAGATTGAGCTCGCATTCTATTGGCTAGGTGTCGGCGATGTTAGGGAGGGCAGATTAGGGGTTAATATTATTTATTATAGCGTTAGTGAGGCGGATTAGGGGTTAATAACTTTATTATAGTAGCGCTCAGGTCCGGTCGGCAGATTAGGGGTTAATAAGTGTAGGCAGGTGGAGGCGACGTTGTGGGGGGCAGATTAGGGGTTAATAAATATAATATAGGGGTCGGCGATGTTAGGGCAGCAGATTAGGGGTACATAGGGATAATGTAAGTAGCGGCGGTTTACGGAGCGACAGATTAGGGGTTAATAATAATATGCAGGGGTCGGCGATAGCGGGGGCGGCAGATTAGGGGTTAATAAGTGTAAGGTTAGGGGTGTTTAGACTCGGGGTACATGTTAGAGTGTTAGGTGCAGACGTAGGAAGTGTTACCGCATAGCAAACAATGGGGCTGCGTTAGGAGCTGAACGCGGCTTTTTTGCAGGTGTTAGGTTTTTTTTCAGCTCAAACAGCCCCATTGTTTCCTATGGGAGAATCGTGCACAAGCACGTTTTTGAGGCTGGCCGCGTCCGTAAGCAACTCTGGTATCGAGAGTTGAAGCTGCGTTAAAAATGCTCTACGCTCCTTTTTTTGGAGCCTAACGCAGCCTTTATGTGGACTCTCAATACCAGAGTTATTTTTATGGTGCGGCCAGAAAAAAGCCGGCGTTAGTTTTTCGGGTCGTTACCGACAAAACTCCAAATCTAGCCGTAAGTTTTTATGCGCACTAACCCAACTGTGTTAAGATCTCAATTAAGAAACACGATGCACAAAACGCATATCTTACATTCCTATGTTCTTCACATAGAAAATAATGTCCTTTTTGTTCCTAAATATATATTTCTATATATCTGATACTTTTCATATAAAAAAAAATTGAACACCCATTGCACATCTAATACAGCAAATTCGCACTAGCAAATGGGAAATATTTATAGTAAATACATAGTTAAAATCTTTATTAAATATGAATATTGCACAAATATGTTTTATCATATTTTCAGCTACCTTATGGACTTTTATATATGTCTATATATGTGTACATATCTATTTATGTTTTTATATGTGTGTATATATGTCTGTCAATACATATATAAACATATTAATACATTAATATATATGTACACACACACACACACACACACACATATATATATATATATATATATATATATATATATATATATATATATATATACAGTATATATACATACATACATGCAAATTCATCTTTAGCAAAGTATCTGTAGGTATCTTTATGTAAAATTCCTTTGTCAGTTTTTTTTTAACACCCAAGATCTCCTATCTTTGAGCCCTTATAACTTTTGTGTGCAATATATTTTAAAAATAATTTTTATTAGACAGTTTTAACTGTAATGTATTTTTGAAGGGTTTCGTGAAACTTTTTTGTTGCGGAAAACTGTTAACTACAGCTCTTAGAGTGCGGAAAGGATTTTTACATAAAAGGCGCTTAATCGCGATTTTTCAAGACTTGTAATATTAGGGCAATGAAAATTAATTGCGAAAAGACCATGGAGTCGATCCGATAAAAATTGTCCCCGCAAAAGCTGGCGACGCCAATATTTGCGCGGTTTGGTATCCTATATACGGCGTAACCTAGAAGTTACGTGCGTATATTTCTGCCGTCGCCCGTAGTTTTTTGGGCCATAGGCAGGTATACCAAACCGGCGCAGTTTGGTATCCAATATACAGCGTAAGGACTTACGTGGCGAAAATGGAGAAATCTTACTCCATTTTCACCTCGCCACAAAAAGCAGCCTTACGCTGACTATTGGAGCCCCGTAACTCCCTAAACTAGCTGCTAAATAAACCTAACACCTAACGCATGCGCAATGTCTATCTACCTGTCAACCGCGATCCCCCGCCGCAATCCCTAATAAAGTATTTAACCCCTAAACCGCCGCCATCTACATAAACTAACCCCCTACTGTGAGCCCCTAAAACCGCCACCATCTAACTGATCTATCCCCTAATGTGAGCCCCTAAAACCGCCACCATCTACCTGATCTATCCCCTAATCTGACCCCTTACACCGCCGCCAGCTATATTAATATTATTAACCCCTAATCTAATATCCATAAAGTAATAAGCTCTATTACCAGCCCTTAAAAGGGCCTTTTGCGGGGCTTTGCCCCAAAGTTAACAGCTCTTTTGCCCTATAACCTGCCCTCCCTACACCGCCGCCACCTATATTAATGGTATTAACCCCTAATGTAAGCCCCTTACACCGCCGCCATCTATATTAAAATTATTAACCCCTATTTTAATCTACCTACCCCGCCGCCAGCTATATTATCTATATTAACCCTAAGTATATTATAGTTAATATAGTTATTACATTATATATATTAACCATATTAACCCTAGTTAAAATAATTACCCAATTACCTGTAAAATAAATCCTAACCTAAGTTACAAATACACCTACACTATCAATAAATTAAATAAACTACAAATATCTATCTAAAAATACAATTAAATAAACTAAACTAAATTACAAAAAATAAAAAAAAGATTACAAGATTTTTAAGCTAATTACACCTATTCTAAGCCCCCTAATAAAATAATAAATTCCCTACCCTATTCTAAATTAAAAAAAGTTCAAAGCTCTTTTACCTTACCAGCCCTTAAAAGGGCCTTTTGTGGGGGCATGCCCCAAAGAAAACTGCTCTTTTGCCTGAAAAAAAAAACACAATACCACCCCCCAACATTACAACCCACCACCCACATACCCCTAATCTAACCCAAACCCCCCTTAAATAAACCTAACACTACCCCCCTGAAGATCTCCCTACCTTGTTTTCACCACACCGGGCCAAACTCTTCATCCGATCCGGGCGATGTCTTTATCCAAGCGGCAGCAAAGTCTTCTTCCATCCGGCAGCAAAGTCTTCTTCCATCCGGCATCTTCAATCTTCATTCGTCGCTCCTCCGACACGGAGCATCCATCCCGGCCGACGACTGAACGACGAATGAGGTACCTTTAAATGATGTCATCCAAGATGGCGTCCTTCGAATTCCGATTGGCTGATAGGATTCTATCAGCCAATCGTAATTAAGGTAGAAAAATCTGATTGGCTGATTGAATCAGCCAATCAGATTAAAGTTCAATCCGATTGGCTGAACCAAAAAAGCCCTTTTAAGGGCTGGCAAAAGAGCTGTTACTTTGGGGCAATGCCACGCAAAAAGCCCTTTTCAGGGCTATTTGTAGGGTTAGACTTAGGTTTAGTGGTAGGGATAGTTTAGTATTTTAGGGGTTAAATAATTTAATATAGATGGCGGCGGGGTAGGGGAATAAAATTAGGGGTAAATAATTTTAAAATAGATAGCGGCGGGGTAGGGGCTCACTTTAGGGGGTAGGTAAGGTAGATGGCGGCGGTGTTAGGGGCTCACTTTAGGGGGTTATAGATTTAATATAGCTGGCGGCGGTTTAGGGGTTAATAACTTTATTATGTTGCGGCGGGGTTTGGGAGCGGCGGTTTAGGGGTTAATACATATTTTATTGTTAGGCTAGTGAGGCTAGTGAGGGGGGATAGCGGATAGAGGGTTAGACGTGTCGGGCTATGTTAGGGAGGCGTGTTAGACGTGTCAGGCTATGTTAGGGAGGCGTGTTAGACAGTGCTGGTGATTTCATACTTTAGTCAGGTTTTGTAGGCGCCGGCAGTTTCTAACGTGGCGCAAGTCACTGGCGACGCCAGAAATTTGTACTTGCGCAGATTTCTGGACATCGCTGGTTTACCCGACTTACGGCATGTTAGCATCTGACGGCGCTGTATATTGGATAGCTCGAGATGCGAGCTGAAACTGCGGGCGACGCGGGTTCCCTCGCTTGCGCCGCAAACTACGCCGTATATCGGATTGCGCCCTATAGCGACTTTTAATCTTGCCCATAGATTTTTATTGCAATTTTTAAATAATTTTTTATCAGATAGTGTTATTATGAGTGTAACTGCACTTTTAAATGTATTTTTGATGTGTTTTGTGACACTTTTATTTAAGCGTAACATTTAACCAGAGCTCTGAAGTCGTGCTAACCCAAAGGGCATTAAATTTGATTGTGCTCGAGCGAACACGTTTCCTTTCAACTTGTAATGCGCATGAAAAAACACCCACGATAATCCTGATATTGCTTGTGCGCAACAGTTACAATTCCTTTCGTAATCTAGATCTTAGTTGGAAATACTTATTGAATGCTCACTATGGGTCAGATTACAAGTGGAATGCTAAATATCGTTTTCCTTAAATCGATATTTGCTCTCCACTAAGTAATACCAGCACACGCTAATGTGCACTGGTATTACAAGTTATATCATCTCATAACGGATTCATTTCCAATGATTACTTTTTGAGTTTGATTGAAGTTTAGAGCCTCTTAACAAACTCAGATTATGAAGCGGTAATTAACCTTTTCCTATCATTATGTATTTTTTTAAGTAAAGATTTGTGTAGTGTTTGAAAACTTTATTGAAATAATAATTATTCTGATTATCAAATTTTGTCAAGGAAAAAAAAGAAACTACTCATATGAAATTAAAATTAAGTGTTATTGTATTGTCTTTTTAATATGCATTTCTGGATTATACAGTGCTACTGTATTTAAAGGACTACTAGATACAGTAGAATATAAATACAAAATGAAATAGACTTTGAGTTTTAAATGAGTGGTAGAATATTGTATTGCAAATTTCAAAGTTAATAATTTTTCCCTCCTCCTGTATCATGTGACAACCATCAGTAAAGCTAAAAAAAGCATATACAAATATACTGCACACTTTTGCACATGCTCAGTGGGAGCTGGAGCTATTGGCCTCTAGTTATCAAGCTCCGTAAGGAGTTTGATGGCCTCTGTTTCTGAAGACTCGCCAGAAACAGCAGTTATGAAGCAGTGGTTACAAAGACCGCTGCTCCATAACCTGTCTACCTGCTCTGAGCAGGCGGACAGTCATCGCCGGAAATCAACCAGATCGAGTACGATCTGGTTGATTGATACCCCCCTGCTGGCGGCCTATTGGCCGCAAGTCTGCAGGGGGTGGCGTTGCAATCAACCAGATCGAGTACAATCGGGTTGATTGATACCCCCCTGCTGGCGGCCTATTGGCCGCAAGTCTGCAGGGGGTGGCGTTGCACCAGCAGCTCTTGTGAGCTGCTGGTGCAATGCTGAATACGGCGAGCGAATTGCTCGCCGTATTCAGCGAGGTCTGGCGGACCTGATCTGCAGTGTCGGATAAGGTCCGCCAGACCTTAATAACTAGAGGCCTTAGTGTGCATAGTGTTCAATGCTCTATGTGAACCTAGAGTAAGGAGACTAGGCCGCTGCAGAGCGTTATGCTAGGAGGAGAGTCCATTGCCACCCAGCTGATAGGGTACGATCAACACAGCCCCGTGAGGTGCAATTCCAGCGCGGCTGAGCATGAGCCGCAAGAGTACATAAAAAAATAGAAAAAGTGCAGCACTCGTGGGACACTTAGAGATTAAAACATCAAATTTTATTCCACATGTTGAAAGATAGGAGGTAAGGATCAGGGTATTAACCACTTACGCGTTTCATATTCCAACTGAGTACTTAATCATAGGGATGACTGTTGGGACCGGACATGGTCTATTTAAAGGCACAGTGTCCAATCACACAGTCTATTGATAGAAGTTAAAAATACAATTAATATAAAAACATGTTATCCTAGAACATTTAAGTCTAACAATATGGAAACAAGTGTTTGCAAAATATAGGAGTCAATATCATAATATATAAATATGCATGTCTCAACTATAAGATATTACCAAATCATAGAAATATAGGTCAGGACTATGCAAATACATGGCAAAAATATGTTAGAAAATGGGCGTTGATATAAACATAGATTATTTGCAAAGATATCTTAGATGATATACAAAACATATATGCTGACCTAGTACGTTTGCCAAATGTAACTGCTGAAACTATTAGCATTATGTTTGATGAACAAAAAGATCATGCAATGTAATACATTAAGCTGAACATAGTCAGTGATAATAGTGAGAGTATATATCCCTTGTTGATGAATGATTCTGTCAAAGAGTATTTTATAGAAATGACAATGTAATAAAGACAAATGACATTCTTCATCTTCTTCCTCCCTTTCTTCTATATCTTCCAATGTAGCTCTTTCCATACAGGCATCGGATGGTGACATCTATCAAGAAGAAGGGGCAACCCGCCCAAAAGTCAAAGCTGTCCCTTTAGGGGACGAACGTGAAGAGCAGGCAGACGGCAGAAGAAAATCGATAAGAAAATCAAAAAGTCACAAGAAACACTGACTGTATTAAATCTTTCTGATTATCCTCTGATGGAAGGACAAAAAAGTGTATTAAGTAAAGGATTGGGGTTTGCCCCATCCCATAAATTCTCAGCATTTAAAACCATTATTGATGTAAATAGGTTTGTGCGAAAACTTACTCTAAAACGTTTCTTTAAAGGTGACAGATGCATAGAACACCAAGATAGTCCTTCCTTAGATGAATTATTCAGTAATGAAACCTTACAACAGTCAGATATACAAGTTACTAACTTAAATTTTCAGGACTTAACAAGCCTGAATACCTTAAGGGATTTAGAAACTTCTAATGCAGGTCCTGATGAATATAATATTGCAATACCAAAACAAAAAACTTCTGACTTTTACCCTGTTCATTTTAGGGGAAAATCTCTAAACATGTTTCAAAAACAGGTAGAAAGGGACATCCTAGAGTTAGAACGTAAATGCAAAACATCACACGTTAAACCGAATCTCACCAATGCAGAGTTTGAAGCATTAAAAAGTCTACAAGCCAATTAAAATATCACTATAAGAGCAAGTGATAAAGGAGGCAATGTAGTAATATTAAATAAGAAAGACTACATATCTGAGGCAAAAAGACAGTTGAATGACACCAGTACCTATAGAAGACTAACAAGAAATCCAACATGTGAGATTAGAAAGAAATTATTGAAACTATTAGATCAAGTTGTTTCACTTGGCATACTGACTAGAAAGGAAATTAACATACTAGTTCCAAATCATCCGTCAATTCCATTATCTGCCAAAGACCCACAAAAATCTTATTTCCCCTCCTGGACGTCCTATTATCTCCGGCATAGGCTCATTATTTGAGCCTCTGTCGGAGTGGATAGATTCAATTTTACAACCCATTGTAGTCACACTCCATAGTTATTTAAGAGATTCCTCACATTTGATTAAAAATTTACAGAGTGTAAAATGGAGAAGTGGTTATCGTTGGATAGTGGCTGATGTTGCATCCTTATACTCCTGCATACCACACTCTTTGGGTATCAGTGCTATAAGGTACTTTTTGGATTTGGATATAAATTTTTCAGAAGAAACTAAGATACTATTTTGTGAAATTGTTGAATTTCTTTTGCAACACAACTTTTGCATGTTTGACAGTGATTTCTATCTTCAAATTTGCACCATCCTTCGCCAACCTATACTTAGGTTGGTGGGAGAATAATATTATCTTTAGCGATGCAAATCCGTATATGGAGTCCACTGTCATATATATGCGATACATAGATGATTTGCTATTTATAGTGGATGATTCTGTCAATGAGATAGAATTTATTGAATTTTTAAATGATAACAACTTAAATTTAAAGTTTATTGGTGAAAGCAACTGTGATACCATGAATTTTCTTGACCTTACTTTAACAGGTATGAATGACACAGGCACTATAGTAACTGATACATTTCGAAAACCAACTGCAGGTAACTCTATTTACATGCGAGATCTTGTCATCTTCCACACTTACTTAGGTCTATACCTAAGGCCCAATTTTTAAGAATTAGGAGAAATACGAATTCAGATGACCGTTTTAAAAAACAGACAGCAGAATTGAAAGAAAGACTCACTGAATGGGGTTATAATGAGAAGCTCCTAGATAACAGTATTCAACAGGCCAGTGGCAACACACAGCAAAGTCTACTGTCAAAATCTAAGAAAGACAATAGGGATTTTTCATATTGTCTGAGGAAACGGTATTGTATGCCTGAGGAAACGGTCCTTTATGGACTGAGAAACGCGTAGTAATTAAATACTTGTTTTTAGACAGACCCGGTTTTCTGTGCCTTTTTAATATTACCACAGTTTGCAGTGGTTATACCCAGTTTGGTTTTTATCCCTTTTTTCCATACACTGACATTGGAAACTCGTTTGGAAACAAGGCTGATCGTGTGAGCAGCTACCCTTTTGGGATAAACAACACAGCCCTTTGGACTTCCACAGTGGCGATCCGGCTCACCAGACGACACACAGCCGACTCCATCTACCTCATCTGACCCACCCACAGGTCTCCCGGGTGAGACCCCCAGCGTACTGACTGCTGGTCCTGAATGTCAGCCTGCCTGTATGCACCCAGTTGGTTCTAGGTGCCACTCCACTTGTGAGTAGATTTTATTATAACTACTGTTTTCCAGTTTTCCAAACTGATTGACACTATGTTGGCGCCCCTTGTTTTTCTATCCTCCTATTTTTCAGATTCCACTGTAGTATTCTCAACATAATTTTCTAACCAATTCAATCAGGTTTGTGGTATTTTAAAGAAAAACTTACACATCTTACAGCAAGACGAGATATTATGTGAAATAGTGGACAAATGCAAGTTTGTTCCTAGAAAGGCACCAACTTTAGCAAATAAGCTATCACCCAGTTTAGATGTGGCACTAGCCCATGTTCTACCTGTGATATTATAGGCAGAGGTGCAACTTTTTCGAGTACTGTCACCCAAGAGAATTTTAATGTTGGCTTTTATGCTAACTGTAGAAGTCACTATGTTGTATATCTCTTGGAGTGCAATTTATGCCATATGCAATATACAGGTCAGACGAGTAGAGAATTAAGATCTCGCATGAGAGAACACATTTATGACACTAAAACCTATAATAAAAATTCAGCTGTTGCACGTCACCATTTTAGTATGCACATGACTAATAAATTCAACATGACGGTTAAAGTTATCGATAAAATCAATTTACCCACCAGAGGGGGTGACAGAAACAAATTGTTACTCAAACAAGAGATGTTTTGGATATATAAACTAAAAACTGTCACCCCTGATGGCCTCAATAAGGAGTGGGATATGAGTTTATTCATAGGTTAACTCCATGTCATTTGTCTTTATTACATTGTCATTTCTATAAAATACTCTTTGACAGAATCATTCATCAACAAGGGATATATACTCTCACTATTATCACTGACTATGTTCAGCTTAATGTATTACATTGCATGATCTTTTTGTTCATCAAACATAATGCTAATAGTTTCAGCAGTTACATTTGGCAAACGTACTAGGTCAGCATATATGTTTTGTATATAATCTAAGATATCTTTGCAAATAATCTATGTTTATATCAACGCCCATTTTCTAACATGTTTTTGCCATGTATTTGCATAGTCCTGACCTATATTTCTATGATTTGGTAATATCTTACAGTTGAGACATGCATATTTATATATTATGATATTGACTCCTATGTTTTGCAAATACTTGTTTCCATATTGTTAGACTTAAATGTTCTAGGATAACATGTTTTTATATTAATTGTATTTTTAACTTCTATCAATAGACTGTGTGATTGAACACTGTGCCTTTAAATAGACCATGTCCGGTCCCAACAGTCATCCCTATGATTAAGTACTCAGTTGGAGTACGAAACGCGTAAGGGGTTAATACCCTGATCCTTACCTCCTATCTTTTTACATGTGGAATAAAATTTGATACTCTATGTGAACCTAATCAAAGAACTCTCCTAACATGCTAGAATTTAAACCTAAGATTTTTTTTTAATGGATGCTAAAAAAAATGAATCTATTTGCATATATATATAAAAAAAAAAATATAGGTAAGAAATAATAATAAAAAAACATTAGTGTTGGTAAAAACATTTCCAATGTGAGATTGAAGGGAAGTTTATTCCAGAATTTTTATTGTTTAAATAGATAGATAATCCCTTTATTAACCATTTCCCAGTTTTGCATAAACAACACAGTGACATTAATGTACTATTCACTTCTGTGATTACCTTGTATCTAAAGCCTCTGCAAACTGCCCCCTTATTTCAGTTCTTTTGACAGACTTGCATTTTAGCCAATCAGTGCCTTCTCATAAGTATTTCCACGGGCGTGAACATAATGTTATCTATATGGCACACATGAACTAAAGTCCTCTAGCTGTAAGAATCTGTCATATGCATTCAGATAAGAGACAGCCTTTAAGGGCTTAGAAATTAGCAATATGAGTCTACCTAGGTTTAGCTTTCAACTAAGAGTAGCAAATGAACAAAACAAATTTGATGATACAAGTGAATTTGAAAGTTGTTTAAAATTACATGCCCTATCTGAATCATGAAAATGTAATTTTGACTAAGCTATTTGATTAATGACACATTCTAATTATCTAAGGCCTAGATTTAGAGTTCGGCGGTAGCCGTCAAAACCAGCGTTAGAGGCTCCTAACGCTGGTTTTGGCCGCCCGCTGGTATTTGGAGTCAGTGATTAAAGGGTCTAACGCTCACTTTACAGCCGCGACTTTTCCATACCGCAGATCCCCCTACGCCATTTGCGTAGCCTATCTTTTCAATGGGATCTTTCTAACGCTGGTATTTAGAGTCGTTTCTGCAGTGAGCGTTAGAGCTCTAACGACAAGATTCCAGCCGCCTGAAAAAAGCAGGAGTTAAGAGCTTTCTGGCTAACGCCGGTTCATAAAGCTCTTAACTACTGTACCCTAAACTACACTAACACCCATAAACTACCTATGTACCCCTAAACCGAGGTCCCCCCACATCGCCGCCACTCGATTAAAATTTTTAACCCCTAATCTGCCGACCGCCACCTACGTTATACTTATGTACCCCTAATCTGCTGCCCCTAACCCCGCCGACCCCTATATTATATTTATTAACCCCTAACTTGCCCCACACAACGTCGCCGCAAGCTACTTAAAATAATTAACCCCTAATCTTCCGACCGCAAATCGCCGCCACCTACGTTATCCCTATGTACCCCTAATCTTCTGCCCCTAACATCGCCGACCCCTATGTTATATTTATTAACCCCTAATCTGCCCCCCACAACGTCGCCGACACCTACCTACACTTATTAACCCCTAATCTGCCGAGCGGACCTGAGCGCTACTATAATAAAGTTATTAACCCCTAATCCGCCTCACTAACCCTATCATAAATAGTATTAACCCCTAATCTGCCCTCCCTAACATCGCCGACACCTAACTTCAATTATTAACCCCTAATCTGCCGACCGGAGCTCACCGCTATTCTAATAAATGTATTAACCCCTAAAGCTAAGTCTAACCCTAACACTAACACCCCCCTAAGTTAAATATAATATTTATCTAACGAAATTAATTAACTCTTATTAAATAAATGATTCCTATTTAAAGCTAAATACTTACCTGTAAAATAAATCCTAATATAGCTACAATATAAATTACATTTATATTATAGCTATTTTAGGATTAATATTTATTTTACAGGTAACTTTGTATTTATTTTAACCAGGTACAATAGCTATTAAATAGTTAAGAACTATTTAATAGTTACCTAGTTAAAATAATTACAAATTTACCTATAAAATAAATCCTAACCTAAGTTATAATTAAACCTAACACTACCCTATCAATAAAATAATTAAATAAACTACCTACAATTACCTACAATTAACCTAACACTACACTATCAATAAATTAATTAAACACAATTGCTACAAATAAATACAATTAAATAAACTATCTAAAGTACAAAAAATAAAAAAGAACTAAGTTACAGAAAATAAAAAAATATTTACAAACATAAGAAAAATATTACAACAATTTTAAACTAATTACACCTACTCTAAGCCCCCTAATAAAATAACAAAGACCCCCAAAATAAAAAATTCCCTACCCTATTCTAAAATACAAAAATTACAAGCTCTTTTACCTTACCAGCCCTGAACAGGGCCCTTTGCGGGGCATGCCCCAAGAATTTCAGCTCTTTTGCCTGTAAAAAAAAACATACAATACCCCCCCCCCAACATTACAACCCACCACCCACATACCCCTAATCTAACCCAAACCCCCCTTAAATAAACCTAACACTACCCCCCTGATGATCTTCCTACCTTGTCTTCACCATGCCAGGTTCACCGATCCGTCCTGGCTCCAAGATCTTCATCCAACCCAAGCGGGGGTTGGCGATCCATAATCCGGTGCTCCAAAGTCTTCCTCCTATCCGGCAAGAAGAGGACATCCGGACCGGCAAACATCTTCTCCAAGCGGCATCTTCTATGTTCTTCCATCCGATGACGACCGGCTCCATCTTGAAGACCTCCAGCGCGGATCCATCCTCTTCTTCCGACGACTAGACGACAAATGACGGTTCCTTTAAGGGACGTCATCCAAGATGGCGTCCCTCGAATTCCAATTGGCTGATAGGATTCTATCAGCCAATCGGAATTAAGGTAGGAATTTTCTGATTGGCTGATGGAATCAGCCAATCAGAATCAAGTTCAATCCGATTGGCTGATCCAATCAGCCAATCAGATTGAGCTCGCATTCTATTGGCTGTTCCGATCAGCCAATAGAATGCGAGCTCAATCTGATTGGCTGATTGGATCAGCCAATCGGATTGAACTTGATTCTGATTGGCTGATTCCATCAGCCAATCAGAAAATTCCTACCTTAATTCCGATTGGCTGATAGAATCCTATCAGCCAATCGGAATTCGAGGGACGCCATCTTGGATGACGTCCCTTAAAGGAACCGTCATTCGTCGTCTAGTCGTCGGAAGAAGAGGATGGATCCGCGCTGGAGGTCTTCAAGATGGAGCCGGTCGTCATCGGATGGAAGAACATAGAAGATGCCGCTTGGAGAAGATGTTTGCCGGTCCGGATGTCCTCTTCTTGCCGGATAGGAGGAAGACTTTGGAGCACCGGATTATGGATCGCCAACCCCCGCTTGGGTTGGATGAAGATCTTGGAGCCAGGACGGATCGGTGAACCTGGCATGGTGAAGACAAGGTAGGAAGATCATCAGGGGGGTAGTGTTAGGTTTATTTAAGGGGGGTTTGGGTTAGATTAGGGGTATGTGGGTGGTGGGTTGTAATGTTGGGGGGGGGTATTGTATGTTTTTTTTTACAGGCAAAAGAGCTGAAATTCTTGGGGCATGCCCCGCAAAGGGCCCTGTTCAGGGCTGGTAAGGTAAAAGAGCTTGTAATTTTTGTATTTTAGAATAGGGTAGGGAATTTTTTATTTTGGGGGTCTTTGTTATTTTATTAGGGGGCTTAGAGTAGGTGTAATTAGTTTAAAATTGTTGTAATATTTTTCTTATGTTTGTAAATATTTTTTTATTTTCTGTAACTTAGTTCTTTTTTATTTTTTGTACTTTTGATAGTTTATTTAATTGTATTTATTTGTAGCAATTGTGTTTAATTAATTTATTGATAGTGTAGTGTTAGGTTAATTGTAGGTAATTGTAGGTAGTTTATTTAATTATTTTATTGATAGGGTAGTGTTAGGTTTAATTATAACTTAGGTTAGGATTTATTTTACAGGTAAATTTGTAATTATTTTAACTAGGTAACTATTAAATAGTTCTTAACTATTTAATTGCTATTGTACCTGGTTAAAATAAATACAAAGTTACCTGTAAAATAAATATTAATCCTAAAATAGCTATAATATAAATGTAATTTATATTGTAGCTATATTAGGATTTATTTTACAGGTAAGTATTTAGCTTTATATAGGAATCATTTATTTAATAAGAGTTAATTTATTTTGTTAGATGTAAATTATATTTAACTTAGGGGGGTGTTAGTGTTAGGGTTAGACTTAGCTTTAGGGGTTAATACATTTATTAGAATAGCGGTGAGCTCCGGTCGGCAGATTAGGGGTTAATAATTGAAGGTAGGTGTCGGCGATGTTAGGGAGGGCAGATTAGGGGTTAATACTATTTATGATAGGGTTAGTGAGGCGGATTAGGGGTTAATAACTTTATTATAGTAGCGCTCAGGTCCGCTCGGCAGATTAGGGGTTAATAAGTGTAGGCAGGTGTCGGCGACGTTGTGGGGGGCAGATTAGGGGTTAATAAATATAACATAGGGGTCGGCGATGTTAGGGCAGCAGATTAGGGGTACATAGGGATAACGTAGGTGGCGGCGGTTTACGGAGCGGCAGATTAGGGGTTAAAAGTGTAATGCAGGGGTCAGCGATAGCGGGGGGCGGCAGATTAGGGGTTAATAAGTGTAAGGTTAGGGGTGTTTAGACTCGGGGTACATGTTAGAGTGTTAGGTGCAGACGTAGGAAGTGTTTCCCCATAGGAAACAATGGGGCTGCGTTAGGAGCTGAACGCTGCTTTTTTGCAGGTGTTAGGTTTTTTTTCAGCTCAAACAGCCCCATTGTTTCCTATGGGAGAATCGTGCACGAGCACGTTTTTGAGGCCGGCCGCGTCCGTAAGCAACTCTGGTATCGAGAGTTGTATTTGCGGTAAAAATGCTCTACGCTCCTTTTTTGGAGCCTAACGCAGCATTTGTTTGAACTCTCGATACCAGAGTTAAATTTATGGTGCGGCCAGAAAAAAACCCGCGGATCGTTAGCAGCCCTTTTACCGCCAAACTCCAAATCTAGCCGTAAATATTTTAGCTGCATGGTAGGGTGACTATAGATTAAGTTCAATCTGTTAGTGTTTGTTAAAGGGACATGAGACCCAGAATTTTTCTTTCACAATTCAGATAGATAAAACAATTTTAAACAACTTTCCAATTTACTCCTACTATCTAATTTGCTTCTTTCTCTTGTATCCTTTGTTGAAAGAGCAGTAATGCACTACTGGGAGCTGCTTAATGCACTGCAAGAGTCAATAATGTGAGGCATATTTGAGCAGCCACCAATCAGCAGTTCCAGAGCCTAACTAGGTATCCTTTTCAACAAAAGATGCCAAGCCAACAAAACAAATTAGATAATAAAAGTAAATTAGAAAGCTGTTTAAAATCACATGCTCTGAATCATGAAAAATAATAATATTTGTGTTTTATGTCCCTTTAAGTCTTATTTTTAAATACCTAGAACTTTTTAAAGGATAGACACATTTGGCTGATTTTTTTCACATAACCTGTGACTTTTAATCCCAAATATTTGAAAAAAGAGGTTTAATCCAAGTTTTGCATGGGGGTGTATCAGGATTTCTCTTCTTAAATGGACAATTTTCCAATTTATATCTCAAATCAAATCTGCTTTATTCTCTTGGTATCCTTTGTTGAAGAAGCATCAATTAACTATTGGGAGCTAGCTGAACATATCTGATAAGCCAAGGCTAAGAGGCATAAATGTGCAGCCACTAATCAGCACTTAGTTTCCAGTAGTGCATTGCTGCTCCTGAACCAACCTAGTTATGCTTTTCAACTAAGGATTCCAAGTCAACAAAGCAAAATAGATAATAAAATTAAAATAGAAATTTGTTTAAATTTGCATACTTTATCTGAATCTTGTGGGCTTAATTTTGTTGTTACTGTCCCTTTAAATTACTTCCTGGAAAGGATGATGCATATCTTTGCATTCATCAGGTCTCTCACACATCAGTCTATATTATTGACCGACTTATCATTATATTGCGCTTCTTCAGGGGTATTCTGCTTTTTGCAGACAATTTGAGCTCATGCCCATCTTAACATGATGCTTAGCCATCATCAAACCTAGTTACGCTTCTTGATCTGTGCCCAAACCAAAAATTGAGACCCAAATCCTTGGCTTGAGTAAAAGCTTAAGAAGGAACCATTTTCATGCTGAAAGGCATAGCAATTTGTGTTTCTTTTTGGCAATTATGTTACCTTTGTTTACCAGATACAGCAACCATAGCTCTCACTGGGATTATCTAGCTGTCAGTCAGGATATTGGGGGGGGCTGTGATTATGGTATATTTTGCAATATTTGTTTAAGTTAGTTTTAACAGTATTTTTTGTCCCTTTTAATTGTAAGGGTCTCATATTTTAGCTTTTATGTAATTCGTTTTTGTTTTATACTCATATATGCCATGGTTTACTTCTTTTTTTTTTTAAATAATGTCACGAATTGTAGCACAAGGACACACTGTCCTGTTATGTTTTTTCTAAAATTTTGTCAACCGTATTTCCTTTTGCTTTTTTGTAAAATATCTGAGTCACCAGTCTTAACCTTTGTATGTGCTAAGATATTTTGCTTGTTCACTTATTCAATATACACACATGCTTTTGGCTCCCTCTTCAAAAACATTAACAGTACAAATGAGTCAAGATCGAAGCTGTATTATACAAAGTTCTCCCAAACCCTTTTCAGCAAATATCATTCCTGGCTCAGCTTACAAGTAGTGTCCAAATAAAAAATAACAAAACTAATAATAATAAAAAATAATAATAATATTTACTACAGATATATGATCTTGAAAAAGTTCCATAATTAACAGAACGAAACGTACATCGAGTTACAATCAGCTGTTAAGCGGTACATCTGCTATAGGAGGAATTAGGTCCCAGTGAGGCTTCCATACCTTACAAACAATACAGGGTGCGGTAGCGCCAAGGGTTACCTCTCCTCATATTTTTAAGATACTGTTTGTCTTTAGATCCAAGCAAGACAGTCATTTGGACAAAGTGTGTTTTGGACGGCAGACTACAAAAACAACAAATGGAATCCATCTGTGGATTCCCTGGACGCTCTGGATACGGACGGAACTACACATATGGTGATATCTGTTTGTGCACTGAATGCACGCTTATGTTTTTTATCTTGTGAGTCTTTAATTTTGTGTTAGGGGCATAATAAAAAGTGTTTTTAATGCTACACAGAGATCCGGTTTCTTGCGCTTCTCTTTTTTTATCTTTGCTCTACAGTGTTTGTGGAATGTTTTGGAGATCTTTCCAGTAGAGGAGCTGCATAAACGCCAGATCTCAGCCATAATATTTGGGGATCAGATGCTTCGCAAATTGTGACACTTCAATTCTCATTTAGGATTTTATCCAACAAGGACATTACTATCATCATTTTTGGTTTTGGGTTTGTAAAGTGTGCTCACATTGGGAGCATTAATCATTATCAGAATTTTTATATATAATTTGTTATATTCATATAACTTGTGCTTATTGCTTAGATATATTAACCCATAGATAGATAGTTTCTAATAGAGGAGTAGCATCGAGTATTTGT
Organism: Bombina bombina; assembly: GCF_027579735.1. NCBI lineage: Eukaryota > Metazoa > Chordata > Amphibia > Anura > Bombinatoridae > Bombina > Bombina bombina. The sequence goes on from NC_069508.1 coordinate 120,450,602, forward strand.
TGCTTTGACACAAATAGAGTCCGATCAAAGTAATAAGGTGATATATTACATTAAGGGCTAGATTACAAGCAGCACATGTGCAATATTGAAATATCACCCCGCGTTAATTTGCTTACGTATTACAAGTTAAAATTAAACACAACCGCACAAGCACAAGCTAAATTTGTACATATCATGCTAGAGCAACTGAAACAGTGTAAAAGGTTAGGTCTAACAAAAATTGCATTAAACACTTCATAAATACATTAAAATAAAATAAAAATACAGTGTTACACTCATATATACACTATCGATTATAAAATAATCATAGATATTAAAAATGGGTTAAAATGTATATGACAAGGTGTTTGAATGGAAAGGGCTGTAAAGGATCTATACATACAAATACATGTGTATGTGTATATATATATATATATATATATATATATATATACATACATATGTATATATGTGAATATATGTGTATACATGTACATACATATATACACATACAAACACATACAGTATATATGCACATGAATATACATATTTACTAATTTGTATATGCATTGGAGCCCTTTCCACTCAAATACTTGAAAACAAGAAAAAACATTTTTATTCAATTTTAATATTTAACAATGTCTTTTACTGTGTATATACTGTAAATATTTCACATTCCAATGTACTTTACATAGGGGAAAATGTTTAATGTATTTTTAAATAGAAATACATATATATATATATATATATATACATATACATATATTATATAGATAGATAGATAGATATATGTGTGTGTCTATGTATTTTATACATATATATTCATATAGCTATATAGGTACAGGTATACCCCGCTCATACAACAGGTTAGGGACTGGAGCCCTGATGTGAAAACCGCCTTAAAGGGAAACAAGGCAGTTTTAGCTTTCTTTTCCCTTGCCAGTGTGTTTAAAAACTTGAAAACATGTTTGATCTAACATATATTAGGGGTGCAATAGTGCTACGTTTAGTTTAAAGGGACACTGTACCCAAAACATTTCTTTCATGATTCAGATAGAGCATGAAATTTTAAGCAACTTTCTAATTTACTCCTATTATCAAATTTTCTTCATTTTCTTGGTATCTTTATTTGAAATTCAAGAATGTAAGTTTAGATGCCGGCCAATTTTTGGTGAACAACCTGGGTTGTCCTTGCTGATTGGTGGATAAATTCATCCACCAATAAAAAAGTGCTGTCCAGAGTACTGAAACAAAAAAAAAAGCTTAGATGTCTTCTTTTTCAAATAATGATAGCAAGAAAAATTGATAATAGGAGTAAATTAGAAAGTTGCTTAAAATTGCATGCTCTTTCTGAATTACAAAAGAAAAAAAAAATGGGTACAGTGTCCCTTTAACACTAGTTCAGCACAGTATTTAATTAGTATACAATAAATACTATACCTGTAAAATAGTAACAATTACTGTAGTAAAATTTGCCAGACTATGGCCTAAATTTGGAGTTTTGTCGGTAACGACCCGCGTAGCTAACGCCGGCTTTTTTCTGGCCGCACCATAAAAATAACTCTGGTATTGAGAGTCCACATAAAGGCTGCGTTAGGCTCCAAAAAAGGAGCGTAGAGCATTTTTAACGCAGCTTCAACTCTCGATACCAGAGTTGCTTACGCAAGCGGCCAGCCTCAAAAACGTGCTCGTGCACGATTCCCCCATAGAAAACAATGGGGCTGTTTCAGCTGAAAAAAAACCTAACACCTGCAAAAAAGCCGCGTTCAGCTCCTAACGCAGCCCCATTGTTTGCTATGCGGAAACACTTCCTACGTCTGCACCTAACACCCTAACATGTACCCCGAGTCTAAACACCCCTAACCTTACACTTATTAACCTCTAATCTGCCGCCCCCGCTATCGCTGACCCCTGCATATTATTATTAACCCCTAATCTGCCGCTCCGTAAACCGCTGCTACTTACATAATCCCTATGTACCCCTAATCTGCTGCCCTAACATCGCCGACCCCTATATTATATTTATTAACCCCTAATCTGCCCCCCACAACGTCGCCTCCACCTGCCTACACTTATTAACCCCTAATCTGCCGAGCGGACCTGAGCGCTACTATAATAAAGTTATTAACCCCTAATCCGCCTCACTAACCCTATAATAAATAGTATTAACCCCTAATCTGCCCTCCCTAACATCGCCGACACCTAACTTCAATTATTAACCCCTAATCTGCCAACCGGAGCTCACCACTATTCTAATAAATATATTAACCCCTAAAGCTAAGTCTAACCCTAACACTAACACCCCCCTAAATTAAATATAATTTTAATCTAACGAAATTAATTAACTCTTATTAAATAAATTATTCCTATTTAAAGCTAAATACTTACCTGTAAAATAAATCCTAATATAGCTACAATATAAATAATAATTACATTGCAGCTATTTTAGGATTAATATTTATTTTACAGGCAACTTTGTAATTATTTTAACCAGGTACAATAGCTATTTAATAGTTAAGAACTATTTAATAGCTAAAATAGTTAAAATAATTACAAATTTACCTGTAAAATAAATCCTAACCTAAGTTACAATTAAACCTACCACTACACTATCAATAAATTAATTAAATAAAATACCTATAATTATCTACAATTAAACCTAACACTACACTATCAATAAATAAATTAAATACAATACCTAAAAATAACTACAATGAAATAAACTCTAAAGTACAAAAAATAAAAAAGAATTAAGTTACAAAAAATAAAAAAATATTTACAAACATAAGAAAAATATTACAACAATTTTAAACTAATTACACCTACTCTAAGCCCCCTAATAAAATAACAAAGCCCCCCAAAATAAAAAAATGCCCTACCCTATTCTAAATTACTAAAGTTCAAAGCTCTTTTACCTTACCAGCCCTGAACAGGGCCCTTTGCGGGGCATGCCCCAAGAAGTTCAGCTCTTTTGCCTGTAAAAAAAAACATACAATACCCCCCCCAACATTACAACCCACCACCCACATACCCCTAATCTAACCCAAACCCCCCTTAAATAAACCTAACACTAAGCCCCTGAAGATCTTCCTACCTTATCTTCACCATACCAGGTTCACCGATCGATCCAGAAGAGCTCCTCCGATGTCCTGATCCAAGCCCAAGCGGGGGGCTGAAGAGGTCCATGATCCGGCTGAAGTCATCATCCAAGCGGTAGCTGAAGAGGTCCATGATCCGGCTGAAGTCTTCATCCAAGCGGGGCAGAAGAGGTCTTCCATCCGATTGAAGTCTTCATCCAAGCGGGATCTTCTATGGTCATCCATCCGGAGCGGAGCGGCAGGATCCTGAAGACCTCCGACGCAGAACATCCATCCTGGCCGACGACTGAACGACGAATGACGGTTCCTTTAAATGACGTCATCCAAGATGGCGTCCCTCGAATTCCGATTGGCTGATAGGATTCTATCAGCCAATCGGAATTAAGGTAGGAATATTCTGATTGGCTCAAAACCCTTGGCGGTTGAACTTCAGCTCCACAAAGCGCTGTATTAGCAAAGCGCTGTAAAGAGGTATACATGTATAGACATATATTTTTTAAAAACATACATTTTATATATATATATATATATATATATATATATATACATTTCAAAAAGGATCCCACACTCACTGCTTTAATCCAGCTTCCGGGGTGCACTTTAAACCATTGATATATGAAAAATAAGAAAGGCACTCTCTGTATATTTAGTATAATAGCTTTACTAAGATCTTAGTAAAGCTATTATACTAAATATACGGAGAGTGCCTTTCTTATTTTTCATATATATATATATATATATATATATATATATATATATATATATATATATATATATATATATATACACAGTATATACAGTATACACAGTGGATATAAAAAGTCTACACACCCCTGTTAAAATGGCAGGTTTCTGTGATGTAAAAAAATTAGACAAAAATAAATAATTTCAGAACTTTTTCCTCCTTTAATGTGACTGTATATACAGTATATATATATATATATATATATATATATATATATATATATATATATATATAAAAATATATATATATATATATATATTATTTTTATTTTAAAAATTAGAACATTGTCTTTTATGTGAAAAACATTGGATTGTAAAATATTCATAAGTACCTTCTGGTTAGCACTGTAGGTTTAACTCCTGTTGGGTTAGCATGCGAGAGATAAGTGTTTGCTTTTTTCCAGTTTACGCTTTCCATTTAAGTCTGTGAGGAGAAGAAGTTGGCGCGGTCACGATATCCAAAGTCCTGAAGTGACCATGGGCCAATTTTCGCTTGCGTGAAAACATTTTACTTTCACTTGTAATCTGACCCTAACACTTTCTAAGCCCTAAGGCTTTCCTAAATAAATAAAAGTAAGGAAAATAAATATGATCCACTTGATTAATACTACAATAGAAATTAAACAAATAAGAAAAAAAAACAAAATCAGCTAAATATTCAATTACATTAAATGCACTTGGCTAAATAACTAGTAAAATGTAAATTAAGAAAATGAGAATCACATATTGGCATATAAGTCTTTTTAGTTATACTAGTAGAGAAGAGATAGAGGGTTTAATTCAATTTCACAATACTGGTTATCTGGAAGAGACTAAAAGAAATATGTAATAGATGTTGCATGGTTGTAGAAAGTTACACTGTATTAAATACTACTAATAATTTAGCAAATCAACTATTATTTGGCTAAATAGCTTCTGTTCGGATTTACTGTCCATAAGTATCTATATTTTTTATTTTTTCATCCTGCATAAATTAAAGTGAAAGTAACATTTTAGTGGATATTAAAATGATGGTAAACTTTCCCTTTTAGATAAACAGATCCGGAATCAGAGTTATAGTTTAGATGGAGTTTAATTAATCAGTTGTATTGAAGATGCATTATAAGTTACTTTTTAATATATGTAGTAGGGAAAACTACAGATTCTTTCACCGTGGACACATGTTACAGAAGAGTGGCCTTCTTATTGGATTACTTGGACAGACCTCCATTATTACTACCCTGGGCGCACCTCAGTCAGGAATTAGCTTCTTTGACTTACTTTTTAATATAGATATACTTCAAATTCAATTCTTCTGTGAGCTAACAGCGCTCTACCCTTTGGACACCTTTTGTTGTAGCTATAGCACTGTATGGAGAACAATTCAAACCACTAGCTCACAGAAAAGCTGACTTTTGAAGTGGGCTGGGGAATGGGGGGTATTTGAATGTTATATCTATATTAAAAAGTAAATTATAGCGCATCTTCATTACAACTGATAAATGAAACTCTATCTAAAATATCACCAACATGCCGATCACTTTAATATCCACTAATTTACAGTAGAATACAGAAGCTTTTTAGCCAAGTAATAGTTGATTTGCTAAATTATTACTATTTAATACAGTATGACTTTATACAACCATTCAACATCCATTACATATTTATTTGTAGTCTCTTCTAATTAACCAGTAGGGTCAATTTGATTGAACTCTCTGGTGCCGAATTATCAAAGCTTCAACTGATAATATGCTGGAATCTCGCATCAAATTGGAGGCGAACTTGATTCGCCATAATTAACAAAGCATCAAGATCGTCAAATGTTGATATGTGTAACGTAATATACACTCCCGCGATACCAATCCAACACAGATCAATGCTTGCATTGTTCCAGATGTTTCAAATTCACATTCAACTCTATTTGACCCTTTTCCAAATTTATCAAACATTCAACCAGTATACTCGCGACTATTCCGACGCAGCATACACTATCTTTCAAACCGCCATCCTTGAGGCTGCGGATGCCATAGGAATCAATGTGCGCCTGAAAACACAGAAAAGTTATGTTCGATGCTGCAAAACAATGAAGCATATTAGATAATAAAAGTAAATTAAGGAGATGTTACCCTACTTATGGATTATGTTACATCTTTGTCTCTCATTACGAAGCAATTATTGCTCCAAATTTGGTGCACTAGTAGATATAGGGATAACAATTAAAAAAATACATTGCTACTTATGGATTATGTTCCATCTTTGTCTCTCATTATAAAGCAAGGGGACAATATTATTGCTTCAAATTTGGTGCATTGGTAGATCTAGGGATAAAAATTAAATAAATACATTACATAATATAGCCAAGTTCCTTTTTTTGGATAAATCTATTTGCACCATGTTTAGCGCATGTAATACAAGTCCCACTCTTCACTTCACACCAAATTTGAGGCAACACTTTTCACACCAAATTTGACGCAAACTCATAAACAACCCACAAACTAGTGAAGTTTTCCACTACTTTTGGGGGCATATTTATTAAGCTCCGTATGCTTGATGCCCTGTCTTTCTGGCAAGCCAATGCTGAGAGCGTATGCTGTCGGCATTTATTGATGTGCAGCGGACATGATCCGCAATATTGGATCATGTCCGCTGGCAACATAGATAATTCGGCCTCTTGATTGGGATATGCATAATCACATGATTTATGACATCAGCCAATCTGATTGAAATATACATTTTATACAATCACTAATTAATCAAATTGCGTGATACTTGAGTCATTGATCACTCATCAGAACTTGTACGTGCAAATTGTTACATTGTGTATTAGACTTTGAAAGTATGTATATGTGAAATTAGAATTAAAGTTAAACATTGATGATGACATTAGGACACACAGTATAATATTTCTGACAATGATTTTAAAAATCGAATGATGTTTGATTCAGTATAATCTTAAACTGATAGCTCAAAGGGATAATCTATCTAACATTAAACTGTCATGAATCTGATACAGCAGAAATTAAAATCACCTCTTTACTGTCATGCTATTTTTAGTGTTCTTCTTCCTTCTTTGAATTTCATTTTCAATACGAAATGTCATGTTTTATGCCAGCCCATTTTATAACACCTGTGTAGGGGACTGCAATCAGGAGGGGTTACACAGGTGCAAAGAGAAAACTGTCCCAGCTCCTAAATATCCATTGATTGGAAATAAATACATATAATACCCTGATTACATGTTATATTTGCAATTATTCTTGCTCAGAAAAATAATATATTTACACTACAGGGAGTGCAGAATTATTAGGCAAGTTGTATTTTTGAGGATTAATTTTATTATTGAACAACAACCATGTTCTCAATGAACCCAAAAAACTCATTAATATCAAAGCTGAATAGTTTTGGAAGTAGTTTTTAGTTTGTTTTTAGTTATAGCTATTTTAGGGGGATATCTGTGTGTGCAGGTGACTATTACTGTGCATAATTATTAGGCAACTTAACAAAAAACAAATATATACCCATTTCAATTATTTATTTTTACCAGTGAAACCAATATAACATCTCAACATTCACAAATATACATTTCTGACATTCAAAAACAAAACAAAAACAAATCAGTGACCAATATAACCACCTTTCTTTGCAAGGACACTCAAAAGCCTGCCATCCATGGATTCTGTCAGTGTTTTGATCTGTTCACCATCAACATTGCGTGCAGCAGCAACCACAGCCTCCCAGACACTGTTCAGAGAGGTGTACTGTTTTCCCTCCTTGTAAATCTCACATTTGATGATGGACCACAGGTTCTCAATGGGGTTCAGATCAGGTGAACAAGGAGGCCATGTCATTAGATTTTCTTCTTTTATACCCTTTCTTGCCAGCCACGCTGTGGAGTACTTGGACGCGTGTGATGGAGCATTGTCCTGCATGAAAATCATGTTTTTCTTGAAGGATGCAGACTTCTTCCTGTACCACTGCTTGAAGAAGGTGTCTTCCAGAAACTGACAGTAGGACTGGGAGTTGAGCTTGACTCCATCCTCAACCCGAAAAGGCCCCACAAGCTCATCTTTGATGATACCAGCCCAAACCAGTACTCCACCTCCACCTTGCTAGCGTCTGAGTCAGACTGGAGCTCTCTGCCCTTTACCAATCCAGCCACGGGCCCATCCATCTGGCCCATCAAGACTCACTCTCATTTCATCAGTCCATAAAACCTTAGAAAAATCAGTCTTGAGATATTTCTTGGCCCAGTCTTGACGTTTCAGCTTGTGTGTCTTGTTCAGTGGTGGTCGTCTTTCAGCCTTTCTTACCTTGGCCATGTCTCTGAGTATTGCACACCTTGTGCTTTTGGGCACTCCAGTGATGTTGCAGCTCTGAAATATGGCCAAACTGGTGGCAAGTGGCATCTTGGCAGCTGCACGCTTGACTTTTCTCAGTTCATGGGCAGTTATTTTGCGCCTTGGTTTTTCCACACGCTTCTTGCGACCCTGTTGACTATTTTGAATGAAACGCTTGATTGTTCGATGATCACGCTTCAGAAGCTTTGCAATTTTAAGAGTGCTGCATCCCTCTGCAATATATCTCACTATTTTTGACTTTTCTGAGCCTGTCAAGTCTTTCTTTTGACCCATTTTGCCAAAGGAAAGGAAGTTGCCTAATAATTATGCACACCTGATATAGGGTGTTGATGTCATTAGACCACACCCCTTCTCATTACAGAGATGCACATCACCTAATATGCTTAATTGGTAGTAGGCTTTCGAGCTTATACAGCTTGGAGTAAGACAACATGCATAAAGAGGATGATGTGGTCAAAATACTCATTTGCCTAATAATTCTGCACTCCCTGTATATACATATAGTGGTATACATAAACACAGAGATATGATAGACAATATTGTTTAGAACAAACAAGGAATTTGGGGACATGTAAATATGTTTGCAAACGATTTCTGACATAACACACACATATATATATATATATATATATATATATATATATATATATATATATATATATATACAAGTATGTGCAAAGATATATGTACAAATTCTAGCATTAATAATCATTTAAAAAAATAAAAAAACATAAGATAGGCATATCGTGATTTCTAGAAATACACATATACATTAATTTATGTGAAAATATCATATATCAGTTTTTTATAACAAATACATAGAAAATAACTATATATGAGATATTATTGTTTGTTCATGTATAAATCTATTTCTTGGACAAAAATTAAAGATTAGCTTTAGAGAAATGTGCTTGTTTGTGGACAGTAATGAAATGGTATAAATAAAGTTTGAAAAAACAGAGTATCCGCGACATCGATGACTCTTATTTATCAAAAGTCTAATGTTCATTGCGCCGTACTTGACACTCGTGTTTTTGACAGAGTTTTTAATAAATAAGGGCGTCGTATGTAGATTTACATCAGCGATGTCTAGCGATGTCTGGCGAGAGTATTGACGCCAGCGAATACACAGAGATTGACGCTTTGATAAATCAGCCCCTCTATCTCTTCTTTATTAGTATAACTAAAGAGATTTATATGCCAATATGTGATGCTAATATGAAACTCCATATAAAATATCACTAACATTTTGGATCTGATTTTAAAAATGGGAAAGTTTACCATCACTTTAAAGTGACATTAAACTAAAACATTTTTTTTTCATTATTCAGATAGAGAATACAATTTTAAAAAAGTTGTCGAATTAATTCTATTATCAAATTTGCTTCATTCTCGTGATATTTTTTGTTGAACAGATACCTATGACAGGAAATAGTGCTGCGATCTAGTGCTCCTGCTAAGGTATAACATTGTTGCAAAACTGCTGCAGACACACGTGCACACTTCTTAGCGTATAGCCCTGCTTTTTAACAAAAGATAACAAGAAAACTGAGAACATTTGATAACAGAAGTAAACTGGAATATTATTTAAAATGGTGTGCTCTATCTGAATCATGAAAGAAAACAAAAATTAGGTTTTATGTTAATAACTTATTTGTAACTGTTCCTAAGTAGCTTCAGTGCACAAGAGACTATGGCCTCTATTTATCAAAGGTCTGTCGAACCTGATCCGACAATGTTGATCAGGTCCGCCAGACCTCGCTGAATACGGAAAGCAATACGCTCTCCGTATTCAGCATTGCACCAGCAGCTCACAAGAGCTGCTGGTGCAACGCCGCCCCCTGCAGACTCGCGGCCAATGGGCCGCCAGCAGGGAGGTGTTAATAAACCCGATCGTACTCGTTTGGGTTGATTTCCGGCAATGTCTGTCCGCCTGCTCAGAGCAAGCGGACAGGTTATGGAGCAGTGGTCTTTGTGACCGCTGCTTCATAACTGCTGTTTCTGGCGAGTCTGAAGACTCGCCAGAAACACGGGCCGTCAAGCTCCTTTTTGAGCTTGATAGATAGGCCCCAATAAGATCAAAGGCTGAGGAAATCAAGGCACTGCCCATTACTTTATGGCGGTTAAAATGTCACATTTATTACTTCATTATTTAAAAAGCTAAAATAGAATTTGTTACACTACTAACTCATTTTAACTATCCCTGGGTATCCTATGTAGAGGAGTTACAATATCAGTATCAATTACTTCAGGGAGACTAAAGGCCAGATTCTCTAAAGTTTTCGATTAGCTACGATGTATTGAACGTATTGTGAGGCCCCTCAAAGAATTTTAGAAAGGCAAAATTTAGCTAGAGAGCTGTTTATATTACTTGGCAGGTTCTCAATGTGAATCAGAGGCACTTCCATTACAATAAAATGCTAAACATAATCCCAAAGATTTTGTCTGATTTCTCTTCATGTTGGTGAGTTTTTGATTATCATACCCTAAAACTTTCAATGTCTTTCTATATTATTTAATTTTAGAGGCTTATGGCTTCCTTTTTTAGAACCCTTATTCTCAGAATGTGCTTGTTAGGATAGCAGATGCCAATACTGGTCTACTTATTTTAAAGAATTGTTAAATACAGTAGAATAGCATAATTCAGTTTTGAGAATTAGACGTGCACACTGCAGACTTTTCAAGCCTAATCCTGCCACATACATGGTCCTAATTGTCTTTAGCAGAGGTGCACAATAATTATAGATTTGCTAACAAAATGACAAATCCAGATTGACTGCTAAAAATAAGTTAGTTGGCGGGAGAACTTGGCCATTTTAAATTAATTACAGAAAACAAGGTGTTAATGTATCCAGAAAGCCATCATACTTGTTTGTTTTAAGAGTACAGTATATTCTTATAATATACAAGTTTGTTTAGGTCTCTAAATTATTCTTCAACATTACAATACTGAAATTCAGCAGTTGTTTGGCGTATTCAAAATGACTTATCTACTGTTGATCCGAGAATTTACAGATAATTATCAAATATCCATCAACACAATTTAATATTTTCTGCAAATACAAAACATCAAATATCATTCAATGACATCACTCCTAACATAATCAACACAACTTCAATAGACCTTGAAAAATAAATGGTTGGAAAGCCCACGGGAAAGACAATTTATGCAGATACATATGAAGTTATAGTTTACATATTTTCTATTATCACTGATTTCACATAATAAAAATGGTGCGTGCGTGCATACATACTGCTCTAATCCTGAAAATTCTATAGCTCATTGCCTGTTACAATGCAAAAAGCAATTGAAAATGCAGACAAAAGAAATCCGTTTTACTTTAATGTTACAGTATATTCAGCGAGTCAAAAGCATAAAAATTGTGATTATAGATCTACAGTCCTATTATGGCACGGTGAATTGAAAGCATACATATCTCACTTACAAATTACACTATTACTTTAAGGGTTATGTCTTGGTAGAGAACCTTGAAATGAATCCTTTCAATTTCACTTCACAATATAATTTGACAACTGAAATAAGTTTCAATCAGATATTGCAAAAATAAAAAAGAAATAAGTGTAAGCCAATTTTCTTTTTTGATGATTAGTCTGTTAATATAATTGCTGAGTTTAGACATATTCAATAGAATTATCTATCTTTCCTAAAAGTACTGAAATTCACATAATGTTTAATTTTCATTATATCTATCTTTACATTTAGACCTTCTCTAGGATCTGTCAGTAAAAATTAGTACAGTAAGGATCTTCCTGACAGTTCAAGTTCATTGTGGTAATTTGATAAAACATTACTTTCTATTGGGTATCAGAGAACTCAACAGAATTGTTTGCTGACTTTTTATGGGCGCAAAGGTCATACTTACAGATATAATTATCCATAGATAATGCATTTCTTTTCAAAGTTCCATGCGATTATTTCATGCCCCAGTGCATTATTGTCTCATTCATTTATAAGGCTATTGCACATCAATGTCATTTAAAGGAATGGTGTACTGTAAAACGTTCTCCCTTGTAATGTGTTCCCAATGATCCATATTAACTGCTGGTATGTATTCAATTGTTTAAAGATAACTAATTTGCCCTTATTTTGCTATTTAAAATGGCTACATTTGCTAGTTTCTAGAGGGTGTGCTATATTTGCTATTATTGTTTCCTGTGTATGATTGCTTATATTGATTATACCCTGCTCCTTATTTGGCTTTGATTGATTTCTAGTTCCTTATCTTTGGCTTGACTCAACTTCACTAAGGCTTCTGATTTGGGTCTGAGTTTTTACTGGCTCTTGTTCCCTGGTGTGTCTTAACGACTCTTTTGTTTTTTTCCCTTTTACTTTTATACCTGATTTTGACTTCTTCCTGTTCTGACTACACTTCTGGACCATATGGCACTTTTTCCTGATCAGATTGTACATTTTTACCAAATTGTAATATTAATTAACAGTATGTAACTTTATCCAGCACATTGTGATGGCCATTCTAGAGATATAGTTTTCTCATGTTGCTTGCTATCTCAAAATTCTCTAACCTTACTTCTTTTTTTTTTTTTTTTACTAACACCATTTTGAAACCATAAAGTAACAGTCTTCTCCAAATGTGTTATTGTTTTAAAAGATAGATAATCCCTTTATTACCCATTCCCCAATTTTGCATAGCCAACTTGGTTATATTAATATATTTTTTACCTCTGTGATTACCTTGTATCTAATCCTCTTTTGGCAGCCCCTAAACACAGGGCTATTTAATTATTATCTATTGACTTGCATTTTAGCCAATTAGTGTAGTGTCAGCCACAACTCCTCGGGAGAGAGAACAATATTATCTATATAGCTCACATGGATTAGCAGTCTCTTGTTGTGAAAAGCTAATAAAAAAGCATGTGATAAGAGGCTGTCTGTAGTGGCTTAGAAACAGGCAGAAATTTAGAGGTTTAGATGTAATAAAGTGTATCACTATAACAATGTTTGTTGGGCAAAGCAGGGGAATGTGTAGTAAAGGTGTTATCTGTCTTTTTAAACAATAACATTTTTAGTGTTGACTGTGCCTTTAAGACTTTGAAATGTGTTCACAACTAAAATATTATTCTAATTACGAGCTGGACATTGATATAAGTTAATATATCATTTAATGGTCAGCAATCACAATTATATTGACCTTTCTACTGTAACTAAGGATTTTTCATTTTTGGACAATATGGTCAGCATGTTTTTCAGGTGATCACAATCCAAAATGGTTTCTGGTACTATACGCCCAAAGTCACAAACGTGTTTATAACAGAAAACTTCCAAAAAAATGTTTTTTGTTTGTTAAGTATTTGTAATTAGGATAGAAATTTGGAATCCAACCATAACTGATATACACAATGGCCGTTTTACACCTCTTAAGGTTACTGTACAGCTCTTCTGAATTAACCCCTTTGTACAGTGTGTAAGGGAAATACTTATTTACATCTGTGAGATTTACCTGTTGTAGCCCTGTGAGGAACCTAGCTAACTCATTATTGTACACTATGGATTTTTTTTACATGGCCGAGGAAAAGCCAAGGTTTGCCTGTATGCCAACTGGACTTCTGATTTCATTAACCTATTGTAATCTGAATCCATTCTGATTACTGCTAAACAATATGGCCCGGATTACAAATTGTGCGGTATGACTTTACCGCTTGCAAAATAGGGGTGGCATAGCAGCCGGTCTATACATAGTCATGTGCAGAATGTGTATAATCCTATCGCATAGGAGACTTTTTTTGAGTGCAGGTTGTAGGTCTATCTATCTATCTATCTATCTATCTATCTATCTAACTGTCAGTCACCTATCTATATATCTATCATCTACGTATCTGTCTATTTATCCTCAAAATTATTATGCATAGCAGCATGTATATCATTACTTTTGCTCCCGTTTGAGTTACTTTGGGGGACCCAAAAAAAAAAACTGTGCACCAAGGCCCTCTGTTGAGTAGGTCCACCACTGAAATAGATAATTTCACACATGTCTTGAATTAGGCATGCTTCATAAAATATTGATTAAGCTAACAGACATGTTTTATTTTCACATATATTTTGCTTCCAAATAGTTATGTAGAAATCCACATTAATAGCCACTGTTAAAGGGACATAAAAGTCCAAATTACATGTTCATGGTTCAGACAGTGGATGCACTTTTAAGAGACTTTTTAATGTTCTTCTGTTGTCAAACTGACTTTTTTTCTTTTGGTACGAGAGAAATCTCAATGTATCCTTCCTGGTAAAATATTTTATAAATAAAATAAATAAATAAAATAAAAGTATTCTTAGATAGGCTCAGGAGCTGCATGGTAATTGGTGACTACACACATATGTTTTGTTGTCTTTGGCTCACCACATCTGTTTAGATAGGTCCAATTAGTGTATTAATGATCTGAAGCTGACTTGCTATGTTTTAACCCCATTTTATTCCATATTTTCAAAAGTATTTTAAAGGGGCATAAAGCCCAACATTTTTCTTTCATGATTTAGGTAGAACATACAATTTTAAACAACTTTCCAGTTTACTTTTATTTTTAAATATGCTTTATTCTCTTGGTATCATTTGTTGAAGGAGCAGCAGTGCACTACTGGTTTCTAACTGAACACATGGATGAGCCAATGACAACCGGTAAAAATATGCTGCTACCAATCAGCAGCTAAAACCTAGGTTCTTTGCTCCTCCTGAGTCTTCCTAGATAAACCTTTCAGCAAAGGGTAACAAGAAAAGGAAGCAAATTGAATAATATAAGTAAAATTGTATGTTCTCTCTAAATCGTGAATGCTTAATTATGACTTTACTGTCCCTTTAATTTTGCATTATTTTAACCCCTTAACGACCAGCGCCGTACCCTTCTCTCTGCTGCGATTTCGCTCAAAATAGCGAGATCATGCTATTTCTGCATGCCCCGTGAGTGGGGCACTGCAGAAATCTATCTGCAGAATTAAGATGGAGAGAGGGCCAGTGGTGGTGCCGATCGTTGGTGGGTGGAAGGCTAAGGAGGGAGGCGGGTTGGCGGCCATCGCTGTAAGGGCCAGGAGGAGGACAGGAGTGGGTGGCACCGCAAAGCCATGCTACAGGGATAAAAAATAAATAAAATAATAATTGTGTTATTGATGGGGAAGGAGGGGCAATGAGGGCTTTCCTATGTGGGATCAGTTGACGGCAAGGAATCTTGGAGGGGGAGGGTGTTGAGGGGGGGGCAGCTACACTACAGAAAATGTTTTATTTTTTTAAAAGATTTCCTAATTTGCAGCAAACTGGGTACTGACACACAGCTGCCAGTACCTAAGAAAAATAGGTAGAGGGGGGAGGGTTAGAGAGCTGTTTGGGGAAGATCAGGGAGTTAGGGAGGTAAGGGGGGATACCACCCTGCAGAAAATATAAATATATATATATATATATATATATATATATATATATATATATATATATATATATATATATTAAAAAATAAGTAAAAAACACCTTTTATTTTAGAAGTAGCAGACTTTCTGCCAGTACTTAAGATGGGGGTGACAATTGTGGGGCAGGGAGGGATCAGGGGGTGGGATGTGTCAGGTGGGAGGCTAATGTCTACTCTAAAGCTAAAAATGAACCCTACAAGCTACCTAATTAACCTCTTAACTGCTGGGCATATTACAAGTGTGGTGCGCAAAAAGCAAAGCCAAAGCCATATATATCTGCTATTTCTGAACAAAGGGGATTCTAGAGAAGCATTTACAACCATTTGTGCCATAATTGCACACGCGGTTTGTAAATAATTTCAGTGAGAGACCTAAAATTGTGAAAAATTTAACAGTTTTTATTATTTGATCGCATTTGGCGGTGAAATGGTGGCATGAAATATACCAAAATGGGCCTAGATCAATACTTTTGGTTGTCTACTAAAATATATATATATAGTTTTGATAGGTACATATAAAAAAGGCTCTATTTCTGTTTCAATATAGTGAGGGCAAAAACGCTAAAAATGCTCTGGTCTTTTGGGGAAGTTTTTGTCTGAAATGGAGGTCCTTAAGGGGTTAACAAGATTTTAGGCTTTATTTTATTTTTATTTTTTCTATCCTGTTGTATCTCTACAGTATTTACCAATTTGATTTAGTTAGACGGTCTTCCTGATAAGATGTATGCAGATTAATCCCAGCTATCAGTGAGATAATCAAAGCATGAAAAAAAGCTTTTTTTGATAACAGTTGATTTGCACGCCTGTCAATACATAGAACATCAAGTCATCTGAAGGATAAGAAATTAACAACTTAATACAGGTATTGGAAGTAAGTTGCCTGGAGATCTGAAAATTAATTTCCTGTTTAATTTGTACTTGTCAGGCATTCAATAAAAAAAAAAAATAATAATATGAGGACAATAGTATACAGTAATCAAATGCAGAAATACCTAGGTTATTTTTTTTTTTTAACTTTTCTTATAGGAAATGTAAAGAAAAATAAAAAGATTATATTAATAAAGCAGAATTAGTAGAAACTATGGGGCTGCTATTTAACATTCGCCAGAGAAGACCTAAAAAATTAACTGACAATGGCAGGGGCTACCCATAGGGAATTTTCTTTAAAAAAAAAAGGGGCTATACCTGTGAGATTACATCACAAAGCATGTAATGGAGTTAACCGAAACAGGAATCTTTTTTTAAGGAGAGGAGCAGGGGCGCACTTTAAAAATTAAATATTGCAGCAAATCCAAATCAGATTACCTTATATTCAGTGTATAGTATCTTACAAACACCTCTTTTTCATCTGTATGTGCTTTTCTTTGAAATAAGTGACTTGCATATTCGATCTCGCCATCTTTCAGTGTATAGGATAAAATTGTAAGATCTACAGAGGGAATATGTTTAGAGAATACACCAGCCCTGAGAGCTTTCTGCTACACCTATAGAACACCCCTGTTAACCTCAGGGAAACTCCTTTAACAATAAAGGAAAAAATTAAAAGCATATTATTTTACTTATTTAGTCATTATCTAAAAGTTTTTTAAAAATAGTTACACCCTCAAGAAAACAATAATCCATTAAATTCTTAACTATGCCCTCCCCTCCAAATTAACTTTTTTCTGCCCAGTATGTTAAACACCTACTTCAAGGATAATATATTAATCCTAACAGATATTTTTTCTCAATTGCATTATCTTTAAATGCAGTGCCACATTCTACAGCATATGCAGCTACCTTCTGACATCCCTCACATACTCCTTAAACCTAATCCAACCTCCTTGTACCGTATCCATATCCAGTCTACCTCCTTCCTCATTGAACACTACTTCTAGCTTCCAAAATGCATAAACTCCGCTATTTGCTTTTCACTACTACATTATCCCTAATCATATTATCCAATCCCATTAACCACTTGCTTTCTAACCCTTCTACTTCATAACTATAATTGTTCATGCCCTTTACTGCTGACTAAAGAATTCCACTAGCACCAAAGGAACTCATTTACATGGCACCCCTAATAGCAATCAAGGAATCTCCAACCCTTAAAGGATCACCAGACACACAAACTAGCACATAATAAAACTACAATGCAACATAACTTACTATGAATGTGAAATGAAATATTATCCTTCAGCTTTCCCGTTAGCTTTATTATATTAGACCCATTAGTAAATCACAAGCTCAAAAATATGTATACACTGTGAACACATGCCTGTGTACAATTTTAAAATGAAAGTAAATAGGAAAGTTTTTTTTACTGCATGCCCTGAATCATGAAAGTTTAATTTTGAATTTAATGTCTCTTCAAGGGTTAATTTCACCTATTTTATTGAGTTTTTAACACATGACCCTACAAAAAAGTGATTACAAAAATAACAAGAGAAAGGGTAATTATCTTAAGCTCTAATATATAATTTCTGAGGCCTAGATTTGGAGTTCGGCGGTAGCCGTCAAAACCAGCGTTAGAGGCTCCTAACGCTGGTTTTGGCCGCCCGCTGGTATTTGGAGTCAGTGATTAAAGGGTCTAACGCTCACTTTTCAGCCGCGACTTTTCCATACCGCAGATCCCCCTACGCCATTTGCGTAGCCTATCTTTTCAATGGGATCTTTCTAACGCCGGTATTTAGAGTCGTTTCTGAAGTGAGCGTTAGAGCTCTAACGACAAGATTCCAGCCGCCTGAAAATAGCAGGAGTTAAGAGCTTTCTGGCTAACGCCGGTTCATAAAGCTCTTAACTACTGTACCCTAAAGTACACTAACACCCATAAACTACCTATGTACCCCTAAACCGAGGCCCCCCCACATCGCCGACACTCGATTAAAAATTTTAACCCCTAATCTGCCGACCGCCACCTACGTTATATTTATGTACCCCTAATCTGCTGCCCCTAACCCCGCCGACCCCTGTATTATATTTATTAACCCCTAACCTGCCCCCCACAACATCGCCGCCAGCTACTTAAAATAATTAACCCCTAATCTTCCGACCGCAAAGCGCCGCCACCTACGTTATCCCTATGTACCCCTAATCTGCTACCCCTAACACCGCCGACCCCTATATTATATTTATTAACCCCTAATCTGCCCCCCACAACGTCGCCGACACCAGCCTACACTTATTAACTCCTAATCTGCCGAGCGGACCTGAGCGCTACTATAATAAAGTTATTAACCCCTAATCCGCCTCACTAACCCTATCATAAATAGTATTAACCCCTAATCTGCCCTCCCTAACATCGCCGACACCTACCTTCAATTATTAACCCCTAATCTTCCGATCGGAGCTCACCGCTATTCTAATAAATGGATTAACCCCTAAAGCTAAGTCTAACCCTAACACTAACACCCCCCTAAGTTAAATATAATTTACATCTAACGAAATAAATTAACTCTTATTAAATAAATGATTCCTATTTAAAGCTAAATACTTACCTGTAAAATAAATCCTAATATAGCTACAATATAAATTATAATTATATTATAGCTATTTTAGGATTAATATTTATTTTACAGGCAACTTTGTAATTATTTTAACCAGGTACAATAGCTATTAAATAGTTAAGAACTATTTAATAGTTACCTAGTTAAAATAATAACAAATTTACCTGTAAAATAAATCCTAACCTAAGATATAATTAAACCTAACACTACCCTATCAATAAAATAATTAAATAAACTACCTACAATTACCTACAATTAACCTAACACTACACTATCAATAAATTAATTAAACACAATTCCTACAAATAAATACAATTAAATAAACTAGCTAAAGTCCAAAAAATAAAAAATAACTAAGTTACAGAAAATAAAAAAATATTTACAAACATAAGAAAAATATTACAACAATTTTAAACTAATTACACCTACTCTAAGCCCCCTAATAAAATAACAAAGACCCCCAAAATAAAAAATTCCCTACCCTATTCTAAATTAAAAAAGTTACAAGCTCTTTTACCTTACCAGCCCTGAACAGGGCCCTTTGCGGGGCATGCCCCAAGAAGTTCAGCTCTTTTGCCTGTAAAAAAAAACATACAATACCCCCCCCCAACATTACAACCCACCACCCACATACCCCTAATCTAACCCAAACCCCCCTTAAATAAACCTAACACTAATCCCCTGAAGATCTTCCTACCTTGTCTTCACCATCCAGGTATCACCGATCCGTCCTGGCTCCAAGATCTTCATCCAACCCAAGCGGGGGTTGGCGATCCATAATCCGGTGCTGAAGAGGTCCAGAAGAGGCTCCAAAGTCTTCCTCCTATCCGGCAAGAAGAGGACATCCGGACCGGCAAACATCTTCTCCAAGCGGCATCTTCGATCTTCTTCCATCCGGAGCGAAGCGGCAGGATCCTGAAGACCTCCAGCGCGGAACATCCATCCGGACCGACGACTGAACGACGAATGACTGTTCCTTTAAGGGACGTCATCCAAGATGGCGTCCCTCGAATTCCGATCGGAACAGCCAATAGAATGCGAGCTCAATCTGATTGGCTGATTGGATCAGCCAATCGGATTGAACTTGATTCTGATTGGCTGATTCCATCAGCCAATCAGAAAATTCCTACCTTAATTCCGATTGGCTGATAGAATCCTATCAGCCAATCGGAATTCGAGGGACGCCATCTTGGATGACGTCCCTTAAAGGAACAGTCATTCGTCGTTCAGTCGTCGGTCCGGATGGATGTTCCGCGCTGGAAGTCTTCAGGATCCTGCCGCTTCGCTCCGGATGGAAGAAGATCGAAGATGCCGCTTGGAGAAGATGTTTGCCGGTCAGGATGTCCTCTTCTTGCCGGATAGGAGGAAGACTTTGGAGCCTCTTCTGGACCTCTTCAGCACCGGATTATGGATCGCCAACCCCCGCTTGGGTTGGATGAAGATCTTGGAGCCAGGACGGATCGGTGATACCTGGATGGTGAAGACAAGGTAGGAAGATCTTCAGGGGATTAGTGTTAGGTTTATTTAAGGGGGGTTTGGGTTAGATTAGGGGTATGTGGGTGGTGGGTTGTAATGTTGGGGGGGGGGTATTGTATGTTTTTTTTTACAGGCAAAAGAGCTGAACTTCTTGGGGCATGCCCCGCAAAGGGCCCTGTTCAGGGCTGGTAAGGTAAAAGAGCTTGTAACTTTTTTAATTTAGAATAGGGTAGGGAATTTTTTATTTTGGGGGGCTTTGTTATTTTATTAGGGGGCTTAGAGTAGGTGTAATTAGTTTAAAATTGTTGTAATATTTTTCTTATGTTTGTAAATATTTTTTTATTTTCTGTAACTTAGTTATTTTTTATTTTTTGGACTTTAGCTAGTTTATTTAATTGTATTTATTTGTAGGAATTGTGTTTAATTAATTTATTGATAGTGTAGTATTAGGTTAATTGTAGGTAATTGTAGGTAGTTTATTTAATTAATTTATTGATAGGGTAGTGTTAGGTTTAATTATATCTTAGGTTAGGATTTATTTTACAGGTAAATTTGTTATTATTTTAACTAGGTAACTATTAAATAGTTCTTAACTATTTAATAGCTATTGTACCTGGTTAAAATAATTACAAAGTTGCCTGTAAAATAAATATTAATCCTAAAATAGCTATAATATAATTATAATTTATATTGTAGCTATATTAGGATTTATTTTACAGGTAAGTATTTAGCTTTAAATAGGAATCATTTATTTAATAAGAGTTAATTTATTTCGTTAGATGTAAATTATATTTAACTTAGGGGGGTGTTAGTGTTAGGGTTAGACTTAGCTTTAAGGGTTAATCCATTTATTAGAATAGCGGTGAGCTCTGATCGGAAGATTAGGGGTTAATAATTGAAGGTAGGTGTCGGCGATGTTAGGGAGGGCAGATTAGGGGTTAATACTATTTATGATAGGGTTAGTGAGGCGGATTAGGGGTTAATAATTTTATTATAGTAGCGCTCAGGTCCGCTCGGCAGATTAGGGGTTAATAAGTGTAGGCAGGTGTCGGCGACGTTGAGGGGGGCAGATTAGGGGTTAATAAATATAATATAGGGGTCGGCGATGTTAGGGCAGCAGATTAGGGGTACATAGGGATAACGTAGGTTGCGGCGGTTTACGGAGCGGCAGATTAGGGGTTAAAAAAAATATGCAGGTGTCAGCGATAGCGGGGGCGGCAGATTAGGGGTTAATAAGTGTAAGGTTAGGGGTGTTTAGACTCGGGGTACATGTTAGGGTGTTAGGTGCAGACATAGGAAGTGTTTCCCCATAGCAAACAATGGGGCTGCGTTAGGAGCTGAACGCTGCTTTTTTGCAGGTGTTAGGTTTTTTTTCAGCTCAAACAGCCCCATTGTTTCCTATGGGAGAATCGTGCACGAGCACGTTTTTGAGGCCGGCCGCGTCCGTAAGCAACTCTAGTATCGAGAGTTGCATTTGCGGTAAAAATGCTCTACGCTCCTTTTTTGGAGCCTAACGCAGCATTTGATTAAACTCTCGATACCAGAGTTAAATTTATGGTGCGGCCAGAAAAAAGCCAGCGGAGCGTTAACAGCCCTTTTACCGCCGAACTCCAAATCTAGGCCTTATTGATTAAAGGGCTACTAAACAAAATATAATAGTATAATCAGTAAAGTCATAATAAACAGAGAATGCAAAAGCATTTACCTAAGAAGTAGATTTTTTTCGGACAAATTTCAGTTACTTTTATTTTCCTTCCCACTACATCATGTGACAGACAGCCATCAGCCAATCACAAAATGCATATATACGTATATTCTGTGAATCTTGCACATGCTCATCAGGAGCTTGTGCCTCAGAAAGTGTACATATAAAAAGATTATGCATATTTAGATAATGGATGTGAAATGAAAAGTTGTTTAAATCTTTGTGCTCTATTATCATGAAAGTTTAATTTTGACTCTAGTGGTCCTTTAATATGTTAGTTTACTAATTTCCTAAAATTATTATATAAAAAAAGGAAACTGAATCAGTTCCATGCATTTAGTGAGAAAGAGGCAAAATAATTATGTTACTCTGCCTAAAAGAGGCTAAAAATGGACTTCATTAGAACAATGCAATGTTTTTGTAGGGCATTGTCCTAAAGTGACTGAGCTCTTTTTAAAAGAAACAAAAAGAAACAAAAAACAAACACTATTCCATTCTACAAGTATCCCACCCCCCAAAAAAAGGCTATCTAGAAATAACCTACCCTAAAAATTGCCCTGAAAAGTGCATTTGGCTGGGCATTTAGCTGTTTTGCTGCCCCTAAACAAGAATAATAAAAAAATGCCCTAATCTAAAAACAAAAGCAGAAAGATACGTTATAGGAGCGCCAAATGGCTTAAGTATACGCAGCAGGATAAGTTCTTAAAAATGCTAGACAAATGAGATAGAATATAGATAGTATAACAGTCAAAACATCTAGATTGGGAATGGGGGATACCGCTAAAATGACCAATTACTTAAAAATATAATACAGATGGCATATTAAACCACTTTGAGATAGTACAATCCAATCACTTAAAAAATGTATTTATTAAAAAACAATATATATAAAAGAAGGTGATCCATAAAGAGATCACATATAAAGTAACCTACAAAGGTCCAGAAAAGTGACAGTCAATATATAGTACAAATAGATATAAACAGATAATGTACAATATAATGGAAAATGCACCAGGTGGGGCAAACTAATCCCTTTAGATACCACAAATATAAACAGTATCAAACAAGTAATGCATAGATGTAATTTACTGTAACAAAGGAAAATTATATAAGTAAATGTTTGAAAAAATAATAAAGGTATTAAAATTGATGAAAAAAATAGAATTTTTTTTGAAAAAAATAAAAATATATATATACACATAGTATATATATATAGTGTCCAGACTATATATATCTGATCGGAACAGCCAATAGAATGCGAGCTCAATCTGATTGGCTGATTGGATCAGCCAATCGGATTGAACTTGAATCTGATTGGCTAATTGAATCAGCCAATCAGCTTTTTCCTACCTTAATTCCGATTGGCTGATAGAATCCTATCAGCCAATCAGAATTTGAGGGATGCCATCTTGGATGACGTCATTTAAAGGAACCTTCATTTGGCGAGTAGGCGTCGGTTGAAGAGGATGGATCCGCGTCAGCTTGGAAGAAGATGGCTCCGCTCTGCGCCAGATGGATGAAGATACATGTAATTTTGGATTTATTTTAACTAGGTAGCTATTAAATAGTTATTAACTATTTAATAGCTTTTGTACCTAGTTAAAATAAATACAAAGTTGCCTGTAAAATAAATATAAATCCTAAAATAGCTACAGTATAATTATTCATTATATTGTTGCTATATTAGGGTTTATTTTACAGGTAAGTATTTAGTTTTAAATAGGAATACTTTAGTTAATAAGAGTTAATTTATTTTGTTAGATTAAAATTATATTTAATTTAGGGGGGTGTTAGGGTTAGGGTTAGACTTAGCTTTAGGGGTTAATATATTTATTATAGTAGCGGCGAGGTCCGGTCGACATATTAGGGGTTAATAATTGAAGTTAGGTGGCGGCGACGTTGAGGGGGCAGATTAGGGGTTAATAAATATTATGTAGGTGTCGGCGATGTTGGGGGCAGCAGATTAGGGGTTCATAGGGATAATGTAGGTGGCGGCGGTGTCCAGAGCGGCAGATTAGGGGTTAATTGTGTATTGCAGGTGTCAGCGATAGCGGGGTCGGCAGATTAGGGGTTAATAAGTGTAAGGTTATGGGGTGTTTAGACTCAGGGTTCATGTTAGGGTGTTAGGTGCAGACTTAGAGAGTGTTTCCCATAGGAAACAATGGGGCTGCGTTGGGAGCTTAACGCTGCTTTGTTGCAGGTGTTAGGTTTTTTTTCAGCCCAAACTGCCCCATTGTTTCCTATGGGGGAATCGTGCACGAGCACGTTTTGCCAGCTTACCGCTACCATAAGCAATGCTGGTATTGAGGGTTGAAGTGGTGGTTCATTCGGCTCAACAATCCATTTTGGAGCCTAACGCAGCCCTTCAGACAACTCTAAATACCAGCTTTGTTTAGAAGCAGCGGTAGGAAAAAAAGCTGCGTTAGCTACTCGGGTCTTTACCCACAAAACTCTAAATCTAGCCGTTAGATTTTTTGAATTTTTCGTAGAATTTTTTTTCTGTTTGTTCTAATTTAGATTATTTTTGTAGTGTTAGTTTTTTTTAAATTTGTAATTTAGATATTTTAAATGGTAGTATTTTTTATTTTATTAGATTAGTAATTTTAGGTTAATTTATAGTTTAATGTTAGGTTTATATTTATGTCACAGGTAATTTTTTATTTATTTAAATAGAGTTATATTGTAATTTTAATTTAAAGTTAGGGGGTGATAGGTTTAGGGGTTAATAGTTTAATTTAGTGTTTTGCAATGTGGGGGGCCAGCGGTTTAGGGGTTAATAACTTTATTTAGTGGCGGCGATGTCAAGGAGCGGCTGAATAGAGGTTAATACCTTTATTATAGTGGCAGCAATGTCGGGGTGTGGGGGCATAGGGGTTAATAACTTTATTATAGTGTCAGTGATGTCGGGGAGTGGTGGAATAGGGGTTAATAGCTATATTATTGTGGTGGCGATGTCGGGGAGCGTCGGAATAGGGGTTAATAACTTTTTAGTGTCAGCGATGTTGGGAACGGCGGATTAGGGGTTAATAACTTTATTTAGGTGGCAGCAATGTTGGGGGCAGCAGATTAGTGGTGTTTAGACTAGGGGTTTATGTTAGGGTGTTAGGTTTAAAAGTAACTTTCAATGGGGTTGCGTTACGGAAATTTTTCATTCATAGTTTTTTTCTAACACTCTCTTTCTGCATTGATGTCTATGGGGAAAAGCATGCACGAGCACATCAAAGCAGCCCTTGGCTTTTGTGCCGTATGGAGCTTAATGCAACTATATCGCACGCACAAGGAGGCTTTTCAGAAACTTGTAATGGCAGCGCTATGGGGGTGAAATAATGCAACTTTTGAAGTTAGCATTCATTTCACACCCAGTTTAGCGCAAAACTCGTAATCAAGGTGTTTATTAAATATGTATAATAATAAATATGATTTTCAGCTATTTGACTGCAAAGGGCTACAATGCACTTATTTATATGTATATATGTATACATATGTATTTATGTGTTTATATGTGTATATATGTCTGTAAATACATAAATACACATATAAATATATAAATTCATGTGTACACACATATATATATATATATATATATATATATATATATATAAACATGTATATATATGTATATATATATATATATATATATATATATATATAT
Source organism: Bombina bombina (assembly GCF_027579735.1). NCBI lineage: Eukaryota > Metazoa > Chordata > Amphibia > Anura > Bombinatoridae > Bombina > Bombina bombina. The sequence continues at coordinate 120,476,506 of NC_069508.1, forward strand.
ATAGCAATAGAAGATCCCCCCAAAAGGAAAAAAAAGGAGGCTGATGCAAGATTCAAAAGGCTGGTTCAGAGTAAATTTATTTAAGCAAAAGTGCTAATGCTTAGGTGATAACAAAGGCTTAACACCTGACGCGTTTCGCGCATGCGCACATGCGCTTCATCAGAGGTGATGTGTTCTAGGTGTGAGTAAACCTATATGCAACAAAGTAACCAATCAGGGCTCAGGTCCAACAGAGCTGGGACAACACCTGTGGAATGTAAGTTTGTTGCTGATAGGTCAGTCATCCTAAATTACAAATAATGTGTACAAAATAGACAAAATATAACAGAGCTACACAAAAGTCCTGATAAAAGGGTCCTGATAATAATATATACAGGTTTTCCCTTTTTTGAAGATTTGAACATTTTTACAAACTTATGGAGCCAATACCAATTATGGTCATTGAAAAATAGGGTTATACCCTCTCCTCTGTCTTCTTTTATTGACTTCATTTGAGTATGCCCCTTATCAATATTGAATATAATGTTACTCCTTCATCCCCCTTATGGGTACTGTTGTGGATGCCTTGATATATTTACACCAGCCCCACTCAAACTGATTGTTTGAGTTTTTTTTATTAATACTCATAAGTTCCTTATATTCATTTTCCTTTTTCTAAAAAAAAAACAATATTATGTTGGCTTCTGATTACAGTTTCATGTTTTTATTTATTTTTTATTATTATTTTTACTTTTTATTTTTTACGTTTTTATTTTTATTCTCATACTTATTTTTATTTGTATTTTTCTTTTGACTCATGTGTATTTCCCTTTTTTTTAATTGTCCATGATATATAATAAAGGAAACATTTTTTTTCTTCTTATCTCTTACCACATATATATTGGGCCATTAGTAATATTGTTAAACCGTCTTGCCCTTTTAGATTTGATTGCTAGTTCTCTTTAGCATTGTTATATTGTTTATCTAACAATTGTTATTCTTGTTGTATATTGTGGTAAACATGTGCTAGGACATATTTATTATTGTTTGTTTACTTTTGTGTAGCTATGTTATATTTTGTCTATTTTGTACACATGTTTCAGTGTTATTTGTAATTTAGGATGACTGACCTATCAGCAACAAACTTACATTCCACAGGTGTTGTCCCAGCTCTGTTGGACCTGAGCCCTGATTGGTTACTTTGTTACATATAGGTTTACTCACTCCTAGAACACATCACCTCTGATGAAGCGCATGTGCACATGGGCAAAACGCGTCAGGTGTTAAGCCTTTGTTATCACCTAAGCATTAGCACTTTTGCTTAAATAAATTTACTCTGAACCAGCCTTTTGGATCTTGCATCAGCCTCCTTTTTTCTCCTTTTGGGGGGATCTTCAGCAGGGACTTTAAATACAGCCCACTCTTCTGACTCAAATACAGTCTATATTGGAACTTTTTTGCATGTTTCCTACGCTGTCTGACCACATTCAGTTCAGCACACGTTCAGGACTCAGTAATATTACTCTCAAAATATAATAGACTGATTTACTACCTGCTATTTAGAACTGCAGTCTACATCTTTAATACTATCACTCAGCACAGCATAAGAGTGGATATTAGCATTTATTGCAACTTGTTATTTGAATTTGGGAACTTTCCATTGACTGCAAACTAAATGCACATTGCTGTTTAGGTTCCCATTTGACATCTGTTACCTTGCTTTGTTGTTTTTTGATATATATATATATATATATATATATATATATACGGTATGTATCTCTATGTTAAAGCCTTAATACATAGATACATATGCACAAACCATATATATATACACCTGCATATACCTTTGACCCCCTTCCCAGTCCTGCCGCTTGTTATATATCATATCAATTTAATTCTGCCATAAAACCTATTTATTATTAAATAATTGTTTGCTAAGTATTTGCTAAGTATTATGTTTAAATATAATTTAAATCTTTTATTTCCATATCAATTTTATGTGTTTTGTTATGCATACTACCAAGTGACAGTCGTTTACTTCAGAAAGAGAAGATTTTACAGTAGTGTTTTGGATTGCTCATGAGAACAACACTTGTAATAATAGCTCTCTTGGCAATATTCATTAAAACTATAGAGAGCACTAAAAAGTTTTGTCCTGCTTAAAAATGCTTTGGTTAAAAAATTTAACCATCCATTTGCAATGCCAGATTACGGGCTAGAGTACAAGTGCTGCACTATTTAGTGCTCCTGCTCTAGTGTAAACATTGCTAGAAGTAAGCCTTTTGTGAGTGTTGGGTAGCGTGCGTATTACAAGTTGAAAGTAAAATGTTTACACGTAAGCAAAACTCAACGCAATAAGTTCCAGGCTTCAGCTATCCCAACCTCGCTAACGTATTCACCCCATAGACTTCAATGGAGAGCATAGAAGAAAAAAGCCTAACACCAACTTAATAGGAGGTATTAATATTTCTCATTCCAATGTTCACACATATAGAACAATGTTATTTTTATTGTAAATACATATATAGATAGATAGATAGATAGATAGATAGATAGATAGATAGATAGATAGGTATAGATATCTATTTACATGAACAATATCAGATATATTTAGAAATATGTATTTAATAATAAAAAAAAAACAATTTGATGTGAAGAAATGTAAAATATGCGTAACGACATTCATATTTCACAATAAAGGTATAAGGCAGTGTTGGGTTAGCAGCCACAAAAACTTATTTATCTAAAGGCACAATGTTGAAATAATACAAATAAAATATTAATAATTATTTAAAATTATTATAGATAATGTAAAATAGGTATATATTTATACACATAGTAATATTTCAGTAGTGAAATGAGGTTTATTGGATTAACAGAAAATGTGCGATATGCGTCCAAACGAAATTAAAAAGGTGCATAAATTTGGGCACCCTTGTCATTTTGTTGATTTGAATACCTGTAACTACCTAGCACTGATTAATTGGAACACATAATTGGTTTGGTGAGCCCATTAAGCCTTCAACTTCATAGATAGGTGCATCCATCATGAGAAAAGGTATTTAATGTGGCCAATTGCAAGTTGTTGTTCTCTTTGACTCTCCTCTGAAGAGTGTGAACATGGGGGCCTCAAAACAACTCTCCAATGACCTGAGAACAAAGATTGTTCAACATTATGGTTTAGTGGAAGGCTACAATAAGCTATCGCAGAGATTTAGGCTGTCAGTGTCCACTGTGAGGAACATAGTGAGGAAATGGAAGACCACAGGCACAGTTCTTGTTAAGGCCAGAAGTGGCAGGCCAAGTAAAATATCGGAAAGGCAAAGAATGGTGAGAATGGTCAAAAAGAGCCCACAGACCACCTCCAAAGACCTACAACATAATCTTGCTGCAGATGGTGTCACTGTGCATCGTTCAACAATTCAGCGCACTTTGCACAAGGAGAAGCTGTATGCGAGAGTGATGCGGAAGAAGCCTTTTCTGCACACACACCACAAACAGAGTCACTTGTGGTATGCAAACACACATTTGGACAAGCCAACTTCATTTTGGAAGAAGGTGCTGTGGACTGATGAAACAAAGATTTAGTTATTTGGTCATAACAAAGGGCCTTATGCATGGCGGCAAAAGAACACAGCGTTCCAAGACAAACACTTGCTACCCACAGTAACATTTGGTGGATGTTCCATTATGCTGTGGGGCTGTGTGGCCAGTGCCGGTACGGGAGTCTTGTTGAAGTTGAGGGTCGCATGGATTCCACTCAATATCAGCAGATACTTGAGAATAATGTTGAGGAATCAGTCACAAAGTTGAAGTTACACCGGGGCTGGATATTTCAACAAGACCCAAAACACTGCTCAAAATCTACTCTGGCATTTATGCAGAGGAACAAGTACAATGTTCTGAAATGGCCATCCCAGACCTGAATATCATTGAAAATCTGTGGGGTGATTTGAAGCGGGCTGTCCATGCTCGGCAACCATCAAACCTAACTGAACTGGAGATGTTTTGCAATGGTCCAAAAAAACTTCATCCAGAATTCAGACACTCATTACAGGCTATAGGAAGTATCTAGAGGCTGTTATTTCTGCTAAAGGAGGCTCTACTAAATATTGATGCAATATTTCTAATGGGGTGCCCACATTTATGCACCTGTCTAATTTCATTTGGATGCATATTGCACTTTTTCTAAACACCCAATTATTTATAAATGAAAATCATGGAAATTGTCAGGGGTGCCTAAACTTTTGCATACAATTGTGTGTATGTATATATATATATATATATATATATATATATATATATATATATATATATATATATAAATAACTTATGGATTATTTAGAATTTTTTACAGTATCTACAGTAATTTACAATAACTATTATTAATATTTTATATTTAATATTTCAATAATGTGCCTTAAGATAACTATGTTTTTATGTGTGCTAACCCAACACCGCATTAAACCTAAATTGCGAAACATAATGCATAATATGCATATTTTCTTTTATATTTATTATTATATACTGTACTAGTTGGTAAGCCTACCCAGAGGGCAGTCTATATGTTGTAAATACAAAAAATAAACACATTATCCAAAATAAAAAAATTAAACCTAATCCCTATGAAAATAAAAAAGCCCCCCCAAAATAAAAACACCCCCTAATCTAATGCTAAACTACCAATAGCCATGAAAGGGGATTTTTGTAGGGTATTGCCCTAAGTTAAACAGCTAATTTACATTAAAAATAAACAAAGTCCCGCCTAACAGTAAAACCCCCCACCCACTAAACCCCCAAAATTAAAAAAACCTAACACTAAAAAAACCTAAACTACCCATTGCCCTGAAAAGGGCATTTGTATGGGCATTGCCCTTAAAAGGGCATTTAGCTCTTTTTCACTGCCCTTAAAAGGGCATTTAGCTCTTTTAAGAAGGCCAAAAAAACCTAAGTTAAAAAAAAAAATTAACAAAAAACTCAACACTAAAACCCCAAATAGGTACTCATGGTTTCAGAAGTCCGGCAGAGAAGCTCTTCTTCCAGACTGGTCAATCATCTTCATCCACAGCAAAGGCGGCATGGAGCGGAGGGCTGGAGTGGTCTTCCCAGATGTGGGGATCCTCGGCAGCGTTAAGAATGCAAGCTGCCGCAATCAATTTGGGGTACCTTGCATTCCTATTGGCTGAATTTTTCAAAACAGTCAATAGGGTTAGAGCTACTAAAATCCTATTGGCTGTTCAAATCAGCCAATAAGATTTCAGTAGCTCTCATTCTATTGGCTGCTAAATTTTTCAAAACAGCCAATAAATTGAGAGCTACTGAAATCCTATTGGCTGTTCAAATCAGCCAATAAGATTTCAGTAGCTCTCATTCTATTGGCTGCTAAATTTTTCAAAACAGCCAATAAATTGAGAGCTACTGAAATCCTATTGGCTGTTCAAATCAGCCAATAAGATTTCAGTAGCTCTCATCCTATTGGCTGATTTTGAAAATTTCAGCCAATAGGAATTCAAGGTACCCCAATAAATATGGGGTACCTTGAATTCTTTCTTCAGTGTGCGGCAGACGATCGCATAAAGAGGAACCTTCATGCCTTTGCCGAGGACCGCCGCCGAGGACCGCCGCTGAGGATCACCACATCTGGGAAGCCCGCTCCAGACCTCTGCTCTGCAGCGCCTTTGCTGTGGATGAAGATGATCGACCCGCCTGAATGAAGACCTTCTCCGCCGGACTTCTGAAACCGTGAGTACCTATTTGGGGCTTTAGTGTTAGGTTTTTTTTTGAGGGGGGGTTATTTTTTTACTTAGGGTTTTTTTTGGACTTTCTTAAAAGAGCTAAATGCGCTTTTAAGGGCAATGCCCATACAAATGCCTTTTTCAGGGCAATGGGTAGTGTAGGCTTTTTAAGTGTTATTTTTTTATTTTGGGGGTTTGGTGGGTGGGGGTTTTTACTGTTAGGGGGGACTTTGTTTATTTTTAATGTAAAAGAGCTGTTTAACTTTGGGCAATGCCCTACAAAAAGCCCTTTTAAGGGCTATTGGTAGTTTAACATTAGATTAGGGGGTGTTTTTTATTTTCAAAAGGAAAAGATTAATTTTAGATAATGTGTTTATTATTTTTTGTAATGTTAGCCATTTTTATTTTCTGTAATGTTAGGTTAAGGTAATGTAATGTTTTTGTATTTTTTATGGTAATATAGTTTATTTTTATTGTAATTAAGGGGTTATTTAGGGGTGTTAGGTTAGGGGGTTTAGCCATTAAATTAGTTTTTTGCGATGTGGGGGTTGGCGGTGTAGGAGTTAATAGGTCAATTAGGTTTAATGCGTTGTGGGGGGTTGGCGGTTTAGGGGTTAATATATGTATTAGGTAAGTTGCGATGTTGGGGTTTGCAGATTTAGGGGTTAATAATTTTATTAGGTAGTTGGCGGTTAGTTTACTTTTTCTTAATACTTCGTACAGGCGGTTAGTTTTTTTTTTTAATACTTATTGCGTGCAGTTAGGTGTTGTTTTTTACATACTTATTGCGGGCATTTTTTTTTTTTTTTGTAATGCTCCATTTGCCTTTGCTGCATCCTGGTGGATTCTGAAAATTGCAGGGTGGTGAAAGAATCCACCGAAGGTGAATTCTTTTGGCTGCGCGCGAAGCCAACATTCTGTTGGCTGCCTCATGCTGCCAACATTCCTTTGAGGATGCATGCGCAACTGCCAGCAGCGACGGACATTACAAACGCAATTATATTATAGATATACATATATGTCTGATAATGTTAATGTAAAATAGATTTTTTACCTATATATCTATAAGAAAAGATATACAGGTATAGGTATATATATATATATATATATATATATATATATATATATATATATATATATATATATAGGTAGGTATATATATATATATATATATAAATATAAATATATATATATATATATATATATATATATAAATTCATTAAAATTATGGGGGCGAGATAAAAATCTGAAATTAAAATCCTCCATGTCTCAAAATTAAATCAATGTAAATATTTGCATAGGAAATTAGTACATCTAAGCAAGTATCCCTGCTTGCTTTCCCCCAGAAATTCTTAATATGCAATGTTTCCAATGCACAAGAGAATTGTGGGTAAGATATGCAAATTAGATATGCATTAGGTTAGGTTTAACCATGAAAATAGCTTTTCCAATGCAGCAATCAGAAATCTATCTCCTGATGAGTTCTAAAAAGAACGAAACAGGCTGTCTAGTGAGTGATTTCTGGTTTGCTGTCATATTCCTGTTTAAAAGGATCGCTGTGTTAAAACAGTATTTTTGAAGCAAAAAACTGAGAATTTGCATACCTAATTTGCATATCTTACCCACAATTCTCTTGTGCATTGGAAACATTGCATATTAAGAATTTCTGGGGGAAAGCAAGTGGGGATACTTGCTTAGATGTACTAATTTCCTATGCAAATATTTACATTGATTTAATTTTGAGACATGGAGGATTTTAATTTCAGTTTTTTATCTCCCCCCCCATAATTTTAATGAATTTTGGTTTAACCATGAAAATAGCTTTTCCAATGCAGCAATCAGAAATCTATCTCCTACTGATGAGTTCTAAAAAGAACGAAACAGGCTTGTCTAGTGAGTGATTTCTGGTTTGCTGTCATATTCTTGTTTAAAAGGATTGCTGTGTTAAAACAGTATTTTTGAAGCAAAAAAACTGAGAATTTGCATACCTAATTTGCATATCTTACCCACAATTCTCTTGTGCATTGGAAATATTGCATATTAAGAATTTCTGGGGGAAAGCAAGCGGGGATACTTGCTTAGATGTACTAATTTCCTATGCAAATATTTACATTGATTATATATATATATATATATATCTATATAAATTTGTATTTACAATAAAAATAAAAATTTTCTGTATTTGAAGAACATTGCAATGTAAAATATGTACAGTAAAACACATTATTAAATATTCTTATGGAATTATTATTTAGACACACACATTATATTATTTTATACATTAAAAAACCTGGCTATAAACCATATACCTGTTCAAGCTAGTAAATATTACATATGAATATTTATATGACTAATTTTTATCAAATAACGCTCCGTGTATTAAAAGGCATGCAAACAGTTTCTTAACTTGAGAAGCTGTACGCACACCTTCGTTGCATACGGCAGCAGATTTTTTTCATCCGCTGGCCCGTATGCAGCAATACACACTCCGCTGAGTGTAAAATGCCCACTCCTTCACTCGTGCGACCGCCATTTACGCTGTGATTTCTCTTCGCCACCTCAGAGGTGGCAAAGAGTGTAAAAAGCAGTGGTCTAATGACCGTTGCTTTTTACATTGCGGGTAACAGGCTTGAATGTGCGAACCTTCCCCGCAAAGGGCTCTGGAGCAGCTTATGCTGCTTCATACCTGGAACCCTTAGTGTCTATATGAGTACAACAGTTTATTTTATATTTATAATTTTTTTGGTGCAACTTTTGTTTAGCTCACTACCCTTATTCAAGGTTTTCAGTTGTGCTAAATCTCAATTGCGTAAATCTCAGTTGTGCTAAATCTCAATTGCGTAAATCTCAGTTGCGTAAATCTCAGTTGCGTAAATCTCAGTTGCGTAAATCTCAGTTGCGTAAATCTCAGTTGTGCTAAATCTCAATTGTGTAAATCTCAGTTGCGTAAATCTCAGATGCGCTATAGCATTTACTTTTAGCGAGTTGCAAGCAAAAAGCCAAAACAAATTGAAATTACCTGCATGCACCACTTGTAATGTAGCCCTACGTATGAAGGACACAATAGTCAGATATGTGATACAAAATTGACTCCATTAAATTAATGTCAAATTGATGAATGCATTTGCACTAAATTTGTAGAAAGAAAACAGGTTATTGTAATATTCCTAAAACAAATATCATAATGCACAAAACAAGCTGGAGAACTTCAGGGAATATTATATTTCTCATTAGTGTTAAAAATTAAATACATGTTGGCAGTTGTTGATTAATGAGAACAAAACTAATATTTATTTTTATCCTGATAAGAAATATATATTAGAGAATTTAAATAGCAATATTTCAAAAAAGGTGTAAGACACTTTTTATCTTAGAATTCAGCAATGATAAGATTACTTTGATTACCTTTTATGTTACAGTATTATATTGTGTACAAATGCACAATTCATTATTAGTTTACATTGTTGTTTTGACTGATAAGAAGTATATTTGCAATTTTTTCTAGTATAAGGCAGCTGCGTTTGGTGGTTTCGTTAACTGCCGCATACAGAAGAAGCTGGCTGCTTGTGGTATTCGATTCTATTTAGAGCCATATTTCTTCTTGTAAAACTCTAACACACTGAGATATGAGTAAAAAAAATATTGAATAGAGCAGCCAATAAATATTCAGGGAAACCGATTTCCCCAAATATTTGTTTAGAGAAATACGGACTTATTGAATTTTTCATGGCTGAACACCTCTACAATTTACAGTTTAAAGGGACAGTCTAGGCCAAAATAAACTTTCATGATTCAGATAGAGCATGTAATTTAAAAAAAATTTCCAATTTACTTTTATCACCAATTTTGCTTTGTTCTCTTTAGGTTTTGTGCAGAATTATATAACATTATTTTTAAGGTTTACTGACACTTTAATTCCGATTGGCTGATAAAATTCTATCAGCCAATCAGAATTGAAGGGATGCCATCTTGGATGACATCACATAAAGGTACCTTCATTTCTACAAGAAGACGTCGTCAGAAGAGGATGCTACGCGTCGGATGTCTTGAAGATGGACCCGCTCTGTCCCGGATGGATGAAGATAGAAAATGCCATCTGGATGAAGACTTCTGCCCGTCTGAAGGACCACTTCTGCCCTTCTGGAGGACCACTTCTACCGGATGGGTGAAGACTTCTCACGGTAAGGTGATCTTCAAGGGTTTAGTGTTAGGTTTTTTTTAAGAGGGTATTGGGTGGGTTTTAGAGTAGGGTTGGTTGTGTGAGTGGTGGGTTTTAATATTGGGAGGGTTGTAATTTTTTTTTACAGGTAAAAGAGCTGATTACTTTGGGGCAGTGCCCCACAAAAGGCCCTTTTAAGGGCTATTTGTTATTTGGTGTTGCTTTTTTATTCTGTTAGGGGGATTAGATTAGGTGTAATTAGTTAAAAAAAATATTGTAATTTGTTTATTATTTTCTGTAATTTAGTGTTTGTTTGTTTTTTGAACTTTAGATAATTTAATTTAATTGTATTTAGTTTATGGAATTTATTAAATTATAGTGTAGTGTTAGGTGTAATTGTAACTTAGGTTAGGTCTTATTTTACAGGTATATTTGTATTTATTATAACTAGGAAGTTATTAAATAGTTAATAACTATTTTATAACTATTGTATCTAGTTAAAATACAAACTTGCCTGTAAAATAAAAATAAACCCTAAGCTAGCTACAATGTAACTATTAGTTATATTGTAGCTAGCTTAGGGTTTATTTTATAGGTAAGTATTTCATTTTAAATAGGAAAAATGTATTTAATGATAGGAATATTTATTTAGATTTATTTAAATTATATTTAAGTTAGTGGGTGTTAGGGTTAGGGTTAGACTTCGGTTTATGGGTTAATAAATTTAATATAGTGGCGGTGGTGTAGGGGGGCAGATTAGGGGTTAATAAATATAATGTAGGTGGCGGCGGTGTAGGGGGCAGCAGATTAGGGGTTAATAAGTATAATGTAGGTGGTGGCGGTGTGGGGGGCGGCAGATTAGGGGTTAATAAGTATAATGTAGGTGGCGGTGGTGTAGGGGGTGGCAGATTAGGGGTTAATAAGTATAATGTAGGTGGCAGCAGTGTAGGGGCAGCAGATTAGGGGTTAATAAGTATAATGTAGGTGGCGGTGGGCTCCGTGAGTGACAGTTTATGAGTTAAACACTTTATTTAGTTGCGGTGGGGTCCATGAGCGGCGGTTTAGGGGTTAATACATTTATTAGAGTTGCGGTGGGCTCCGGGAGCGGCGGTATAGGGGGTAAACAGTATAGTATAGTGTGGGTGTTTAGTGATAGGGTACCAATAAACCTGGAAAAAGCTGAAGAGCAGTGAGATCGATGACTGTTAGTTAACAACAGTCCGCTGCTCATCGCCCCGTACTTGGTGCACGGCTTTTTGACAGCTTTTTTGATAATTTTGGAAAACGTATTCAGGTCCGCGGCAAAGATGTTAGGCGATCTTAGGCGAGCGTATTGGTGCTGTCCAATGCGAGTAAGTTCACGGCTTTATAAGTAGATGCCATTGCCTGTTTTCAAGGACATGCCCATATAGGGGTAGATTCCAAGTGTCATGCTAACTATTGCACGCAACCATAAATTTTATTTTCTTTCATAAATTTTATTTTCTTTCATAAATAAACCTCTGAATTTTATGTGGAACAATGGACAAACAAATTAAAGGTTCTTCTAAAGACCTTTGTAATTTAAAAGTAGAATTCTTAACAATATCTAAATTAAGTAAGGACAAATTAGGACAAGTAGATGGGCTATAATATCCTAATTAATTTTATCCAAAAAAATCACTTAATGTAAATAATCATAATGAGTCCTTAAAAAATATCTTGTCTTGATGAAAATAAGAGAAGAAAGTTTGCAAGAAAAAACAGACAATACCAGATAAAAGTATCCTGTTGCTGAATGTGACAATTTACCCAAATTATGTATAAGCAATCTCAGCAGGGATATATAAATAAGGTATATAACTGTAGACTCTGATAATAGAGGAACATCTATATAACCTCTATATAATTGTAAGTCAAAGGTTTGAAAGTCACTTAACTCAGCAACAGTCTCTTCATGGATAATCTATTCTTAGGTGGAGCATTTGCCCTAGTGTAGTTCTCAATTGCCAGGCTTTAACAGATCCATGGAATATTGTAGTGCTGCTCTTTAAATCCAGATCCACACAGTGTTTGATCCACAGGTTAAGCTCATGTAACAGCAAACAGAAAAGCACATCTATGATTTACAGGTTTGTTTATTCAAACAACACAAATATTAAAAATGCACTTAATAAATGTATATGATAATCACAGCATAATACCATCATCTGCATGTAATTCAAATAATGCATAGAGATCGCCTCACTAGCCACCCCACAGTATCACATCATGCACTGCCCACACAGGTTTAAAAGCTACTTATTTGTAACTGTGCTCAGTGTTAAAGGACCAGTCAACACAGTAGATTTGCATAATCAACAAATTCAAGATAACAAGACAATGTAATAGCACTTAGTCTGAACTTCAAATGAGTAGTAGATTTTTTTTTCTGACAATTTTAAAAGTTATGTCTTTTTCCACTCCGACTGTACCATGTGACAGCCATCAGCCAATCACAAATGCCTACACGTACCATGTGACAGCCATCAGCCATTCACAAATGCATATACGCTTATTCTTGCACATGCTCAGTAGGAGCTGGTGACTCAAAAAGTTTAAATATAAAAAGACTGTGACATTTTGTTAATGGAAGTAAATTTGAAAGTTGTTTAAAATAGCATGCTCTATCTGAATAATGAAAGTTTAATTTTGATTGAGTGTCCCTTTAAGCACACTCAGCCTGAGTGCTATTTCACAGTGCCGGACTGGGACACTACCCAGTTTAAGTTTTCTGCACCTTTCATCCTCATACGACCAACCGTTTTCAAGATTTATAAAAAGACAGGTGCGGGATGGCTAGTGAGGCAATCTCCGTGAATTCCTTGAACCACACGCAGATGGTGGTATTATGCAGTGATTATCATATACATTTTGTAAGCACCTTTTTAATCTTTGTGTTGTTTGAATACACAAAACTGTGAACTGTAGATGCACTTTTTTCTTTTGTTTTTACAGAAGCAATGCTTCCTTAAATAGGACTTTCGATGAAAGATTACAGATTACAAATTTAAAAAATAAAACATACAAAACTAATAATTGAACCATTCACATAAAATTAGGCAGCTAAAATTGTATTGTTAAGGTGTATCAAAAATCATATTTACTGGGAACACACAGTTCCCATAGACTGCAATGTAAAGGTACTTTTCATTGATGTTTATTTTCTAACACCCCATATCCAATCGCTTTCTACATCCTGTCGCAACCATCTACACAACATTTCCAAGATTCAACCTTTCCTGTGCGCTAACATCACAAAGCAAATAATCCACTCCCTTGTTATTTCCCAACTTGACTACTGCAATAACCTACTTACTGGCCTTCCTCTTTCCCGCCTCTCCTCCCTTCAATCCATCCTAAATGCCTCTGCCAGGCTGATCCACCTTTCCCGTTGCTCTTTATCTGCTGCACCTCTCTGCAAGTCCCTTCATTAGCTCCCCATACAAAGCAGAATTAAATTCAAAATTCTCACCCTTACATACAAAGTGCTCACCAACACCGCTCCCCTCTACCTATCCTCTCTAATCAACAAGTATACTCCAGTCCGCCCACTAAGATCCAACATTGACCTGCTCCTTGCATCTGCGACAATCACCTCCTCTCATGCTAGACTGCAGGACTTCTGTCGTGCAGCACCTACCCTCTGGAACACTCTCCCTCGTGCTGTCAGGCTTTGCCCTAATCATTCTTCCTTTAAATGCTCTCTGAAGACTTTTCTGTTCAGGGAAGCCTACCACCCAACTCAATAATATTTCTCTTACCTAACAATATTTCCCTCCTCTAACTCTGTATTAACATCTTTCTCAATCTTGCAGTCCTCACCTCCTGTTTCTCAACCCCCTGCCCTTGTAGATTGTAAGTTCCCACGGGAATAGGGCCCTCAATTCCTCCTGTATGTGTTTTTTTAAATTTTGTCCTGTGTCTTAGAAGTGTTATATTATTGTTTTATTTAAATTAACTGTATCCATGGACAGCGCTGCGGAATATGATGGCGCTTCATAAATAAAGTTTAATAATAAAAATAATAATATCCGCCAAGCTCCAAAACTGCCTAGTGCAGTTGTTTTTAGTTTAAAAAAAATGCTACTTTTTTAAATAAAAATAACTTTAATACGCTCTATTTTGAGGGTATTTGTGTCACTTTTAGAAATTAACCAGAGATCTCTGGTTAATTTTCTGAGTGCTAATTGCTACAGCAAGCTCGCAGAAGCTATAACCAGCCGCTTGTAATCCCATTTCTAAACAGTGAGAAGTTATAAAAGTGATCAGAAATAAACAAACACCAGAATCAAAAATTTAAAAAAAAAATGTATTACACTCTAATTTATAATATGGGTTATGGGAAAATTCAAGGCCAGCCTACTTTATCTAAAACTAAAAAAAAAAAAATAGAGAATGAACAACACTAAATGTTGTATATAACAGATATTAATAATATGTATTTACAAAAAAGTATCAATTGTATGTAAAACGCTAATAGCCCAAATTAAACTCCTCAAAAGTATCCATTATGTATTCTGATCATACCTACATCCACATTCCTTTTGGGCATATCCAAGAGCAAAGAAAGAGGAGAGATGATGATTTCCCAATATAATAAAAACATGTTGCTACCTATGTAAAAGAAAAAGTGTGTATGTTACAACCAATGTAAATCACTCAAATTAGTTGTCACTAAAAAGCAAATATCCATACTGATGACAAAGAGTAAAATCCATTAATGTAAACTAGACAAAAGAAAATCAAATTTTGAATGAATAGAGTCTTTCTCTTTGTAATTGAGACAGGGTAATGCCCCCATCAATCAAACCAAGCAAAAGCTTGTCTATATTCATAGCCTAACATCAAACAAGACCTTACTGTCCAAAAAAGCATTATATTGCTTTAACAAAGAAAATATGCAGTGCAGATTCCCTATATGAATAAATATAATTTCTGCATGCCTTTATAATTATTTCTACTCTAACTTCAATTGTAATAAGATTTAGTTAGTATGGTAAACAAGAAGGCCATCCTTCCAATTTGCTACAGTGTTCCAATGTTCTACATGAAAGGAAAGGTGAACTCCAGAGAATTTGCTACAGTTGTCAAATTGTTAACATCAGAATGTTCTTTCACAAATGCAGTTGATGGTTTGGATGTTAATAAGATTTTAAACATAAATATTTAGAAATTGATAATGAAAGGGTTAATCACATTTGCGATGATAAGCTTGATTGGAGACTAAAAGACCTTCAATCCAAAGCAAAAAGGTACTCTTTAGCCACAATGTATCAGTTTATAACAATACTAGTGTTAAAGGCCTCTATTTATCAAGCTGTCTACTTTCTAGCATTCGCCGGCACCAATACGCTCGCCTAAGCTCGCCTAACATCGCCGCCGCGGACCTGAATACGTTCGCCAACTTTATCAAGCAAGCTGTCAAAAAGCCACGCACCAAGTACGGAGCGATGAGCAGCGGACTGTTGTTAACTGACAGTCCTCGATCTCGCTGCTCATCGGCTTATTCGCAGCTTTCTTGCTACCCTGTCACTAAGCACCCCACTAAACTATACTGTTTTACCCCCTATACCGCCACTCCCGGAGCCCCCCGCAACTAAATAAAGTTGTTAACCCCTAAACCGCCGCTCCCGGAGCCCACCCCAACTATAATAAATATATTAACCCCTAAACCGCCGCTCCCGGACCCCGCCGCCACCTACATTATACCAATTAACCCCTAATCTGCCGTCCCCTATACCGCCGCCACCTACATAAAGTTATTAACCCCTATCCTGTTGAAAAAAAACTAAAACTACCCCCTGAAGATCACCCTACCTTGAGACGTCTTCACCCAGCCGGGCACAAGTGGACCTCCAGACCGGCAGAAGTCTTCATCCTATCCAGGCAGAAGAGGACATCCAGACCGGCAGAAGGCTTCTTCCAGGCAGCATCTTCTATCTTCTTCCATCCGGAGCAGAGCGGGTCCATCTTCAATCCAGCCGACGCGGAGCCATCCTCTTCCATCGACGTCCTAACACTGAATGAAGGTTCCTTTAAATGACATCATCCAAGATGGCATCCCTTGAATTCCGATTGGCTGATAGGATTCTATCAGCCAATCGGAATTAAGGTAGGAAACATCCTATTGGCTGATGCAATCAGCCAATAGGATTGAGCTTGCATTCTATTGGCTGATTGGAATAGCCAATAGAATGCAAGCTCAATCCTATTGGCTGATTGGATCAGCTAATAAGATTGAACTTCAATCCTATTGGCTGATTGCATCAGCCAATAGGATTTTTCCTACTTTATTTCCGATTGGCTGATAGAATCCTATCAGCCAATCGGAAATTAAGGGACGCCATCTTGGATTACGTCATTTAAAGGAACCTTCATTCAGTGTTAGGACGTCGATGGAAGAGGATGGCTCCACGTCGGCTGGATTGAAGATGGACCCGCTCCACTTCGGATGGAAGAAGATTGAAGATGCCGCCTGGATGAAGCCTTCTGCCGGTCTGGATGTCCTCTTCTGCCCGGATAGGATGAAGACTTCTGCCGGTCTGGAGGTCCACTTGTGCCTGGCTGGTTGAAGACGTCTCAAGGTAGGGTGATCTTCAGGGGGGTAGTGTTAGGTTTTTTTAAGGGGGGTTTAGGTGGGTTTTAGAGTAGGGTTGGGTGTGTGGGTGGTGGGTTTTAATATTGGGGGGTTGTATTTCTTTTTTTACAGGTAAAAGAGCTGATTACTTTGGGGCAATGCCCCGCAAAAGGCCCTTTTAAGGGCTATTTTTAATTTAGTATAGGGTAGAGAATTTTATTTTTGGGGGGGCTTTTTTATTTTATTAGGGGGATTAGATTAGGTGTAATTAGTTTAAATTTCTTGTAATTTTTTTTATTTTCTGTAATTTAGTGGGGGGGGGTTTGTACTTTAGATAATTTTATTTAATTGTAATTAGCTTTATTTAATTGTAGTTAATTTATGTAATTATTTTAATGATAGTGTAGTGTTAGGTGTAATTGTAACTTAGGTGGTTAGGATTTATTTTACAGGTAATTTTGTATTTATTTTAGCTAGGTAGCTATTAAATAGTTAATAACTATTTAATAACTATTGTACCTAGTTAAAATAAATACAAAGTTGCCTGTAAATAAAAATAAACCCTAAAATAGCTACAATGTAATTATTATTTATATTGTAGCTATTTTAGGGTTTATTTTATAGGTAAGTATTTAGTTTTAAATAGGAATAATTTAGTTATTAATAGTAATTTTATTTAGGGTTAGACTAATATAGTGGCGGCAGTGTAGGGGGGGCAGGATAGGGGTTAATAACTTTAATGTAGGGGGCGGCGGCGTCCGAAAGCGGCGGTTTAGGGGTTAAACATTTTATTTAGTTGCGGCGGGGTCCAGGAGCGGAGGTTTAGGGGTTAAACATTTAATTTAGTTGCAGCGGGTTCCGGGGGCGGCAGATTAGGGGTGTTTAGACTCGGGGTACATGTTACAGTGTTAGGTGCAGACACTTCCCATAGGAATCAATGGGATATCGGGCAGCAGCGAACATGAGCTTTTGCTGCTGTCAGACTCCCATTGATTCCTATGGGATCCGCCGCCTCCAGGGCAGCTGATTGAAAACCAGGTACGCTGGGCCGGAAAAGTGGCGATCATACCTGCTAGTTCTTTGATAACTTCCAAAAGTAGTCAGATTGTGCCGAACTTGCGTTTGGAACATCTGGAGTGACGTAACCATCGATCTGTGTTGGACTGAGTCCGGCGGATCGTATGTTACTTCACTATATTCTACTTTTGCTGGGCTGTAGGGCTTGATAACTATGGCGAATCAGCCTCGCCACAAATACGCTGCGGAATTCCAGTGTATTTGCGGTTGACAGCTTGATAAATAGAGGCCAAAGCCTGTGTACACGGGCCACAATGTTTAAGGAAACAAATATACCTATCCCTCTATCCATCTAGCCCTATCCCTCTATCTCTATCCCTATCAATATATCCATATATCCCTCTATCCCTATCCCTCTATCCCTATCCCTCTATCCCTATCCCTCTATCTCTATCCCTCTATCTCTATCCCTCTATCCCGCTATCCTTCTATCTCTATCCCTCTATCCATATCCCTCTATTTTTATCCATATCCCTCTATCCCTATCCCTCTCCCTCTATTTTATCCATATCCCTCTACCCCATCCCTCTATTCATCTATCCCTCTATCCCTCTATTTTTATCCATATCCCTCTACCCCTATCCCTCTATTCATCTATCCATCTATCTCTATCCCTCTATTTTTATCCATGTCCCTCTATCCCTATCCATCTATCCCCATCCCTCTCTCTCTATCCCTCTATCCCTATCCCTCTATCCCTATCCCTCTAGCCCTATCCCTCTATCCCTCAATCTATATCCATTTATCCCTATCCCTCTATCCATCTATCTCTATCCATCTATCCTTCTATCCCTATCCCTCTAACCATCTATTACTATCCATCTATCCCTCTACCCTTATCTCTCTATATCTATCCCTGTCCCTCTATCTCTATCCCTCTATCCCTATCCTCTATCTCTATCCCTATCCTTCTACCCCTATCCCTCTATATCTATCCATCTGTTCCTACCACTCTATCGCTATTCCTCTATCCTATCGCTCTATCCCTAGCCTTCTACCCCTATCCCTCTATATATATCCATCTGTCCCTACTCCTCTATCTCGATTCCTCTATCTATATCCTTCTATCTCTATTCATCCATCCTATCCCTCTATCCCTATCCTTCTACCCCTATCCCTCTATATATAACCATCTGTCCCTACCCCTCTATCTCTATTCCTCTATCCTTTCGCTCTATCCCTAGTCTTCTACCCCTATCCCTCTATATATCCATCTGTCCCTACCCCTCTATATCTATCCCTCTATCCCTAACCCTATATTTCTATCCCTCTATCCATCTATCTCTATCCCTCTATCCCTATCCCTCTATCTCTATCCCTATCCCTTTCCCTCTATACATATACCTCTATATCTATCAGTCTATCTATATCCCTCTATCCCTCTATCTATATCCCTCTATCTATCCCTATCCCTCTATATCTATCCATCTGTCCATACACCTCTATCTCTATCCCTATATCCTTATCCCTCTATCCCTAACCCTATATCTCTATCCCTCTATCTATCTATCTATCTATCTATCTATTCCTATCCATCTATCCATCTATCCCTAACCCTCTATCTATATCCCTCTATCTCTATCCCTCTATCCCTATCCCTCTATATCTATCTCTCTATCTCTAGCCCTCTATCCTTTCCCTCTATCCCTATCCCTCTATCCATATCCCTCTATCCTTATCCCTCTATATCTATCCATCTATCCCTCTTTCTCTATCCCTCTATCTCTTTATTTTTCTGCAGTGTAGGATCCCCCTAACCTTCCAACCTCCCTGATCCCCCCTCAAACTGCTCTGTAACCCTCCCCTCTCTAACTATTGCCACTAGCTTAGGTAGTGGCAGCTGTCTGCCAGTACATATAAACCCCTTTTTTAAAAAAAAAAAAAATAATAATAATTACATTTTCTTTTTAAAAAAAATTCTGTAGTGTAGTGGTCCCACCACTTCCCCCCTCCTGCGATCACCATTTAGTACCCCCCGCACCCCCAACCCCCTTTTCTGTAGTGTAGCTGCCCCATCCCTCCCTGTTCCTTTAAAAAAATAATTTCTGTAGAGTAGGGCCCTCCCACTCCCTTCCCTCCCAATACCTCCCCTTCTCTCCCCTCTCCGCTGCTGAGTCGCCTACCCGCCGCCCGCCGCCCGCCCACACCTCCCACCGGCACCAGCAGAAGATCATTACAGACGGTGACACACACAGTGTCACTGTCTGTAACGATCAAGCATCTGCCCTCCTATGGAGCCGGAGCACCAATCGTATGCAGATGCTTGGAGATTTGTGAAGCTGTCTCACGCCTGCGGTTAAGGCCAGGTACGTTTGTAATTTTGTGAATATACGTTATGTACTGCATCTGACATACATACTTGGCCTTTTATAATATAGGATTCTGTTTTCCTATTCTTTTGTGTTAGCCTCCAAAAATCATGTAGAAATACCTATTATATTCAGTATAAATTAGACTTATGCATCCAAGAAAATGTAGTTTCGGACAAAATTTTGTAGCCCTCAAATATTCTTTGGCTGCACTATTCGGTAATAGTTTAATTTAGAACAAAACAAAAAGACTGAATTTTAGTTAAACATTTACATTAGTTTTTATTAAAACAAAAATGTAAATGTTTAAAGCTACAAGTTAAAAAGTTCACCCTTAGCTATATAATTACCTTTTATGCACTGGAGTGTACACTGACCAGTTCCTCTTCTTGCCAGAGCCCTGGCTGCAGTTAACAGCAAACTTATAGGGACATGAAACCCAAAAAAATTATTTCATGATTTAGATAGAGAATGCAATTTTAAACAACTTTCCAAATGACTTCTATTATTTAATTTGCTTCCTTCTCTTGTTATCCTTTGCTGAAAGGTTTATCTAGGCAAGCTCAGGAGCAGCACAGAAGCTAGGTTCTATCTGTTGATTGGTGGCTGCATATATATGTCGATTGTGATTGGCTCACATGTGTTCAGTTAGAAACCATTAGTGCATTGCTGCTCCTTCAACAAATTATACCAAGGAATGAAACAAATTAGATAATAGCAGTAAATTAGAAAGTTGTTTAAAATTATATTCTCTATCTGAATCATGAAAGAAAAAAATGTGAGTTTCATGTCCCTAACAAGCTCGACTCCCTGGACTTGCGCTAACTTTAGTGCAGATCCTGGGAGCTGACCCAGAAAGACGTCCATTCTAAAAGATAAAGTGAAAAAAAAAAATCCCTATCTGCTCATATGCACAAAAGAAAACTTGGAAAAACAGTTAAAGAAAGATAAACAAAAAAGAAAGACTTTTTTAAAAACTTTGTCAGCTTTTAAACAGTGATACCCATTCATAAAATTAGAAACTTTATACAGGTAATAGATTCTATATGAATTACATAAGCTTAAAGGGACATTAAACCCAAACCCTAAACCCTTTTAGAATGGACGTCTTTCTGGGTCAGCTCCCAGGATCTGCACTAAAGTTAGCGCAAGTCCAGGGAGTCGAGCTTGTTAAAGGGACATGAAACTCACATTTTTTTCTTTCATGATTCAGATAGAGAATACAATTTTAAACAACTTTCTAATTTACTTCTATTATCTAATTTGCTTCATTCTCTTGATATCCTTTCCTGAAAAGCATATCTAGATAGGTTCAGTAGCTTCTGATTGGTGGCTGCATATAGATGCCTCATGTGATTGGCTCACCCGTGTGCATTGCAATTTATTTAACAAAGGATATCTAAAGAATGAAGCAAATTAGATAATAGAAGTAAATTGGAATGTTGTTTAAAATTGTATTCTTTGAAGTATGAAATATTTTTGGGGGGTTTAATGTCCCTTTAAACATGTTTTAGGTTAAATACTCTGATCCCACATGTAGAATACCCTGGAACAAACCATTACATAACCCATTTTGGGCCAGATTATGGGTGTAGCAGTATTTATCACTGCTGCTTGCACAATAACTCTGCTAGAAGTAAGGCTTTTTGCGTGTCAGGTAGCGCTTGCTTTACAAGTTGAAAGTAAAATATTTTCGCTCTATTTATTATTCTATTTATTTACTTATTTATTTATTCATAAATACATATTTCTACATCTATCTGATGTTTTTTCCCCACAATATATCTATATCTACATATATAGATATTTAGGTATAGATATAAACAGATATATTTAGGAATATCTATTTAAAAATACAAAGAACATATTCTGCTATGTGCAGATCATTGGAATGTAAAATAATTACAGAAAATACACAGTATATACACTTTATTAGAAATTAATATTGCACAACGGTGCTTTAACAAGTTCTCATCTGCTTGACTATAAAGGATTACAATACACTTATATATACTGTATCTATATATGTGTACATATGTATTTATGTGTTTATATGTGTACATATGTCTGTAAATACATATATACACATATAAATACATAAGTACATATGTACACACATATAAACATATACATATATATATATATATATATATATATATATATATATACACACACACACACACAAATACATATATGTATAGATGTATGTATCTCTTTGATAAAGCCCTTTACAGCTTTTTTTTTCTCACCTGGGACCTCATATCTTTGATACCTTCTAACTTTTGTAAGCAATATATATATATATTTTTAATAATTGTTATTAGATAGTGTTATTATGAGTGGAAGTATACTATTTAATGTATTTTTGATGTGTTTTGTGAGACTTTTTTGAAGTTGCACTATCACAATGCGCGTTAAATTCAGTTGTCCTCAAGTTATCTGATGCATGCAAGTAGCCGCGATAAACACGATATCACTTGTGCATAACTGTTAGAGCACCATTAACGTAATCTGGCCATTCACAAGCATGTGTCATAAGTGTTGTTTTTTTTCATTTGTTCTTGTGTTGCTATGCAAGGTACAGTATCTCACAAAAATGAGTACACCACTCACATTTTTGTAAATATTTGATTATATCTTTTCATGTGACAAAACTGAAGAAATGACACTTTGCTACAATGTAAAGTAGTGAGTGTACAGCCTGTATAACAGTGTAAATTTGCTTTCCCCTCAAAATAACTCAACACACAGCCATTAATGTATAAACCATTGGCAACAAAAGTGAGTACACCCCTAAGTGGAAATGTCCAAATTGGGCCCAAAATGTCAATATTTTCTGTGGCCACCATTATTTTCCAGCACTGCCTTAACCCTCTTGGGCATGGAGTTCACCAGAACTTCACAGGTTGCCACTGGAGTCCTCTTCCGCTCCTCCATGACAACATCACAGAGCAGGTGGATGTTAGAGACCTTGCACTCCCCCACCTTCCATTTGAGGATGCCCACAGATGACCAATAGGGTTTAGGTCTGGAGACATGCTTGGCCAGTCTATCACCTTTACCCTCAGCTTCTTTAGCAAGGCAGTGGTCATCTTGGAGGTGTGTTTGGGGTCGTTATCATGTAGGAATACTGCCCTGCAGCCCAGTCTCCAAAGGGAGGGGATCATGCTCTGCTTCAGTATGTCACAGTACATGTTGGCATTCATGGTTCCCTCAATGAACTGTGCATGCAGGCCAACAGCATGACACTCCCACCACCATGCTTGACTGTAGGTAAGACACACTTGTCTTTGTACTCCTCCCTGGTTGCCGCCACACATGCTTGACACCATCTGAACCAAATAAGTTTATCTTGGTCTCACCGGACCATAGAACAGGGTTCCAGTAATACATGTCCTTAGTCTGCTTGTCTTCAGCAAACTGTTAGCAGGCTTTCTTGTGCATCATCTTTAGAAGATGCTTCCTTCTGGGACGACAGCCATGCAGACCAATTTGATGCTGTGTGTGACGTATGGTCTGAGCACTGACAGGCTGACCCCCACCCCTTTAACCTCTGCAGCAATGCTGACAGCACTCATACATCTATTTCCCAAAGACAACCTCTGGATATGACACTGAGCACATGCACTCAACTTCTTTGGTTGACCATGGCGAGGCCTGTTCTGAGTGGAACCTGTCCTGTGAAACCGCTGAATGGTCTTGCCCACCATGCTGCAGCTCAGTTTCAGGGTCTTGAAAATCTTCTTACAGTCTAGGCCATCTTTATGTAGACCAACAATTCTTTTTTTCAGATCCTCAGAGAGTTCTTAGCCATGAGGTGCCATGTTGAACTTCCAGTAACCAGTATGAGAGAGTGTGAGAGCGATAACACCAAATTGAACACACCTGCTCCCCATTCACACCTGAGACCTTGTAACACTAATGAGTCACATGACACCAGGGAGGGAAAATGGCTAATTTGGCCAAATTTGGACATTTCCATTGTACTCACTTTTGTTGCCAACGATTTAGACATTAATGGCTGTGTGTTTAGACATTAATGGCTGTGTGTTGAGTTATTGTGAGGGCACAGCAAAGTTACACTGTTATACAGGCTGTACACTCACTACTTTACATTGTAGCAAAGTGTCATTTCTTCAGTGTTGTCACATGAAAAGATATAATAAAATATTTACAAAAATATGAGGGTGTACTCACTTTTGTGAGATACTGTATAATATATTGGGGCACTTACTGCAACTATGGGCTAGATTACGAGTGAAGCGCTATCTGTTGCATGTGTGCAATATCGTTTTTTTTTCCGTCTTCTTGAATTCAACTGAAATATTGGGCGTATTATGATTTGAAAGGGAAAGCATTCAAAATGTAGGTTCATCAGGTTAGGACGACTTAAAGGGACATTAAACCCAAACATTTTCTTTCATGATTCAGATAGAGAATAACATTTTAAACAATATTCCAATGTACTTCTATTATCTAATTGGCTTCATTCTTTAGATATCCTTTGTAGAAGAAATAGCAATGCACATGGGTGAGCCAATCACACAAGACATCTATGTGCAGCAACCAATCAGCAGCTACTGAGCCTATCTAGATATGCTTTTCGGCAAATTATATCAAGAGAATGGAGCAAATTAGGTAATAGAAGTAAATTAGAAAGTTGTTTAAAATTGTATGTTCTGTCTAAATCATGAAAGAAAAGATTTGGGTTTCATGTCCCTTTAAGAGCTTGAGTAAAGGTTAGTGGAAGAAGAATTTGCATTAAACACAGCATAAATGCACTTGCAATCATATAGGGGGGTAGTTATCAAGCCGTCTACTTTTCTGGCTTCGCCGGCCCAATACGCCCGCCTAAGCTTGCCGCGGACCTGAAAAAATACGCCTAAGTTATCAAATAAAGCTGTCAAAAAGCCGCGGGGCGATGAGCAGCGGACTGTGAGAGTTATCACTCATCCGATCTCGCTGCTCTTCGGCTTTTTCCCAGCTTTATTGCTAGCCTGTCACTAAGCACCCACACTAAACTACACTGTTCTATCCCTATACCGGCGCCCCCGGAGCCTCCCGCAACTAAATAAAGTTACTAGCCCCTAAACTGCCACTCCTAGACCCTGCCGCAAGTCTTATAAATGTATTAACCCCTAAACCGCCACTCCTAGACCCTGCCGCAACTCTTATAAATGTATTAACCCCTAAACCGCCGCTCCCGGACACCGCTGCCACCTACAGTATACCTAGTAACCCCTATCCTGCTCCCCCTACACCGTCACCCTCTATTATAAAGTTATTAACCCCTATCCTGCTGATCCCGCACCTCTCCGCAACTAAATAAATAGTTTAACCCCTAAACCGCCGCTCCCTGAACCCGCCGCAACCTATATTAAACCTATTAACCCCTATCCTGCCCCCCCTACACCGTCGCCACCTATAATACATTTATTAACCCTAATCTGCCACCCCTAGACCATCGCCCCCTATATATATAATACATTTATTAACCCCTATCCTGCCCCCCACTACGCCGCCGCCACTGTAATAAAATTATTAACCCCTAAACCTAAGTCTAACCCTAACGCCCCCCCTAACTTAAATATTAATTAAATAAATCTAAATAAATTAACTCTTATTAACTAAATGAATCCTATTTAAAACTAAATACTTACCTTTAAAATAAACCATAATATAGCTACAATATAAATAATAATTATATTCTAGCTATCTTAGGATTTATTTTTATTTTACAGGTACCTTTCAATTTATTTTAACTAGGTACAATAGCTATTAAATAGTTATTTACTATTTAATAGCTTACCTAGCTAAAAGAAACTGAAATTTACCTGTAAAATAAATACTAACCTAAGTTACAATTACACCTAATACTACACTATACTTTAATAAATTATTCCTATTTAAAAATAAATACTTACCTGTAAAATAAACCCTAAGATAGCTACAATATAATTAATAATTATATTGTAGCTATCTTAGGATTTATATTTATTTTACAGGTAACTTTGAATTTATTTTAGCTAGTTAGAATAGTTATTAAATAGTTATTAACTATTTAATAACTACCTAGCTAAAAGAAAAATAAATCCTAACCTAAGTTACAATTAAACCTAATACTACACTATCATTAAATTAATTAAATAAACTACCTACAAATAACTACAGTTAAATACAATTACATAAAATAACTAAAGTACAAAAAATAAAAAAAGCTAAGTTACAAAAAATAAAAAAAAACGTTACAAACATGTTAAAAATATTACAACAATTTTAAGCTACTTACACCTAATCTAAGCCCCCTAATAAAATAACAAACCCCCCAAAATAAAAAAAATGTCCTACCCTATTCTAAATTAAATAAAGTTCAAAGCTCTTTTACCTTACCAGCCCTTAAAAGGGCCATTTGTGGGGGCATGCCCCAAAGAAAACAGCTCTTTTGCCTGTAAAAGAAAAATACAACCCCCCCCAACATTAAAACCCACCACCCACATACCCCTAATCTAACCCAAACCCCCCTTACAAAAACCTAACACTAATCCCCTGAAGATCATCCTACCTTGAGTCGTCTTCACTCAGCCGAGCAGTGATGGAACCGAAGTGGACATCCGGAGCGGAAGAAGTTAATCCTCCAAGCGGCGCTGAAGAAATCTTCCATCCGATGAAGTCATCATCCAGGCGGCGCTGAAGAAAAGTCTTCTATCCGGGCGATGTCATCTTCCAAGCCGGGTCTTGAATCTTCCTCCGGCCGACGCGGAACCTCCTTCTTCACCGACGGACTACGACGAATGAAGGCTCCATTAAGGGACGTCATCCAAGATGGCGTCCCCTCAATTCCGATTGGCTGATAGGATTCTATCAGCCAATCGGAATTAAGGTAGGAAAAATCTGATTGGCTGATTGAATCAGCCAATCAGATTGAGCTCGCATTCTATTGGCTGTTCCGATCAGCCAATAGAATGTGAGCTCAATCTGATTGGCTGATCGGATCAGCCAATCGGATTGAACTTGATTCTGATTGGCTGACTCCATCAGCCAATCAGAATATTCCTACCTTAATTCCGATTGGCTGATAGAATCCTATCAGCCAATCGGAATTGAGGGGACGCCATCTTGGATGACGTCCCTTAAAGGAGCCTTCATTCGTCGTAGTCCGTCGGTGAAGAAGGAGGTTCCGCGTCGGCGGGAGGAAGATTCAAGACCCGGCTTGGAAGATGACATCGCCCGGATAGAAGACCTCTTCAGCGCCTCTTTGAAGATGACATCGGCCGGATCGATGACTTTTCTTCAGCGCCGCCTGGATGATGACTTCATCGGATGGAAGATTTCTTCAGCGCCGCTTGGAGGATTAACTTCTTCCGCTCTGGATGTCCACTTCGGTTCCATCGCTGCTCGGCTGAGTGAAGACAAGGTAGGATGATCTTCAGGGGATTAGTGTTAGGTTTTTGTAAGGGGGGTTTGGGTTAGATTAGGGGTATGTGGGTGGTGGGTTTTAATGTTGAGGGGGGGTTGTATTTTTCTTTTATAGGCAAAAGAGCTGTTTTCTTTGGGGCATGCCCCCACAAATGGCCCTTTTATGGGCTGGTAAGGTAAAAGAGCTTTGAACCTTATTTAATTTAGAATAGGGTAGGGCATTTTTATATTTTGGGGGGTTTGTTATTTTATTAGGGAGCTTAGATTAGGTGTAAGTAGCTTAAAATTGTTGTAATATTTTTAACATGTTTGTAACTTATTTTCTTATTTTTTGTAACTTAGCTTTTTTTATTTTTTGTACTTTAGTTAGTTTATGTAATTGTATTTAATTGTAGTTATTTGTAGGTAGTTTATTTAATTAATTTAATGATAGTGTAGTATTAGGTTTAATTGTAACTTAGGTTAGGATTTATTTTACATGTAATTTTGTATTTCTTTTAGCTAGGTAGTTATTAAATAGTTAATAACTATTTAATAACTATTCTAACTAGCTAAAATAAATACAAAGTTACCTGTAAAATAAATATAAATCCTAAGATAGCTACAATGTAATTATTAATTATATTGTAGCTATCTTAGGGTTTATTTTACAGGTAAGTATTTATTTTTAAATAGGAATAATTTATTAAAGTATAGTGTAGTGTTAGGTGTAATTTTAACTTAGGTTAGGATTTATTTTACAGGTAAATTTCAGTTTCTTTTAGCTAGGTAAGCTATTAAATAGTTAATAACTATTTAATAGCTATTGTACCTAGTTAAAATAAATTGAAAGGTACCTGTAAAATTAAAATAAATCCTAAGATAGCTACAATATAATTATTATTTATATTGTAGCTATATTAGGGTTTATTTTAAAGGTAAATATTTAGTTTTAAATAGGATTCATTTAGTTAATAAGAGTTAATTTATTTAGATTTATTTAATTAATATTTAAGTTAGGGGGGCGTTAGGGTTAGGGTTAGACTTAGGTTTAGGGGTTAATAATTTTATTACAGTGGCGGCGGCGTAGTGGGGGGCAGGATAGGGGTTAATAAATTTATTATAGGGGGCGACGGTGTAGGGGGGGCAGATTAGGGGTTATTAAATTTATTATAGGTGGCAACGGTGTAGTGGGGGGCAGGATAGGGGTTAATAAATTTATTATAGGTGGCGACGGTGTAGGGGGGGCAGATTAGGGGTTATTAAATTTATTATAGGTGGCGACGGTGTAGGGGGGGGCAGGATAGGGGTTAATACATTTAATATAGGTTGCGGCGGGTTCAGGGAGTGGCGGTTTAGGGGGTAATAACTTTATTTAGTTGCGGCGGTGTAGGTGGGGACAGATTAGTGGTGTTTAGACTCGAGGTACATGTTAGGGTGTTAGGTGTAGACAGCTCCCATAGGAATCAATGGGATGTCTGTCAGCAGCGAACTTGTACTTTCACTATGGTCAGAGTCCCATTGATTCCTATGGGATCCGCCGCCTCCAGGGGTGGCGGTTTGAAAACCAGGTACGCTGGGCCGTAAAAGTGCCGAGCGTACCTGCTAGTTTTTTGATAACTAGCAAAAGTAGTGAGAATGTGCTGCACTTGTGTGCGGAACATCTGGAGTGACGTAAGAATCGATCTGTGTCGGACTGAGTCCGGCGGATCGAAGCTTACGTCACAAAATTCTACTTTTGCCGGTCTCGAGCCTTTGATAACTAAGGCGTATCAGCCTCGCCACAAATACGCTGCGGAATTCCAGCGTATTTGAGGTTGACGGCTTGATAACTACCCCCATAATCTCTATCTGATTAAAATTATTTAAAAAAATATTACATTTTTAAGGGCTCAGATATGTTGTATAAAATGTTGGGGAAAAATGTCTGCAAAGGGCTTTAACATATTTATGCATACATAGACGTCTAAATATAGTTATGTATGTATAAATATATGTATAGTACATATGTATTTAAGTATTTATGTGTTTTACTGTATATTTACTGTTCATATTTCACATTCCAATGTTCTTCACTTACAGAATAATGTACTTTTTACTGTAAATACATATTTCTAGATATATATCTGTTTATAACTTTAGCTGTATATCTATTGCTACAGATATATAGGTATAGATATCCATTTTACATTAACATTATCATTTATAGAGAGAAATTTATATTAAATAATACAAATTAATTTATTTTTATGTGAAGAACATAGGAATGGGAAATATGTGTAACACACATCAGGGTTCGCGATTTAGGGCTAACTAAGTGTCTGGTTAGCGCACATGAAGAATTATTACAATGCATGTTCTTGAAATATTAAATATAAAATATTTAAAAAATATTAAAAATAATTATATATTTTTTCTACACATACTGTAAAAATTTCTACATAATCCATAGTTTCCAAAGTGCATTACTGCTCCTGAGCCTACCTTGGTATGATTTTTCAGCAAAGGATATGAGGAGAACAAAGCAAATTAGATGTTAAAAGTAAATGTAAAAGTTGTTCAATATTGCACACTCTGAGGCATATTTAAGAAATGTTTTGCGGACCTGATCCGACAGTGCGGATCAGGTCCGCCAGACCTCGCTGAATACGGAGAGGATTACGCTCTCCGCATTTAACATTGCACCAGCAGCTCACAAGAGATGCTGATGCAACGCCGCCCCCTGCTGACTAGCGGCCAATGGGCCGCCAGCAGGGGGTTTCAATCAACCCGATCGTACTTGATCGGGTGGAATTGTTGCGATTCCTGTCAGCCTGCTCAGAGCAGGCGGACAGGGTTATAGAGCAGAGGTCTTTGGGACCGCTGCTTCATAACTGCTGTTTCTGGCAAGTCTGAAGACTCACGAGAAACATGGGCCGTCAGGCTCCTTTCGAAGCTTGATAGATAGGCCCCTCTATATGAACCATGAAAGCTTAATTTTAAATTCACTGTCCCTTTAAAGTCAATTACATTTGAGGGATCCATGTAGATAATATTTTTTACATTATTATAATTATATTTTTTTTATTATTATTATAGTTATTAATTAAAGAATCAAAATCTACATGTTTGGCTGTTTTAATAAATACTTCAACTTGTATCTGGGGAATCACTAATGCTCTAGATGCATTTTAGAAGAGCGATAAGTTGTTTTTTCCCTTTGTGTGTGATTAGAATGCTCCTAATGGAGGTAACGAAACATATTTTAGTACAATAAAATACATTTAACGTTAGTATTGTTTAAACCTCGTTTTTTTCTAAAGGAGTTACACACATTCAAAACATTTCATGATATTAAGCAAAACTATAATGTGTATATTTGCTTTAGTTACAACATAAACGATTATTTTGTGATTTCAATGAGCTATAAATCCAAGGGAGTGGATTTTAAGAATGCTTTAGGGAATTCATTCCTTGCCAGAAAAATATAACACTTTCAATACATATTACTTGCTCTACATCATCACATTAAATGCTCAACACTTTTTGATGATTCACAAAGTGCCAAAAATAAATTATTAAACATTTACAGTTTCAAAATGCATTTAACAAATGTTAAAATCAAGTATTCATCCAATAAAAACATCCATTTACTGTGAGCATTGCTCTTATTACACAAAGCATTCTGACTAGTGTCAATTTTGCCAAATATATGTACGCAGAATGTCTGGAAGACCTCCATTATTCTGGTCTCTAAAGGGTAATCTGGAAATTCAGTAAGGGCCCACCTACAAACAAGAACATGGATCTATATACCATCCTCCTTCTTTTTGTTGTAGACACGCCAGATGTCCTGATCTCATATATTTTACTCAAGTTGCCACCACACAGAAAATGTTATATATATATATATATATATATATATATATATATATATATATATACTGTATATATATGAGTAATGGTGAACTAAAATGATTCAAAGATTTTTATTTTGGTAAATGTCCAGAATAACCATTTTTTTTTAACCACTGAACATTTCTTTACAGCAAATATTAACTATCATTATTTTGAATTTAATAGTAGAATAACAAATAGTGAATATAACATTCAAATGTTAATTGCATAGACATTCAGCTTTAATGTAAGTCTATGAGAGTCAATATTCACTGTACATTCATAATTTATTTTTTTTTTAGTGGCGGTGATCTTGTAACATTAGTGTGTGAAACAATGAATTTCAGAACATGTGATAATTAATTAGAAGATTGTAACCAAAATTTGCGTTTCTTTATTTTTTTTTTTAACAATGTTTTCTAACAAGCTATAACAGTACATTAAGAAATTAATGTGGTTGTACAAAAAGAGAAACAAAAAGAGAAAATCCCAGCAAGTCTCAAGGCATATAATAATAAAGGCTTTATTCAATGATAACAAAAAACTTTGCTAAAAGAGCATAAGAACAACAACACAGACATGTCTTACGCGTTTCGGTGTTAGAACGCCTTAATCATAGACATACTTTGACTGCTAGTAACCGCAAATTTAAATGGTCAGCAATTAGTATAATTACAGAAATCTGTATTCAATATTGCACAATCAATGACATAGATACAATGGGATACATAGAAAAACGTTATCAAAACTTAAGTACATAATGACCAATCGACAAAGAGCTGTTAACGCTAGTTAACCCTGGCTGAAAAAAGCTTTAAAGACCTAGTTGAATATATTGCTAATGGGTGGCAGTTTAAACAGAAATGTATAGTTATAAACTAACTTCCCCTCATCAGTTACAAGATTATTCATCTCTCTAAAGTCATATAGAGATTAAATTATAAAGACTAAATAAATGGTCAATGGCTCACTATACCAGCTTAGATAACACCTCTTATCTTTTAAAATTCAGTAATAATGAATATTAGATTAATAATGATAACACTATCACAATGTATACAATCATAATAGTAAGTTGTGCATGTTTACAAGTAGTTATGCTGATTGATGCTGAGAGTTCCTATAGATCCTCCTTGCTCCATCAAAAAAAAATGTTTAATGCCAAAATGTTCATCCTAAATGCCAGATATTAAAAGGGTTGTGCCATAAAGAAATTTGATGGGGAGGAAATTCCCTAAAGGATCATTAAATACAACACAATTACATAATCAATAACTGCATAATAAAAAGACAATGCAAATGACTCAATGTATTAAGAAGCAGATGCTACATTTGAGCACTTTAGGACCAGGTTTTGCTTCTTATTTTCTTTGCCACCTCTGAGGTAGCAGTCATAAAACACTGCAGTGATTGACAAGTTGTTTGAGAGCAGGGGTGGCATTGCACAAGCAAGTGGACATACAGTGCCTGTCCGTTTGCTTTAAAGGCAGGCAGGAGGGCATGTTCCAAAGTTTGGTATAGGAAGTGTCACGTCACGTGAAAGGGTAATCTCTACAGTAGACAAATATTAACCTTACAAGCAAACTGATTAACCCCTTCACTGCAGTGAATTTCAGAAGTGTGGTGCAGAGATGCAATTAGCGGACTTCTAATTACCAAAAAACAATGGATAAGCATGTATGCTATTTATGAACAAAGGGGATCCCAGCAAAGCTTTTACAACCATTTGTGTTATGATTGCACAAGCGGTATGTAAATAATTTCAGTATTTCAGTGAGAAACCCAAAGTTTACAGAAAAACATTTTATTATATGAAAAAAACAAAAACAGAGTGCTAAAAATCCTCTGCTACTCTGGCCAAGTTTTTCTCTGAAATTCCAGGTGGCAAAGGGGTTAAGGGTCAGAGAAGTCAAAATTAAACGGGCATGATTCAGACAATGTATATAATTAATAATAAAATCTTTACAGTTTACTTCTTTTTATCAAATCTATCACATTCTTTTTCTTTTGATATTCATTGTTGAAGTTTAGTTCCAGTGCTTTCTATTACAGCACAGCTAGATAGATTAGGAGTATACACTTGAATTGCGTTCTATATAACAGCTGTGTTCGCAAAAATAATTGTAAGGCTATAAAACTTT
This sequence comes from Bombina bombina, assembly GCF_027579735.1. NCBI lineage: Eukaryota > Metazoa > Chordata > Amphibia > Anura > Bombinatoridae > Bombina > Bombina bombina. The sequence continues at coordinate 120,509,775 of NC_069508.1, forward strand.
ACTCCAAGCTTTATATCTTTATATAAACATCTCATCAAGGTTCAGAGCCAAACCCATTCACAAAGACTCCATCCTCACTATGAAAAAACCCTTCAAAGGGCTATGTACTCCTTAACAATAAATAAAGATGTTTTATTTACTCATGTTAGTACGAAAGTGAAATCTTTTAGGATTCTTTCTCCATAACAATTTTATAAATGTAGTGCTCAAGGCATGTGCCCATTCTGAGTCTGTCTCTGTTTCAACAAAGGATACAAAGAAAAACAGATAAATTTGATAATGCTGCTGATCAAATTAGCAGAGCTAGTTGTAGGACTCAGATGTGAACCTAGCGCTAAAGATTGGATTAGAGCACTTGAGCAGTATTTTTACTGCATGTTTAAAACCTTTGTGCGGGTTAAACACACAGTAGTCTAGGGTCTATAGTCTTAAAATACCATGCTTTAACAGATTAGAACATGCATTTGTTTTACTAAAATCGCCCTTTGGTTGTAGCTTCCATGTCCCTTAAATGCAAGTGGTAGTTCTAGGACAGGGAGCTCTGCAGTAGTCTGGAAGTTAATATTGGGCATCTTTGCAAACTAGTTACAACCCACTATTCAATGTCTCATGTCCTACTACAATTGTGTTACAAACTTAATTTAAACTTTTTTTTTCTTCTTAAATTTACACTAATCGAAAAATAATGGTTTGTATGATATATTTGATAATTTGGCCAAGAACATTTAGTGGTTTTAATACTTGTTATAAATGATAGCTACTCTTATTTTATATTTTTATATATATGCTGTCATGATGCCCATTAATCTTTGAGACTGGTCATCAGGATGGGGTTTAGGTTGTAATGGATGGAGATCTGAAGGAACGTCATTTAATACTTTGACTCAGGCAACACAATGGCCTAGATTAAGTAAAATATGTTTGTGAAAATTACATTGCCACTCAAAAATAATGGGATTTTGTTCTCGGAAATGGTTAAAGTTGAAAGTTATATAATCAATGCACTTGCACCTATTTCATAACTGTTTGTTTCATGTAACATATTGTAGTTCCACTGTGAAGGATACTGACAATACAAAAACAACTTCAGAACATTACAGAACAAAAAAATGAAAACAGAAAACCAGTTCATACTAACATATGACAAGATAGATACTTTAAAAAAGTTTGAGAGAAGTAATAAAAATGAAACAATTTTGCCAGCTTTGAAATAGTGAGATACGACGGCAAGATGAGTTTTGCACATGCTGGGCTTAGGTGTAGGTGATACCACATATCTAAAATGCCCCAGAATACCACAAGAAACATCTTTCATTCTATTGTTAGGCTATTTTACTATAACAAAACAAACGTGCAAATATTTCTCATGCAAGCATGTTTCTTAAGAGTTGTAGTTGCCATTGTTGTTTTCCTGTGATGCTAATGGCTCGTGTTTGATGTTTGAAATAAATGTATAGGGCACTTTACTCAATTATAGCTTTTAGTGGCAGAATCTCGCTCTAATAAAATGCTGGAAAATATAGGTAAAGCAATGGTCAATGAATATAAAACATGAGCCCTTCTTCAGAATAATATCCCTTGGGAGAGTCAGAAATGTCTATAAATCTAGGCCAATAGCTTGAACCAGACTTGATATAGACTACCTGAAGAAGACTTAATGAGATTCCAATATACCTCTTACATCTATATACAAATATTTCACCATTATGATTACTGCCTTTTACTCTTCTAAAAATCAGTAGAGAACATCATCCTATATTATAAAAGGCCAAGTGTTTGTCTGAAGCCGTCATGCGCAGTAGAGACAAACAGTTGGCCTTAGATCCCTGCACGCGCACCTCCGTGGTTTAATCAGATACAACCCGACCTCACACGCGCACCTCCGCAATTGAAACAGCAGCGCGAGGATCAGGTACAGGAGAGAGAGAGAGCAGGTACAGGAGAGAGAGAGAGAGCAGGTACAGGGGAGAGAGAGAGGAGAGAGAGAGGAGAGAGAGAGGAGAGAGAGAGGAGAGTGAGAGGAGAGAGAGAGGAGAGAGAGGAGAGAGAGAGAGAGAGAGAGAGAGAGCTGTACTGCACAACATGGCCCGTGTGAACGAGCTTTAGGACTAGTAGGTGAAATAAAGCGCTAGACGCAAGACTCCATTTTCCTCTAAGCTATTGTCCAAAGTTGTGAACCATTAATGAAAAGACAAAAATATATCCACTTTTTACAATCTTTACTTATTTAAATACTTCAATTTTGTATTCTCTAAACATTTGAGGTTAAGAATGTATATGGTCAGAGCTTTGCATACCATCTGCATACTGTACGTCATAATAATGATTGCAACTTTCCATTGTGTTTGTTTTTTTTTTTTCTCTAATCCCATTACAGTTTGCTGCAAAATAGCTTGTTTTGCTTCTCTAGGGAACAAGGCATTAGCAATGTGGTATATTTCTTATATAGTTCTTAAGAATTTAGAAATGTATGAATTTATTTAAAAAAAATGCTATTTCACCATTTCTCCAAGGAGGTCATATTTGCTTTAGTGATTATCTCAAGAGAAAGTGTGGAAATTAGAACTTAGAAGCTGTAAATAAACAACATAAATTACAAATATTCTTTGCATTACTGAATTCGATTAGATGAAATCATAGTGATTTTTTTAATTCTAAAAATAAGAAAAACTTAATGTTCTAAAGTATAACAACAAATAAATAACTACAATTAAATTAAATAAATAACTATATAACTGGATGTCTAACTGTATTAGTTTTAGCAAATGATTTTTTTTCTTCCCAAATTCTAACAAAACAATATATGCCATCTTTAAAAATCCATCTATGGAACCTAAGCCTTTTTTGTTTCCAATTAGTTTTAAGCTATTAAACCATTCATTAAATGTCTCTTGTTTACAGCTGTTACACAAGGGTAGATTTGCAAGATGAAAAGGTTAATTGAGGACAATTTACCATCACAAAGAACAAAAGCTTAACAATGTACCTGTAATGAAGAAATGGCTTGGTATTGCCTCAAATCAATACAATTTATCCTAAGACTCAGGTGTCTTAGGATATAATTTGCTGGTCAAAATATCATACAAGTAATTCTCTTGAATGTTGTTTAACAACTCTAAACCAATTGGGTGATGTAAATATAAAATATATTTTTTAGAACAGAAATTTTAAATGATCTTTTATCATAAATTAAAATGCTTTCTTAAAGGGACATAATACGCATATGCTAAATCACTTGAAACTGATGCAGTATAACTGTAAAAAGCTGACAGGAAAATATCACCAGAGTATCTCTATGTAAAAAAGGAAGATATTTTACCTCACAATCTCCTCAGCTCAGCAGAGTAAGTTCTGTGTAAAAAGTTATACTTCACCTGCTCCCAGCTGCAGGTAAAAATAAAAAAAAAATGAAGAAATGAACAGCAGCCAATCAGCATTAGCAGTGCTGAGGTCATGAACTCTTACTGTGATCTCATGAGATTTGACTTAACTCTCATGAGATTTCATAGTAAGCTTCCATTACCTGATTGGTGAAATAATATGAGAGTTCACGAGGCTCATCCCCTAAGCTGTCCTAGGACAGACATACTAAAATGCTGCTTAGAAATCCTTTACAATGGGAGGTGGCTACTGAGGAACTTTTGAGGTAAAATATCTTTCTTTTTTACATAGAGATGTTCAGTAGATATTTTCTAATCAGCTTTTTACAGCTATGCTGCATCACTTTCAAGTGTTTAAACATTTGGGTATTATGGCCCTTTAAGGATTATAGTGCTTAGTCAATTTTTATTTTAGTATTTGAGTATTTTATATATATTCTTGCAAAACAATGACATGCTGGTGTTTATAAGTAAATAGAAGCCTGTAAATCTAAACATTTTTGTGTAATGCTAAGGAAGCTTGTTACAAAGGAGGAAAATGCCCCATATGAAACAAAGGCCTAGATTACAGAAGGAGTGCATAGTCTAGTATAACAAGTGAATGGTGAAAAAGGTTAAACAGAGAACCTTAAAGTGAATGCAAACGTTCATGAATCAGTGCCCAGGTTTTTAAAAATACTATTAAAAACAGGGGCACTTTCATTCATGAAAATTTACATTGAAGCGTTTTTTAAAAAAATACTTTTTTTCTGCAGCAAAGCCGAATCGGCGATCCCCCGTCCACTTCTCATGCTGTACTTAGGACAGCAATGGAGAAAGTGGCTTCTTCCAATCACGGCGTGGCCTCACTAGATGGATGCTTTGAGATGCAAGCCATGATTGGAAGAAGCCAGTTTCGTCATCGCTGACGTAAGTACAGAGGCATGAAGTAAACTATTTTTGCCTGATAGCTTCCATAACAAAACACATTCTATCCAATATCCAGATGTTAGTGCACACTAAATTATCACTCAAGCAAAAAGATATTACTTTTGACTTGTAATATGAGTGTAAAAAATAGAAGCACTATTGATTTAATCCAAGTGATGTTAGCCCTCCATAACAGTTATATTTCTGAGCTCTGAAAAAAGAAACACAGAGGCGCCCAATGGCCTAATACCACAATACCAGGGACAAGCGAAATATGTAAGACTAATACTCACAAACGAATAGCAACAAAAAGTGCAAGGAAGCAGACTGGAACCTCACAGTTGCCCAGCAAACTGAACAGACACAGAGATAATTCTGTAGCACTTCTTCACCAGTGAGGTCCTCCTGGTTCCTAAAGGGGAGGATATAGAGCCAACATAGCCCAGTACAGTTTGTACAAATATATGTGTATCCAGGGAATATGCACACTTACATGTAGCAAAGAACCTCCAGGTGCAATATACACAGACTGGGACTTCTCAGCCGACCCAGCTTACTGTTTCAAAGGTTTCAGCAAATAAGATAGCTCACAAAACTGATGCAGGAATATAGTTGGATTCCCAGAAAAAAAACAGCAGCAAGTGTATTAGTTTAAAAGAATATTTTTATTTTAAAAGCAACATGTTTCTCAGCCTACAACTGGCTTTTTTTTTTGTTGGTATTCTGTTGTTTATTTTTAGAGTGTTGTTGTATACATTATTATTGATCTTATTTTGTTGTGTTACATTTGTTTGGATTGAGAGCGCCCCCTTGAGGATTGGTGTGTTTTCACACACCATATCTATAAATTTTATATTTCTGAGCTCCACTTGTAATCTATCTAACATTTTTATATAGATGATTTGATTTAAAAAAGATGACAAAGTAATCATATCACCTCTCAGGTGCCTTTATTTCTATAGTAAACAGACCCAATTTAGCTAACCTCACTTCATTGTTTAAATCCTCCATTTCCCTTTTTAGTTTTGTGGCCCTTCTTTGAACATTTTCTAATTCAGAAATATCTCTTTTTAAAATTGGTCCCCAGATTTGCACTCTATACTCAAGTTGAGGTCTTAGCAGGGATTTACAGAGAGACAGAATGAAGCTTTCTTCCCTTACATCTATGACATTTTTATTACATCCTAGAATCCCGTAAGCCTTAGAAACTGCTGCCTTGCATTACACACCTATTTTTAGCTTGTTATCTGTAAGTACACCTAAATCATTTCCCCCTGCTGTTTTGCTAAGTCTAGTTCCATTTAAATAATAGGACGCCTGCATATTTTTACTTCCAAAATATAGTACCTTGCCTTTACTAATATTAAATCTTATTTGCCATTTACAAGCCCATTCCTCCCATTTTTTTTAAGTCCCCTTGCAAAGTAATTGCATCATGCACTAACCTAAACACCTCACACAGCTTTGTATCATCTGCAAAAATAGAGATGATTTTTGTAATCATTTCTCCAAGTCATTTATAAAAAATATTAAATAGAATAGGGCTCCGTGCTGAACCTTGGGGAACCCTACTAATTACTTTTGTCCATTTTCAGTAGGATCTATTTATTACAACAGCATCTAGCAAATATAAGAGAGGCATGTGTGTATCAGTTACCATATAGACAAATAAGATAGAAAATGTCAAACACAGGGTACTCACATTTCCATAGAGCACCCTAATGTGCTAGTAGATGCAGGCTGGCAGTATAAAGGTAGGTCAGCTCACCTCCTCTCGACAGCTGCACATAGTCCAGGGACAGCTCAAACACACTCACAGTGATGAACCAAACAGTAGGCCCAACACATATGTGCATCTGGCAATTAGGGCTTGTAAACACCGTTGAAGTTTAAAAACTGATTTATTAAAACCATATAAAATTCAAACAATACATTGTTAAAAGCTGTTGGGTATGCACAGTCTGTACCCCCAGATATGCAACGCGTTTCTCACCAGTTATGCAGCAGTTACAACACATTGCTCCTTGTGTTTTATTCAGTTATTTATCCATGAGCTAACATTATCAGCTATTCCCAGTCCCTTAATTTTGTACAATCATATCTCATGTGGCACTGTATCAAAAGCTTTTTGCAAAATCCATGTAAACCACATCAACTGATTCACCTTTATATATATTTTGTTTGCGTCCTCATAAAATCTAATTATATTTGTTTGGTATGATCTATTACTCGTAAAACATGCTGATTTGTACTCATAATCTGGATCACCAACTACTTCCATTTTTAAAAAGTGGCGCCATATTTACGCCAGTCCTGGGGTACTATACCTGAAGATAACAAGTCTTGAAAAATTAAAAGCAGAGGTTTGGCTATGGCAATGCTAAATTCTCTTAGAACCCTTGGGTTTTTCTTGATATAATTCAGAGGTAGCCTTCTCATTGGTATGGGTTTATATGTCTTAGTTTGTTTTAATCCAATTAAATATTACAAAATATGTAAGTGACACAAAGAAAAATGGAGTGATACAATACTAAAAAATTGTGCCAAACACTGATTCACAAAAATATAACATAAAATTATACTTATTGGTGAAGTAACTTTCAATTAGCAGTCCTAGCCTTGGTGTATGCTGTAGTTTCCTCAAAGAGAAAAGAAGGTAAAAAAAAGAAAAAAATGAGTGTGCTACTGTAATTAAAAAAATATTTCAAGTGGCATGAATAGTACTCACAAAGGGGAACCTACAATAGCTCCAAGATATGCATTAAAAATATAAGCTCTCTGGTAAAAGAGGGAACTCTTTTGTGTATTAATTTATTCACATAGCATTTAAAATAGCTTTAAAAGCAATACAATATAATGGCACATATAACAGCCACTCAGGAATTAAAATCCAGCAGCAAGACATCTAAGTAAGGATTACTCTGGATAATAAACAAATGTAGTTTATATTAAGTGTGCTCTAATGATAATAGTTAGACCGGACCTGATCTAAGATGCTGCAAAGTTTGATACCCTCCTGGTGATGACAATTGCCTCCACCTCTGAGTTGGTGGAGAGCAATCACCCCGAACAAACTCACTCAGGGTAATTGACAGGCCCTTACCTCACACAACTGGATATGAAAAGGAAGTTGGCATCATTACACACTCAGTTGAGTGTGTAATGGCACATAGGGCACATATGGACAGCATTGTTTTAGACTTTGTTTATACATTTTTATTGTGTCAAGTGCTAAAATACAACTTTTTTTATTGTTTGGATACTTTGTAATAAATAGCAAAGGGGTATTTTGTCAATATTGTTTTAGAATGAGGTTAGGACCCAAATACTTGGGCAATTTGTTGTGGTGTTTTCCCCTATATGCTTTGGGCTACCTGTCTACATGTGAAGATCTATGTCCTAATTATTATAATACTGCTTGTGGGGTGTGTGCCTGTATCCAGACCAGAGGACAGGTACAGTATATTACTGGTTTACAGAAATGAGGATAATTTTCATCTTCTACAAAACACAAAAGATGTGCTAAAAATTATTAGCATACTCTTGTATTTTCCACATCTGGATGTTCTAATAAAACATCTACCCAAACCACAGTCTGAAAATGGGACATACTTGGAGGAAGATACTTCATTTCATAGAAGTAATAAAGTAGAAATCTTCTTCCTTAGTCCAAATTGTCTGCTTAAATTTCCCAATGGAATTGTAATAATTGTGTATATTATCATATTAAAGGTATTATGCCTATTAGGAATCTGAATTCTGGGAAAAATACTATATCTTTTATGTATTTCTCAATAAATGGATAAAACAGATCTGTACTTCAGAAAATAATCTTTGCATAAATCAGTTACACTATAAACATCTGGGATAATGCACCTTGGAAGCTGTTCAGAATGTATTTGTAGCTACATAATAATGCTAAATTTTAGGTATATTGTAGCCATGATAAAACTGCATTCATCATACAAAGTGTAAAAATTAAAACAAATGGATGTGTTATGTTGTACATCTATTCTTCTTGTATTTGGAATATCATTGTCATGGATGATCCATGGATGCTCTTGTTAAGCAGAATTTAGACCCAAAGAGCAAAGCCAATAAACTCAACATGCCAGTGTTTTCACTGGTGGGAAATTGGTATTGAACAATAATAGACAGGGGTGAATCAGATTCAAGGTTTTAAGAACATGATAGAGGTTAATTGGTAGCATGCACACAGACTAAATTGTTTTTGTCAGGAAAAAAATTGTGTCTAAAAATTCATTCAATAGGTAGTTTAGAATTTTTTAATAAGAATCAATTTCCACTATTGTTTATGTAAAATGTCTTCAGAGCAGCAGAGGAGCAGCTGGACAGCATCTTAAATGTAAATAAAGTTAATGTAGTAACTAGCTAGGGATACTGCTACAAGTCAGAAGCAGCACATAAAAAAGACCATGGGCGCTGGGTACTGTGTGAGCTGGGTACTGTGGGAGCTGGGTACAGTGTGTGCTAGGTATCATGTGTTCTAGGTACAATGTGTGCTAGGTACTGCATGTGCTAGGCAGGGTGGGTGCTGGGTACGGCGTGTGCTAGGTACAGCGTGAGCTAGGTACAGTGGGTGCTAGATATCATGTGTGCTAGGTACAATGTGTGCTAGGTATAATGTGTGCTAGGCACAGCGTGTGCTGGATACAACGTGTCCTAGGTACAGCGTGTGCTAGGTGCAATGTGTGCTAGGTACAATGTGTGCTAGGTATAATGAGTGTTAGGTACAGTGTGTGCTAGGTGCAGTGTGTGCTAGGTGCAGTGGATGCTAGGTGCAGTGGGTGCTAGGTGCAGTGAGTGCTAGATGCAGTGAGTGCTAGGTGCAGTGAGTACTAGGTTCAGTGTGTGCTAGGTGCAGTGAGTGCTAGGTGCAGTGAGTGCTAGGTGCAGTGCGTGCTAGGTGCAGTGAGCGCTAGGTTCAGTGTGTGCTAGGCACGGTGAGTGCTAGATACGGTGGGTGCTAGGTACGGTTTGTACAATGTGCATCTCACTTGTCTCTGGAATTTTTTGTTACCTACATTTCAAGATGTTGGCAGAACCTGCTCCTCAATCTATATGGACAAACCCATTAATACATATTACAGCAACTTATCCTGACTTGCTCTTTGGAGCATTACATTTCATTTATAAGCACCCCCCCCCATATTCAGAGCCCACATTAGGGTTCAATCTTGGTGAATTATTTTCACCGCAAATTCCCTGCAATTTACTTATGATGTATCAATGTTTTGACAGCTATTGCTACCGGACCTGCGTGTCCGATCCTTTTGTTTGTGTATGTTTGAACAGGGGTCCTGCGTGTCCCCAAGTGTTACCTTTCATTCTAAAGCCGAATAAAATTAATTTAACAAAAAAAATAAAAAAAATAAAGATGCTGATATTTTTATTTAAAAAAAAAAAAAAAAGACTGTGGGCTCTATTTATCAAGCTGCATATAGAATGGTTTCCTCAAGCCCCATCCTGTCAAAAGTTGTGAATATTTGTGCATTTTTTCCCCACTAGGAATAGATTGTTCACTGACTAATGAGCTCCATTGGTTGACTGACAGGGAGAGATGTGAAATCATAAAGTGTCATTATTTGGTATTTATTTAAAAAAGAAAAAACACAGTCCTTTCATATAACAACATGGACATTTCACCTGATGGGGGAAGCAATGGGAGGGATAGCAGGCAGAGTTCCAAACCAGTGACAATCCTGCAACTTCAATGATTTTGGGAGCTCTGCAGCTACATATATTAAAGAATATTTATCATCTTTAAAAGGCATAATGACCAAGTGCACATTGAGTGCTGCCTGGCTATTGATCAAGAAAATAATTTTTCCAGTTCTCTCTCAGAGAAATGCAAATCTCATAGAAACATAGATATTGACGGCAGATAAGAGCCATAGGCCCAACAAGTCTGCCTGATATTACCTAACAGTATAAACTTATCTAGTTTGTAGGATAGCCTTAGCCTTATGCTTGTCCCAGGCATTTTTAAAGTCCCCCACAGTGTTTGTCATTATTACATCTTGAGGAAGTTTATTCCATAAATCAATCACTCTTTCTGTAAAGAAGTGCTTCCTCAAATTACTCCTGAATCTACTACCCTTCAGGTTGAGATCATGACCCCAGCTGGAGATCATGACCTCCAAGATTATTAAAGGCATCTCACATCATATCACCAATGAAAGGAAACTATAAGTATCTTTCCAACCTAAAGGTGTTAGAATACCTAGCAGTCGTGTAGTCACAAATTAATATAGTCCTGCAGAATTAAAACATGATTCTACAAAGACTTCCTTCTATCGTGATAACTATAGCAGGATATTACTTTCAAGATGATCCCACACGGAGCTCACTAAGTGGATAGTGGTAGTCTGTGCCTTCTCTGTAAAATATTGTGCTTCATATAGCCATGAACTGCATCGACCACTCCACTTACTGGCACCTGATATTTACTCCACATTCTGCTCTTCCTATGCAGTCACAATAAAGATCCTGAGCCGGACCAGAGAATCTTGTCAACAGTATTGTGGAAAAGGGTAGTACAGAACAGAGCACACTGTGGAATAAACATAGGGTGTCACTAAGTGAAGTGGTGGATACAATATGTGGCTGTCTGAAACACAATATGTTACAGAGAAGGATGCCTTACCTACAATAGAAGGAAGTCTATGTAGGATCATGTTTTAATTTCGCATAGCTGTACTAATTGGTGTCTACACTGCCTCACAATTAATAGAGGAGCAAACTAGAAATAAATCTACAATAGATTTAGTGCTATCAAACAAACAGAATTAATAACAAACAGAGAAGTCAAAGAACATTTGGGTAACAGTGATAATTACATGGTTACATTTGAAATCACTTTCCATTAACAGTGTTACAAGGGTTTAGCCAAGAATTTTTAATTTTAAGAAAGCAACATTTAATTATTGAAGGAAATTGTTAAATAGCATAAATTGGGGCAAGGTATTCTCAAATAAAAACACAAAGGATAAACAGATTTAGCAAATGTGGCTAAAAAACAATGTGTTAAGAGAAATTAGTAACATAAACATAGGGCATTTTTATATTTTTCAGAGAAAATAGTACAGACTTAAAGGGACACTGTACCCAAATTTTTTCTTCGTGATTCAGATTGAGCATGACATTTTAAGCAACTTTCTAATTTATTCCTATTATCAAATTTTCTTCATTCTCTTGGTATCTTTATTTGAAATGCAAGAATGTAAGTTTAGATGCCGGCCCATTTTTGGTGAACAACCTGGGTTGTCCTTGCTGATTGGTGGATAAATTCATCCACCAATAAAAAAGTGCTGTCCAGAGTACTGAAACCAAATAAAAGCTTGGGTGCTTTCTTTTTCAAATAATGATAGCAAGAGAATGAAGAAAAATGGATAATAGGAGTAAATTAGAAAGTTGCTTAAAATTGCATGCTCTTTCTGAATTACAAAAGAAAAAAATTGGGTTTAGTGTCCCTTTAACATTTTAAATATATAAGGAATGTAACAAAGCATGCAAAAAACAATACATTATCCACAATTCAATATGAAAGACTACTTGCAATCTATCTATTTATCTATCTATCTTTTTCTCTCACTCGGTCTGTCTGTCTGTCTGTCTGTCTGTCTGTCTATCTATCTATCTATTTATCTATATACACTTTTGAGCTCTTTCCAATAAAGCACCTTGACATATCTCATATCCATTTTAAACCCATTTTAAACATTCATTTCAATAATAAATGTATATTATATATTGAATATGTACATATAATACAGGACTTGCTAAAGTGATGTCAGTGTCACAAAACATTCTCTGGATATTCTTCAATGTGTGCACTAATTCTAGCATGGTCCAGCGATATATTAAAGGGACACTGAACCCTAATTTTTTCTTTCATGATTTAGAAAGAGCATGACATTTTAAGCAACTTTCTAATTTACTACTCTTTTTTCTTTATTCTCTTGGTATCTTTATTTGAAATGCAAGAATGTAAGTTTAGATGCCGGCCCATTTTTGGTGAACAACCTGGGTTGTCCTTGCTGATTGGTGGATAAATTCATCCACCAATAAAAAAGTGCTGTCCAGAGTTCTAAACTAAGAAAAAAGCTTAGATGCCTTCTTTTTCAATTAAAGATAGCAAAAGAACGAAGAAAAAATGTTAATAGTAGTAAATTAGAAAGTTGCTTAAAATTGAATGTTCTATCTGAATCACAAAAGAAAAAATTTGGGTTCAGTGTCCCTTTAGTACTGCACCCTGCACTATCAATAGCGCTCTATTAGTCCATAGTAAGCTAGGATGCTAAACCCTGCGTTTTCTTTCCTCTTGGACATTAACACTTTTTCCCCAGATGTTGTCATTCTCAGCTGAGTGTTTTTTTTTCTCCCTAACTGCACTAACAGTTTTGTCAAGTGTAATAGGAGGGATTTGCGAATAACTAAAAATTTATAGCTGCTCCAGGTATAGTGAATAAGCATTTGTGCCCCTTTAAAAAAATAACTTCTGTAATACACATGCAAAGTACTTAATCATTATTAATACACACTTTATTCATGTTTTGGTTAGTTATATTTTCTTTTTAGACACATTTGTTATTACTGGTAGGTAGTTTGTATATTCTCTTTAGCTATACAATTATCTAGTGCACTTTAAACTTTTAGACAAAGGAAACAATTATTTTCCAAAATTTGGAGAGCTATTTATTTTATTTCCTTTCAAACAATTTTACTGTGTTTCTCTTTTGTGAACGGGCTGAGCCTCTTATTTAGGACAAATAAATATGAAAGATTGGCAAAAAGCCATTTATGACCTAAAGTAAGAACCATTTCAAAAGGAAATCTCTCAAGAGAGTACCGAATAGAGATTATTTGCTCACTGAATAACTAACTTTTATTTGTCAAGCCAATAAAAGGCAGACAAAGGTTTCATGAAAAAAAAATGAATTCAAAAGAAAAGAAAAAAGAAACAAGAACAAAATAACCCAATAAAAATCAGTTGGCTCAGAGAAAATGAATGTAAGCAGATTTAAAAATAAACTGTGTGGTAGTTGTACCAAATGTTACTACTCACCATATTTTTTATTATTGTTAAAACATTTCTGTCTTGGTATTTTTTTAAGAAATCACTCTTATTACATTGAAATCTTGAAAAGAAAATTAAAAATACTGTCATGGAATGAAATCATCACGCTAACCTTCACAGGGGTGGCTCTCACTGTAAATGGCAAACGGGGAACACCCAGTTCTGATAAAAAATTAATTTTTGAAGCAAATACAAATTAAATTTTAATGTTTCCAGTATACTTTACCTTGTATTTATTTCTAGTTTTGCATACATGTCTTTCTCTATAGGGCATAAAGTGTATTGTGTATTTTGAAACAAATTTGCAGGCATATACAAGATAAATTTTGAATACTATACAGATATGATATATGTTAAAACAACAAACTGTACAGAATGACTAGAATAATTAGAGAAAGGTATTCCCCTCTAGTGTGACCGCTGCCTTCTATCAGTCTCTCCCAAAGGACTGGTTATAGATAAGTAGATATAGGATGTAGAGGCGCAGGTCTTAATGATGTATCCTTTTTATGGTGTTTGCACACTGAGGAGAAAAAAACTTGACTTGTGATTTGTAGAAATTGACACCAAATAATTTGTGCAGTATACTTACTCAGCCTCTTCAAATAGGGTTATAGCCAGGTTTGCCCATTCTTTAAATTTACAGATATCTGCAAAAAATGAAGGTCACACTGAAAATAGTTGTATCTCACAGAGTGTATAAAGTGCAGTATACTCACTCCGAGTAATTTGGAATCCGGTTCCTCAAATGGGTTGTAGCTTAAAAGGTACTTCCAAAAAGGCAGCAAAGAGAATACTTGTTATAAAAAACAAATATTTATTAAAATATATTGGATAAAAGCTCTTATATTGGCTCTACACGTTTCAACGTCTTTCTCAAGAGCAGTAAAAAGTTTGGAAGTGCTGCCTATGGAGTATTACAGGTGTTTTTATACAGGTAATTAGGGTTCCTGTTCCGGTGATACACCGGAATAGGACTCACAAATAATACAACATTTTTACCTTTTAGTTTATTTCCATCCGATTGATTTTAAGAGTCATGCAATTTGTGTTTTTGCTTAAGCCGTCTTGCTTTAAATCTCTATAATTCGCCAAATCGGATAGATATAAACAGGTTATTTTCATAAATAGACCGTTAACCAATCAGATTGAAGAAAATAAAAAAGTTCCCTTTCGAGTCCCGATAATGTGTGTTTCACTTTCAGGTCCGATGACAGTCTCGCTGTCACATGTCGTAGTTGAACCAATCATATGGTGAGCGCTGTTCCCAAGACTTTGTGTAACTTGTTCGTATATCTCCTTTTGAGGTCCGATCGAGATTTCGCAATCACGTGTCCTGGTTGGACCAATCCTGTGTTGAGCGCTGTTTACAGACTTTCGTTTGACATATTCCAGTTGTAACAATTTCTTTCTTCTTGTTTTTTCTAGGGGGTATGTAATGAAAGTGCGGTTCACCTTGGGTCATATATTAATTATACACAAGACAATAGTACATCTTTTAAAACAAAATCGTGTAAACTTCTTAGAATCAATGGAATACAGCAAGATAAAACAAAGTGATAATGTTTACTTTTCGGTTAGAATCAGTTGCAACAATTTATTGGTCAAATTCCTCATCATAGTATCAATCAAAATTAACAAAAATCTATCTAAATGCATATGTTAACTCTATATATTCTATGAAGTTATTTGTTAAACAGTTTGTGGTTATATCATGATTCCAGAATAAAAAACAGACGTTATTGTTTTTTGTACATATCTATGTGTTATATGTTTCCTTCTCAACTTTCATAAGTTAGTACATAAATAAATCACAGTGATTTTCAAGGTTTATTTTACTTTACTTTAATATTTGAATCAGTAACACATATTGTTTAAAGTTATCTGCTGACAAAAAAATAAGTGAAAAATGAAATAAAATAAATAAAAAAATATTGGAGTCAGTGACTAGTGTGTGATTATTGTGTATTATATGTGTTGCTCAGTGTTTGTTTGTTAAATAAACACTGCTACTCTGATATCTTTGTTTAATCCATAATGTCCATGTGTTTTTAATGTGTGTATCCACCATAATTCTCTTTTGTTTAATTCTCTTTCCATCTCACCCCCTCTCCAATGTAGTGATACTTTTTCTATGCCAACCCATGATAAATGATTCTTGTCATATAGTGAACAGTTGTTAAAATGTTTTCAATCTTATTTAGATGTTCTAATATTCGTGTTTTTATAAATCTTGAGGTTTGACCCAAATATTGAATCTGACAATTGCATTGTAATAAATAGATTACATTCTTTGTTTTACAGCTAATAAAATATTTTATTTTATATGTTTTTCCTGTTGTTGTGGAAGTGAATGTCTTATGTGTTTTCTTTGTGTAGTTGCATGCCTTCCAATGACCACAGGTATAAAACCCAGTTAAATTTGCAATCTGAATAGGTTTAGGGGGCTTCATCCCTTTTATAAGAGAAGGTGCTAATTTTTGTTTGAAACTTGTTCCTTTCCTAAAGGTTATGATGTTTTTTTTTGGGATAATGTTATTCAAATACTCATCATTCTTAAGGACATTCCAATGTTGATTTATGATGTGTTTAATTTGTTTATGACTACTATTAAAAGTGGTAATAAACCTGGGATTATATAAAGACTCTTGTTTTTTATTTGTCATTAAAAGATGTCGATCTCTATTTCCAACTTCAACTCTATCTTGTTCTAGAGTATTACTGTCGTAGCCTTTGTGCTCAAATCTTTCTTTGATAATTTTAGATTGTGTATTAAAATCATCTGTAGTGTCGCAATTTCTTCTTATACGAAGAAATTGCCCTTTGGGAATTGCTTTTAACCAAGTTGGATGGTGCTCGCTATCTCTTCTAATGTAGGTGTTCATATCACAACTCTTAAAGAAGGTTTTGGTGTGTATATTGCCTGCTTCTGTAAAGATTGTAAGATCAGTTTTATTAAATTCTGGTGTCAGTACTATGTCCATGTTATTGTTATTTAAATAAGAAACAAAGGTTTTTAAAGATTCTTCATCATCATTCCAGACACAGAGAACATCATCTATGTATCTCCACCAGGACACCAGGCTCATCCCAATCACGTCACATGACCATACATAAGTGTGTTCATAGTGGTCCATGTATATATTTGCGTAACTTGGGGCAAACCTGGTGCCCATGGCGGTGCCACATATCTGAAGATACTGATTATTGTTGAACCAAAGAAAAATATGTTTAAATATAAATTCTATTGATATTAGTATGAATTCTAATAATGCAGTAGACAAATCTTTGTCTTGTTCAAGTTTCCATTTTATAGCGGCTATGCCTTTTTGATGGTCGATGATGGAATACAATGAAGTTACGTCCATTGTTAGCCATGAATAGCCCGGTTCCCATTTCATATCTTTAAGTATATTTAGTACTTGTTTAGTGTCTTTGAGATATGATTTCACTGTTTGTGCATAAGGTTGTAGAAAGTGATCTATAAAAGCCGATAGGTTACATGTCAAAGAGTCTATCCCACTAATAATTGGTCTCCCTGGGGGTCTAAGTAGAACCAAAATAAGAGGCTTTTATCCAATACATTTTAATAAATATTAGTTTTTTATAACAAGTATTCTCTTTGCTGCCTTTTTGGAAGTACCTTTTAAGCTACAACCCTTTTGAGGAAATGGATTCCGAATTACTCGGAGGGAGTATACTGCACTTTATACACTCTATGAGATACAACTATTTTCAGTGTGACCTTCATTGTTTGCAGATATCTGTAAATTTAAAGAATGGGCAAACCTGGCTATAACCCTATTTGAAGAGGCTGAACTCTGAATTTTTCGGAGTAAGTATACTGCACAAATTATTTGGTGTCAATTTCTACAAATCACAAGTCAAGTTTTTTACTCCTCAGTGTGCAAACACCATAATAAGGATACATCATTAAGACCTGCGTCTCTATATCCTATATCTACTTATATACAAGATAAACACCAAGACCTGCAGGGGTAAAAGATAAATTAACAATACCTTTGAGATAGCTTCAAACAAACCAATTCACCAAAAGCTTTGAGACACATTTTGCATAAGTAAAATAAAACTACTATTTACTTTTATTTTTAATACAATTTTAACCACATATTTTCAAATTCCATTTTACATAAAATATTTTTGCCATGATCATTAAATGTTTTTTTTTCATATGCATTTCAAATAACAATTTTATTGCATAATTCAAATTTAAATTTTAATGCATACTCCAGCTACTAATTTTAATGCATATTATTAATATAATTTTAAAGTATGTAATTTATACAATTTAATTGCATACTTCAAGTTAGAATTTTATTACATACTTCTAATGCAATTTTTAAACTGCTTTTTGAGAACTTTACTTTAATGTATGACATAGTGATTTGACATGCACATGGGCAAAAATTTTGTTTAGCTTGAAAGATTTGTTTGGAATTTTTCAAACATTCGGTTCAGCTGAATCTTGTTCTTGCAGGCATTCAGTTTGGACAAATTTTGTACTCCGATTTGTAACTATTATTTCCAATGAGAACAGCTAATATACAGCTAGATTACGAGTTTGGCGTTATGAGTGAAAAAGCATCGTTATGCTTCATAATGCTGCTTTTCCCTAACGCTGCTATTACAAGTCTTATAGGTATAGGTGTACCGCACATTTTTTTGGCCGTAAAACAACATCAGTACTGCACTTTTAAAAAAGTCATTTTTCAATGGGACTTCCATAGCGCCGGTATTATGAGTTTGCTTGGGAGGCCAAAAAGTGAGCGGTATACCCTATAACTGACAAGATCTGTACCGCCATCTAAACTCAGTAGTTATGAGTTTTACGTTACAAAGCTGTAGCATCAAACTCATAAATAAAGTCTTAAAAAGTACACTAACACCCATAAACTACCTATTAACCCCTAAACCAAGGCCCTCCCGCATCGCAAATAAAATAAAATTATTAACCCCTAATCTGCCGCTTCGGACATCACCGCCACTATTAAAATGTATTAACCCTTCTTCTGCTGCTCCCTGACATCGTCGCCACTATAATAAACCTATTAACCCCTAAACCGCCACCCTCCTCCATCACAAACACTACTTAAATTGTATTAACCCCTAATCTTCTGTTTAGAAGAAACCGCAAGCCCCCCACAACTAAATATAATAAATTAAACTATTAACCCGATAACCTCTGGCCTCCCACGTCACTACATTAATATATTAACCCCTAAACCTAACCATAACGTAACCCTAAGCATAAGTCTAACCCTAACCCTAACACCCCCTAACTTAAATATAATTAAAATAAAGCTAAATAAACCTTACAATTATTACCTAAATAATTCCTATTTCAAACTAAATACATACTTATCTGTAAAAAAAAAACCTAAGCGAGCTACAATATTACTAATAGTTACATTGTAGCTATCTTAGGTTTTATTTTTATTTCACAGGTAAGTTTGTATTTATTTTAACTAGGTAGGCTAGTTAGTAAATAGTTATTAACTATTTAATAACTACCTAGTTAAAATAAATACAAATTTACCTGTAAAATAAAACCTAACCTGCCTTACACTAAAACCTACCATTGCAATCAAATAAAATAAATTAAATTATTAAAATACAATTATCTCAATTACAAAAAACCCCCACCAAATTACACAAAATAAAAAATGAAATTATAAAAAAACAAATTACTAATCTAATAGCCCTATCAAAATAAAAAGCCCCCCCCCACCCAAAAAAAATAATAAAACCCCTAGCCTACACTAAACTGCCAATAGCCCTTAAAAAGGCCTTATGCGGGGCATTGCCCCAAAGATAACAGCTCTTTTACCTGGCAATAAAAATTACAAACACCCCTCCCCCATAGTAAAATCCACCACCCACCCAATCAAACCCCCAAATAAAACTCTATCTAAATAAACCTAAGCTAACCATTGCCCTGGAATGGCATTTTAATGGGCATTGCCCTTTAAAGGGCATTTAGCTCTTTTATAGTGCCCAAACCCTAAGCTAAAAATAAAACCTACCCAATAAACCCTTTAAAAAAACCTAACACTAACCACCGACAATCCACTTACAGTTTTTGAAGACCAGACATCCATCCTCATCCAAGTGGGCAGAAGTCCTCATCCAAGCGGGCAGAAGTCCTTATAAAAGCCGCCAGAAGTCTTCATCCAAGCAGGCTGAAGTCTTCATTGAAATAGCCAGAAGTCTTCATCCAAGCGGGCAGAAGTCTTCATCCAGACGGCATCTTCTATCTTCATCCATCCGGCAGGGAGCGGGTTTATCTTCAAGACATCCGGTGCAGAGCATTCTCTTCTGATTGGAATAGCCAATAGAATGAGAACTCAATGTAAGAGACGCCATCTTGGATGACGTCACTTAAAGGGAACTTCCTTTTCCAGCAACGATCGGAAAAAGAGGATGCTCCACGCCGGATGTCTTGAAGATGGACCCACTCCGCGCCAGATGGATGAAGATAGAAGATGCCTTCTGGATGAAGACTTCTGCCCGCTTTGATGAAGACTTCTGACCGTTTGGATGAAGACTTCTGTTGGTTTGATGAGGACTTCAGCCCGCTTGGATGAGGGTGGATGTCCGGTCTTCAAAAACTGTAAGTGGATTGTCGGGGGTTAGTGTTAGTTTTTTTTTTAAGGGTTTATTGGGTGAGTTTTATTTTTAGCTTAGTGTTTGGGCACTGTAAAAGAGCTAAATGCCCTTTTAAGGGCAATGCCCATCCAAATACCCTTTTCAGGGCAATGGTTAGCTTAGGTTTATTTAGATAGAGTTGTATTTGGGGGGTTTGGTTGGGAGGCAGGTGGGTTTTACTGTTAGGAGGGTGTTTGTAATTTTTATTGCCAGGTAAAAGAGCTGTTATTTTTGGGGCAATGCCCCACAAAAGGCCCTTTTAAGGGCTATTGGCAGTTTAGTGTAGGCTAGGGGTTTTATTATTTTGGAGGGGGCTTTTTTATTTTGATAGGGCTATTAGATTAGGAGTATTTTTTTTATATATATAATTTCGTTTTTTATTTTGTGTAATTTAGTGTTTTGATTTTTTTTGTAATTGAGATAATTGTATTTGATTAATTTAATGTATTTGATTTGATTGTAATGGTAGGTTTTAGTGTAAGGCAGGTTAGGTTTTATTTTACAGGTAAATTTGTATTTATTTTAACTAGGTAGTTAGTAAATAGTTAATAACTATTTCCTAACTAGTCTACCTAGTTAAAATAAATACAAACTTACCTATGAAATAAAAATAAAACCTAAGATAGCTACAATATAACTATTATCATTATTTATTATTATCAGTTATTTGTAGAGCGCCAACAGATTCTGCAGCGCTAAAAATAACTATTAGTTATTTTGTAGCTAGCTTAGGTTTTTTTAAAGGTAAGTTTGTATTTAGTTTTAAATAGGAATTATTTAGGTAATAATTGTAAGGTTTATTTAGTTTTTTTAATTATATTTAAGTTAGGGGGTGTTAGGGTTAGGGTTAGACTTATGCTTAGGGTTATGTTAGGGTTAGGTTTAGGGGTTAATATATTTATGTAGTGTTAGTGATGTGGGAGGCCAGATGCTTAGGGGTTAATAACTTTAGAATAGTTGCGGTGACATTGGAGGCAGCAGATTAGGGGTTAATAACTGTAATGTTGGTGGCGGCGATGTTAAGGGTGGCAGATTAGCGGTTAATAGTTTTATTCAGGTGGCAGCGATGTTAAGGGCGGCAGATTAGGGGTTAATAACTGTAACGTAGGTGACGGTGATGTTAAGGGCAGCAGATTAGGGGTTAATAACTGTAATGTAGGTGGAGGCGATGTTAGGGGCAGCAGATTAGGGTGCTTATACGTGGTTTTTATGTTAGGGTGTTAGGTTTAAATATAACTTTTTCTTTCCCCATAGACATCAATGGGGCTGCGTTACGGAGCTTTTCTTTCCGCGATCGCAGGTGTTAGGCTTCTTTTTTGCCCGCACTCTCCATTGATGTCTATGGGGAAATCGTGCATGAGTACGTCAAAGCAGCGCTTGTATTTCGGTGCGCTATGGAGCTCAACGCCACTATATCGCCCACACAAGCCTGCTTTTTGTAAATCTGTAATAGCAGCGCTATAGGGAGGTGAATTAACGCTGCTTTTGTGGCGGTCGTTAATTTCTCCATAGCGCTCAAAACACGTAATCTAGCTGATAGACAATTAATATTAGCAAAAATATTATAATATAGGATTTAAACAATCAAAATAACCTATACTTCAATGTTAAAAAGACATACAAGTCCTGTATGACTAAAAGCCAGGATTTAGTGCCTGACCAGCTGTCTCTAACATCAGTCATTGGTAATAATATGGCAGGATTGGACAGGGGACGATGTAAAAATAAATGGTAAGAGCCCCTGTACATTATTACAAACAGAGGAGCTTATTAAGTAAATAATATACCTCCTTTCCCATTCCTGTATCTTTTTTGGTGCCAAACGGCATGAACAAATTAACAATTTTTTTTGTCAAGCAATCACTAATTCTTCATACATTTTGTACAATAATGTATCCGGCTGTTCATATAACAAATTACTTGATTAATCAGTAATATTCAGATGAATTTGCATTTGTCCAAAGCCCTGTATATCTTGGGATATACAGAGCTCTCAAGGTAAAAATCTGAATACTGTGAAGGACCTTGCAGTAATAATGAAAACTTTTAGATATTCTTGCCTTAGCAGAGAGCTTTAGAAAGTCAAACCCAGGATCACTATGACTTCTTTGCTAAAATGTAGGAGTTTTCTATGCTTGAAAAAAATGTATATAATACAGAAAAGTGTGTTCAACTGGTTGGCTAAAAAAGAAGAGGCATTAAATGTATAATTTAAAGGGACACTAAACCCAAACTTTTTATTTTATGATTCAGGTAGAGAATACAATTTTAAACAACATTCAAATTTACTTCTATTATCTAATTAGCTTCATTCTTTAGATATCCTTTGTTCAAGAAATAGCAATGCTCATTTCTGAGCCAATCACACGAGGCATCTATCTGCAGCCACCAATCAGCAGCTACTGAGCCTATCTAGATATGCTTTTCAGCAAATGATATCAAGAGAATGAAGCAAATTATATAATAGAAGTAATTTGGAAAGTTGTTTAAAATGACATGCTCTTTCTAAATCATGAAAGAAAAAAATTGGGTTTCATGTCCCTTTAAGGATCATCAGGCAACTAACATATCTGCAGATGCTTTCTTTGAAAGCATGCTCTGTTTATTATATATAAGTAATTCATAGCTATATCTTTCAATATTTTTAAACTAAATCCCACTAAACATGTCCTTAAAGGGACAGTATACACCAATTTTCATATAACTGTATGTAATAGACACTACCATAAAGAAGGATCTGCCCAGATATTGATATAAAAATCCAGTATAAAACATTTTAAAAACGTAATTAGAAGCTCCCAATTTAGCACTGTTGATGAGGTCAAGCTGGGACACCCACTGAAATGGACTGAGAAAACAGGAAGAGCAGATCCTCCCCCCTCCCTATCCCCTGCATATGAAAAGACCCATTACACAAACAGGAGCAAGCAGTATATACCTAAAACTTTGGGGCTTGTTTAGGAGTCTGAAAATCAGCACAATATTATTTTAAAATATCAAAACTATACATTTTTACAAAACACCCTCAGATGAGCTATATAAATAGATCATCTACAAAAAAAAGTACAATGTCCCTTTAAAGCTTTGTACATGGTGGTGATTCAGGTCTCTCATTCATGCAAAACATTCTAACATTCTAATCCTAATCATCTACCTTCTTTATCCTAGATGAATTAATTATATCAAATAATCAGAGAGGGACACCTTTTATTTGTTCTAGTTGTAGCATTAAAAGATTTACTTCAAGGCTGCAGGGGAAAATTTGACCTGGAATATAATTTAGCCAAGAGATAGCTATATCTAAAAGTTGGTTGTGGAGAGCATTAAACAAGAGAATGTTTGTGATGCACTGCCCATTCTTCTTGCATAACCAATCATGAGAGACAAGGGCCTGTCAATCACCCTGAATAAATGTGTTCTGGGTAATTTATCTCTGTCACTTCTTAGCATGAACGAACCTGTATTGCAAGAGCTTCAAAGCAACTTCTGCTGCTTAATAAATGGAGCCCTAAATTTCTTTATCCTATGAATGTATTACACATCACAGGAAGTACAATTACAGATAGCAATACAAGTAATAAATCATACATTAGATTAGAGAAGCAGAGAGAAAAAGGTGTATTCAAAATCAAATGTAGAGGCTAATATGAGTGAAAATATATATGGAACACAGGCCTATTCAAAATCCCAATTGATGCCAGAAATAAATCAAGCATGTAGTTACATACACAGCATTACCCCAGATGCATTGAGTGTTGCCATATGGGATTGCAATATTTCACACCACAGGCAGCTGTACTATCTTGAGCTGCTATTAAAAAAAACATGCAAAAGTGCCTTTACTACACAATTCTGCTCCTAATCTTACTGCAAAACTTCTGCACCAGCTTGCTGGACAACTCCATTGTAAGGAATGGGGAATACATAGATAAAAAGAGATCTACACAAATAAAAATAACTGCATTTGAATATTTATTTATAACCAGAAGTGTACACATATACAAAAAAAAAAAGAAACACACTTTTGTCTCTTGTGCCACGCAGGGCCAAATATACATGAAAATAAGAAAAAAAAAACAGTCAGACAAATAACCTGAAGATTTACATACATCTTAACATTTCGGCCTAACTTCAGTTATAAGCACACTCCTGGAATTTATATTTTAAGAAAAAGAGGAAAGAAAGAAAAAAAAAAAAGAAAATGATCATAATAAATAATAAAAAAAATTAAAAAAAAAAGAATATCCCCCCACTCTCTCCTACCCCCCCCCAACTCCCCACTCCCCTACCTCAAAGGAGATATTGTCTCCAAAATTCGGGGTACCTATCTGATAGTATTAATAGTAGAAAATCTGCTGAATTACGGAAATAGCTCAATATTTGCAGCTGAATCTCTCTAGGCTGTGCTAGAATTACTTTATCCCATTTTGCTAAGAATCTCTTTAAATTTCTTCCCTCAAATATTCCTGGCCCTGGGTCAAATTGTTCTACCAAAATGTGATACTGGATGGTACGTATAACAGAGGCTATAGTAGGAACTCGTCTATCCTTCCACTTCCTCAGAATCATTTGTCTAACCAGTAAAATTACTGTATTAATCAGAGCTTTGTTTTTAATCTGTTCATGAACCAGAAAGAAGATATATAATGGATTAAGTACTATTTTAATAGGCAGGAACCTGTTTAACCAATATTCTACTTGTTTCCATAGTTTAATAGCCTTTGGACAGGCATAAAAGAGATGAAATAGGTCAGCAGCAGGAAACCTACATCTATAACAGGCGCTATCCCCTTTCCACTTATCAAGTCTATTTGGGGTTAAATAGGCTCTATTTAACAGCTTCAAATGGGATTCTCTCATTGCCATATCAGTTGTATAATTTCTGATCCTAGAAAAGCTATTTTGAAAGTGTTCTAAATCAATCTCACGAAAATCTAGTTTCCAGATACATAAAAGACTGTTAACCCTAGCCTCTGAGTCCTTGGCTGAAAGTAATTTATACATAGATGAAATAGAATAATCGCCCCTATAAAATCTACTGATAATAGTATCTAATGGTCCCAAGGACCAGGCATCTCCTTCTGAGACTTTCTGATTGTAATAAAAGTGCCTAGTCTGTAAATAGGCAAAGATAGATCTCCTATCTAAATTAAATTCTCTGCTTAGGGATTCAAAGGTTTTTATATGATTTGAGAGCGGGTCCACCATCTGTATCACAAAATTCAAATTATTTGCTGACCATTTTCTGAAAACAGAGGATGTGTGACCACTTTCAAAATCCGGATTTCCTCTAATAGGTAAAAATTTTGAAAGAGTGTGTTTAATATCTAATAGCTTACAGATTTTATGCCATGCTATAATTACATTATGAAAAGTATATTTTAATGTAAGATCTCTTATCTTTGAATGGTTGGCTACATGTAATACTGCTTTAAGCGAATAGGGGGCCATTATATTGTCTTCTATCTCAGGACTAGTAATATAGTTAGCAGAGATTAACCAGTCTAGGGCGATTCTGGCAAGACAAGCCAGATTGTAGTTTACTAAATTTGGAAAAGCAAAACCACTCATTTATTTCGAGTGCATTAATCTTGATAATGCAATACGAGGTTAAAATAACTGCATTTGATTTATTGCACTGATTCCTTATCAAAGCACCCAGCAAGAATTGTTACATTGAAGTGTAGCATAAAACCAAGCAATTTTGCATATTTTTTGTAATTTATTAAATATTATTTTGCCTACTAAACCTGATTAAATGGCAAATTATACATTGAATGTAATTTCTGAATATTTTCCTTTTTCTTTTTTTTTAATCTATAGGCCCCTAGTTATCAAGTCGTCAACCTCAAATACGCTGGAATTCCGCAGCGTATTTGTGGCGAGGCTGATTCGCCTTAGTTATCAAGCCCTAGACACAGGCAAAAGTAGAATTCAGTGACGTAAGCTTCGATCCGCCGGACTCAGTCCCACACAGATCGATTCTTACGTCACTCCAGATGTTCCGCACACAAGTTCGGCACAATCTGACTACTTTTGCTAGTTATCAAAAAACTAGCAGGTAAGCTCGGCACTTTTCCGGCCCAGCGTACCTGGTTTTCAAACCACTGCCCTGGAGGTGGCGGATCCCATAGGAATCAATGGGAGTCTGACCATAGCGAAAGCTCATGTTCGTTGCTGCCAGATATCCCATTGATTCCTATGGGAGCTGTCTACACCTAATACCCTAACATATACCCCGAGTCTAAACAGCCCTAATCTGCCCCCCTACACCGCCGCAACTAAATAAAGTTATTAACCCCTAAACCGCTGCTCCTAGACCCTGCCGCAACTATAATAAAGTTATTAACCCCTAAACCGCCGCTCCCGGACACCGCCGCCACCTACATTATACCTAGTAACCCATATCCTGCCCCCCCTATACCGCCGCCACCTATAATAAATTTATTAACCCCTATCCTGCCCCCCCTATACCGCCGCAACCTATAATAAATTTATTAACCCCTATCCTGCCCCCCCCTACACCGCCGCCACTATAATAAAATTATTAACCCCTAAACCTAAGTCTAACTCTAACCATAACACCCCCCTAATTTAAATATTAATTTAATAAATCTAAATAATATTTCTCTTATTAACTAAATTAATCCTATTTAAAACTAAATACTTACCTTTAAAATAAACCCTAATATAGCTACAATATAAATAATAATTATATTGTAGCTATCTTAGGATTCATTTTTATTTTACAGGCAACTTTCATTTTATTTTAACTAGGTACAATAGCTATTAAATAGTTATTAACTATTTAATAGCTATCTAGTTAAAATAAAGAGAAATTTACCTGTAAAATAAAAACTAACCTAAGTTACAATTACACCTAACACTACACTATTATTAAATAAATTATTCCTATTTAAAACTAAATACTTACCTGTAAAATAAACCCTAAGATAGCTACAATGTAATTAATAATTACATTGTAGCTATTGTAGGATTTATATTTATTTTACAGGTAACTTTGTATTTATTTTAGCTATTTAGAATAGTTATTAAATAGTTATTAACTATTTAATAACTACCTAGCTAAAAGAAATACAAAATTACCTGTAAAATAAATCCTAACCTAAGTTACAATTAAACCTAACACTACACTATCATTAAATTAATTAAATAAATTACCTACAAATAAATACAATTAAATTCAATTAAATAAACTAACTAAAGTACAAAAAATAAAAAAAGCTAAGCTACAAAAAATAAAAAAAATAATTTACAAATATTTCAAAAATATTACAACAATTTTAAGCTACTTACACCTAATCTAAGTCCCCTGATAAAATAACAAAGCCCCCCAAAATAAAAAAATGCCCTACCCTATTCTACATTAAAAAGTTAACAGCTCAATTACCTTACCAGCCCTTAAAAGGGCCTTTTGCGGGGCATGCCCCAAAGAATTCAGCTCTTTTGCCTGTAAAATAAAAATACAACCCCCCAACATTAAAACCCACCACCCACATACCCCAACTCTAACCCAAACCCCCCTTAAATAAACCTAACACTACCCCCCTGAAGATCACCCTACCTTTAGCCCTCTTCAGCCAGCCGACCACCGATGGAACCGAAGAGGAGATCCAGAGCAGCAGAAGTCATCATCCAAGGGGCGCTGAAGAAGTCTTCCATCCGATTGAAGTCTTCATCCAAGCGGCACTGAAGAAGTCTTCCATCCGATTGAAGTCTTCATCCAAGCGGCGCTGAAGAAGTCTTCCATCCGATTGAAGTCTTCATCCAAGCGGCGTCTTCAATCTTCATCCATCCGGAGCGGAGCGGAGCCATCTTTTGACGAGCCAACGCGGAGCCATCCTCTTCTTCCCGACGACTAACAACGAATGACGGTACCTTTAAGTGATGTCATCCAAGATGGCATCCCTTCAATTCCGATTGGCTGATAGGATTCTATCAGCCAATCGGAATTAAGGTAGGAAAAATCTGATTGGCTGATTTAATCAGCCAATCAGATTGAAGTTCAATCCGATTGGCTGATCCAATCAGCCAATCAGATTGAGCTTGCATAGAACAGCCAATAGAATGTGAGCTCAATTTGATTGACTGATTGGATCAGCCAATCGGATTGAACTTCAATCTGATTGGCTGATTAAATCAGCCAATCCAATTTTTCCTACTTTAATTCCAATTGGCTGATAGAATCCTATCAGCCAATCATAATTGAACGGACGCCATCTTGGATGACATCACTTAAAGGTACTGTCATTCGTCATTAGTCGTCGGGAAGAAGAGGATGGCTCCGCGTCGGCTCGTCTGAAGATGGCTCCGCTCCACTCCGGATGGATGAAGATTGAAGACGCCGCTTGGATGAAGACTTCAATCGGATGGAAGACTTCTTTAGCGCATCTTGGATGAAGATTTCAATCGTATGGAAGACTTCTTCAGCGCCCCTTGGATGATGACTTCTGCCGCTCCGGATCTCCTCTTCGGTTCCATCGGTGGTCGGCTGGCTGAAGACGGCTAAAGGTAGGAAGATCTTCAGGGAGGTAGTGTTAGGTTTATTTAAGGGGGGTTTGGTTTAGAGTAGGGGTATGTGGATGGTGGGTTTTAATGTTGGGGGGGTTGTATTTTTATTGTACAGGCAAAACAGCTGAATTCTTTGGGGCATGCCGCGCAAAAGGCCCTTTTAAGGGCTGGTAAGGTAATAGAGCTGGTAACTATTTAATGTAGAATAGGGTAGGGCATTTTTTTATTTTGGGGGGCTTTGTTATTTTTTTAGGGGGCTTAGATTAGGTGTAAGTACCTTAAAATTGTTGTAATATTTTTGAAATGTTTGTAAATTATTTTTTTTATTTTTTGTAACTTAGCTTTTTTTATTTTTTGTACTTTTGTTAGTTTATTTAATTGAATTTAATTGTAGTTATTTGTAGCTAATTTATTTAATTAATTTAATGATAGTGTAGTGTTAGGTTTAATTGTAACTTAGGTTAGGATTTATTTTACAGGTAATTTTGTATTTCTTTTAGCTAGGTAGTTATTAAATAGTTAATAACTATTTAATAACTATTCTAAATAGCTAAAATAAATACAAAGTTACCTGTAAAATAAATATAAATCCTACAATAGCTACAATGTAATTATTAATTACATTGTAGCTATCTTAGGGTTTATTTTACAGGTAAGTATTTAGTTTTAAATAGGAATAATTTATTTAATGATAGTGTAGTGTTAGGTGTAATTGTAACTTAGGTTAGTTTTTATTTTACAGGTAAAATTCTCTTTATTTTAACTAGATAGCTATTAAATAGTTAATAACTATTTAATAGCTATTGTACCTAGTTAAAATAAAATGAAAGTTGACTGTAAAATAAAAATAAATCCTAAAATAGCTACAATATAATTATTATTTATATTGTAGCTATATTAGGGTTTATTTTAAAGGTAAGTATTTAGTTTTAAATAGGATTCATTTAGTTAATAAGAGAAATATTATTTAGATTTATTTAATTAATATTTAAGTTAGGGGGGTGTTAGGGTTAGGGTTAGACTTAGGTTTAGGGGTTAATAATTTTATTATAGGTGGCGACGGTGTAGGGGGACAGATTAGGGGTTAATAAGTTTAATATAGGTTGCGGCGGGGTCAGGGGCGGCGGTTTAGGGTTTAAACTATTTATTTAGTTGCGGTGGGATCCGGGATCGGCAGGATAGGGGTTAATAAATTTATTATAGATGGCGGCGGTATAGGGGGGGCAGGATAGGGGTTACTAGGTATAATGTAGGTGGCGGTGGGCTCCGGGAGCAGCGGTTTAGGGGTTAATACATTTATTATAGTTGCGGCAGTGTCCAGGAGTGGCGGTTTAGGGGTTAATAACTTTATTTAGTTGCGGGGGGCTACAGGGGTGCCGGTATAGGGGGTAGAACAGTGTAGTTAGTGTGGGTGCTTAGTGATAGCTTATCAATAAAGCTGTAAAAAAGCCGAAGAGCAGCGAGATCGGATGAGTGATAGCTATCACAGTCCGCTGCTCATCGCCCCATACTTGGTGCGCGGCTTTTTGACAGCTTTGATAACTTTGGCTAACGTTTTCAGGTCCGCGGCGGCGATGGTAGGCAAGCTTAAGCGGGCGTATTGGGCCGGCGATGGCAGGTAAAGTAGATGCGTTGATAACTAGAGGCCATAGTCTGTTTTTTTTATGAAGTTCTGTTTTCTATTGGTTTACAAGAGTTATGGGTCATGCCAATTTTTTTGCATTTCTATTTAAATAAGTAACACCTAGATTACGAGTTTTGAGCGCTATAGAGAAATTAACCAATGCAATAAAAGTGACGTTATTTAATTTCCTATAGCGCTGCCATTACAAGTTTTCAAACATACGCCTTTTGCGTGTGATATGGTTGCGTTGAGCTCCATACCGCACACAATCAGAGTGCTGCTGAGATGTGCTCATGCATGATTTCACTGTAGACATCAATGGGGAGAGCCAGCAAAAAAAAAACCTAAAACCTGCGATCGCGGAAACAAAAGTTCCGTAACGCAGCCCCATTGATGTCTATAGGGAAATAAAAATACTGTTTAAACCTAACATCCTAGCATAAACCCTATGTCTAAACACCCCTAATGTGCTGCCCCCAACATTGCTGATGCCTGCCTACAGTTATTAACCCCTAATCTTCCGCTCCCGATATCGCCGCTACCTAAATAAAATTATTAACTCCTAATTCTATTGGCTAATTCGAATTAGCCAATAGAATGAGAGCTGCTTAAATCCTATTGGCTGTTTTAATAGGATTTTAGCAGCCCTAATTCCTATTGGCTGATTCAAATTGTTCAGCCAAAAGGAATGCAAGGGACGCCATCTTGAATCGTGTACCTTGCATTGAAGATTTAGTGTATGGCGGCGACCGTATGAAGCCGGATGTCTTCAGGGTGGACCCGCTCCGCGCCGGCTGGATGAAGATCGAAGAGGCCGTCTGGATGAAGACTTCTTGCTGCCTGGATGAGGACTTCGTCGGCTGGATGAAGATAGAAGAGGCTGCCTGGATGAAGACTTCTTGCCGCATGGATGATGACTTCGCCAACTGGATGAAGATAGAAGAGGTCTCCTGGATAAGACTTCTTGCTGCATGGATGATGACTTCGCCGGCTGGATGAAGATCCTTTAAGCGGGACTTCAACATCTGTAAGTGTATCGTTGGGGGTTAGTGTTAGGATTTTTTAAGGGTTTTTTGGGTGTTTTTTTTTTTTTTTTTTTTTTAGTTTAGGGCCTGGGCAGTAAAAGAGCTAAATGCCCATTTAAGGGCAATGCCCATACAAATGCCCCTAAATGGTTAGTTTAGGTAATTTTAGATAGTTTTTTTATTTGGGGGGTTTGTTGGGTGGTGGGTTTGACTGTTGGGGGGTGTTTGTATTTTTTCACAGGTAAAAGAGCTGATATCTTTGGGGCAATGCCCCACAAAAGGCCCTTTTAAGGGCCATTGGTAGTTTATTGTAGGCTATGGTTTTTTTTATTTTGGGGGGCTTTTTTATTTTGATAGGGCTATTAGATAAGGTGTAATTCTTTTTTATTTTTTATAATTTATTTGTTATTTTTTATAATTTAGTGTTTGTTTTTTGTGTAATTTAGTTAGTTTTTAATTTTTTGTTAGTAGTATAGTGTGAGTAGTGTTAGGATTTTTTTATTGGTAGTTTAGTTTTATTTAATTGGTAGTTAGTTTAATTTTATTTTGATTCCCTAGTGTGTGGGCATCCTCTGACGAAGTAGGAAGACGTCCTATGAAATGCGTTAGGCCACGCCCACCGTCTTCACGCTACGCTACACACACCAGCTGTATTGGAGCCGGCAATTTATCAAGCAGCTGGTACAGTATATGTTGGCGATTTTTTATATTGAATGTCCTTTACAACTGACCATATTTGTGACTTTGTCGCTATAGACTGAGAAGGATATAAGTGACTTTAGTAACATCAGCCTCATATGGGACATTTATTTGAGATCAAAGGAGTTCAAGTCTGAATGTTAGCTTCTATCTGAACTAAGACGACTTCTGATTGATTTCCATATACGTGCTTTTACATACCTCATATGTTTGAGGGTTTTTAGTGTGAGTGTGTATCTGTGTTTTAATAAATATTGTTGTTTATCAAACACTACACTTAGAGGGGTATGCGCCTCTCTTTTTCTGGGTTTTTTATTTTAGTTTAATTTTAGTTTAATAATTATAATAGTTTAATTGTTAGTTTAAAATTATTTTTTTAATTTGACGGGTAAATTTTAATTTAATTTAAGCTAGGAAAATTGTAATTTTAAATATAAAGTTAGGGGGTCGTTAGGTTTAGGGGAAACTAGTTTAAATTAGTTTATTTCATTGTGGGGGGCTTTCGGTTTAGGGGTTAATAGTTCATTTTAGTATATTTCATTGTAGGGGGCTTGGGGTTTAGGGGTTAATAGGTTTATTATAGCGGCGGTGTGGGTGGACGGCAGATTAGGGGTTAATAATATTTAAATAGTGTTTGCGATGCGGGAGGGTAGCAGTTTAGGGGTTAATAAGTTTATTATAGTGGTGAAAATGTTGGGGAGTGGCGGAATAGGGGTTAATAAAAAAAAATTGTGGTAGAGATGTCGGGAGCAGCAGATTAGGGGTTAATAAATGTATTATAGTGTTTGTGATGCGGGAGGGCCTTGGTTTAGGGGTTAATAGGTAGTTTATGGGTGTTAGTGTACTTTTTAACACTTTAGTTATGAGTTTTATGTTACAGCTTTGTAGTGTAAAACTCATAACTACTGACTTTAGATGGCGGTACAGATCTTGTCATTTTAGGCTGTAACGCAAGCTTTTTAGCCTCACGCAAAACTCGTAATACCGGCGCTATGGGAATCCCATGAAAAAACGTCATTTTTATGTGTGCGGGACTGACGTTGCTTTACAGGCTAAAAGGTGTGCGGTACAGCTATACTGACAACACTTTTAATAGCTGCGGTGCTGTTTTAACGCTGAAAATGCCATATTTTCAGCGTTACAGGCCGCAACGCAAAACTTGTAATCTAGGTGTAAGAAAATTATGTTTATCAAATCTAGCTGTAAAAGTTAAGGGGATACTAAACTCAATTTTTTTCTTTCATGATTCAGATAGAGCATGCAATTTTAAGCAACTTTTTAATTTACTCCTATTATCATTTTTCTTCATTTTCTTGCTATCTTTATTTAAAAAGCAAGAATGTAAGTAAAGAAAATCTGTTTAATCTTATTTAAATGGTTATTAAAGTCCAAATTAAACTTTCATGATTTTGATAAGGCATGTAAGTTTAAACAACTTTCCAATTTACCTTTATCAAAATTTGCTTTGTTCTCTTGGTATTCTTAGTTAGAAGGCTAAACCTAGATAGACTCATAGGCCCTTGAAGGCCGCCTCTTATATCAATGCTTATGGCAGTTTTTCACAGTTAGAGTGCGTTCATGTGTGCCATAAAGATAATGTGCTCACGCCCGTGGCGTTATTTAAGAGTCAGCACTAATTGAGATAAGGAGACACTCTGCAGAGGCATAGATAAAAGGTAATCACAGAGGTAAAAGTTTATTAATGTCAATGTGGTGGTTATGCAAAACTGGGGAACGGTAAATAAAGTGATTATCTATCTTTTTAAACAATAAAATTTTTCATGTTTACTGTCCATTTAAACAAGGTTTGGCATTGTTAAAGGGACAGTCATCTCAAATTTTGTTATTGTTTAAAAAGATAGATAATCCCTGTATTACCAAATCCCCAGTTTTGCATAAACAACACAGTGACATTAATAAACTTGTATCCTCTGCTCTGTGATCACCTTGTATCTAAGCCTCTTATGACAGCCCCCTGATCACATTACTTTTTTATTTATTATCTATTGACTTGCATTTTTGCTGTGTTGTGCACAACCCACAGGCCTGAGAACAATGTTTTTTTGTATGGCTCACGTGAACTAGCAGTCTCCTGTTGTGAAAAGCAAATAAAAAAGCATGTGATTAAGAGGCTGATTATAGTGGCTTAGAAAAAGGCAGAAATTTAGAGGGTTAAATGTTATAAAATATAATAATATAACAATGTTGGTTGTGCAAAGCTGGGGAATGGGTAGTAAAGGCGATATCTATCTTTTTATTCAATAACTATTTTAGTGTTGACTGTCCCTTTAAGTACAGAATTTAACCCCAAAAAACAGCATACAATTAAATATAATAGTAGTATAAAGTAGCAACTAAATAATTGCTGTATATTTGAGTTTTAGTATTTTGCAATACTTAAAAAAACCATTTACATAAACTCTGTGTGCATCAGTATCTTGGAGCAAATAGTATTCTTTTATGATAAGAAAATTAAATGATATTTTTATCTTTACCTTTGCCGTATAATATGGGCTACATTTACTAATGACTAGATGGACAAAAGAGGACATCTCTTTCCCTGTCTGCACATTATTACAGCTAGCGGAAGCAATACGCTGTCCGCATTTATCATTGCACAAGCCACCACTTGTGCAATGCAGCCCCCTGCTAACGCTCAGCCAATCATACATGAGCAGGGATTGTCAATCACCCCATTCAGAGAAGTCTTGGGGGATTGATAAATGCATCTTTAGAGTTGGCTTAGCAGGTTAAAAAGCATCAGTCTGAGGTGCTCCAAAACTGCATTCACAACTTGTTAATTGGAGCCCAAAATCTAAATATTTCTTAGGGTCTATTTTGCTTTGTGTAAGATTCATGAAATACTTTCTCAAGTGTAAAATTTTCAAGTCACACCCATCAGATAATGTGACACATTATTTGAAGTATGTTATTCATGTTGCAATATGGATACAAGTTAAGTTGATGAATCCAGTTAATGTCAGGTTTGAGAAAAGCTAATGTTTATGATGGCCATGTGACATTACACACAGTAAAATACATACACAGTAAGAATATATAATTTACTTGCTTTTCATATAAACCCTATTTTGCTGTCCTTGCCTATACGACAATATCACATTCAAAATATATAAATTGTTCAACAAAAAAAATCAGGAAAGAATGATTCATGATTCAGATATAGCATACAATTGTAAACAACTTTCCAATTTACTTCTATTATTTAATTTGTTTCGTTCTCTTTGTATGCTTTGTTGAAAAGGTAGGTAGGCTCAGGATCTGGGACCTAGCTGCTGATTGATGGCTGTACAAAAATACCTTTTATCATTGGCTTACTAATACCACGAAAATGAAGTAAAATTGATAATAAAAGTAAAATGGAAAGTTTTAAATTGTATTCTCTTTTTGAATAAAGAAAGACACATTTTGGGTTAAATGTCCCTTTAATTCAAAGTACACCAAGACATTAAACAGCATATATTTCAACAAAAACAGGAATAATTAAAGTTTTCTACAAATTTTGACCTGTAGAATGTGTGTGCGCAAAAAATGTTTTTTTGGAGTGCATTTGTATTTTCTTAATATACTGGATAAAACTATGACAATTTATATATTTAATTCAGATGATTTATAATAATTTGATAACTAATTAAGCAATATGTAAATACATATGACAATAGTAAAATAACACAGCTATGAACATATAAATTACATTCTTTACTAGACATATCTGTACTCCTCTGAATCAAAGCCACACCCACTGAAAAGCATATATTCTTAAAATATATTATTGAGTAAAAAATATGCTAAAGATCAAGTAGTTTACTTCCAAAGTATCATCTTTCAGTCACAAAAAAAAAAAAAAGCTTTACTTGAGGAGACATAAAAGGATTATCTACTAGCCGTCTAATCATTCATAGGATGGATAAATCACACTGTTACATGGTTGGTATAACAAGAAGATTATCTGTCATGATGAGATCTTTGCTATTTCTTTCATGAATAAAGTAAGAGAAGCTATCAAAGCCTGAATCTGATTCAATCACATGTACACCTGTCAGAAATACTTGTGAAATTTTAGTGATGAGTCATTGTAATTGACACATATCTACAATTTCCCCTTTTCAGCACAGGACAGATCGGAAGAAAAAAAAATAGCTATACCTGTATATTATTTTTTTCTAACAGTATTTTACGTTTTTAATATATTTTAAAATACATTGTAACATAAAGAAAGATAAATATGCTTATCCTTAATTTTTAAGTTTACAGATTATACAGAATTATGTTTTTAAAAAAAAGAAAAGATTTTACGCGGTAGCAATTATTTGGTTACCAAAAATGGGTAGAAACTGTAAGCATGTAAATGCAGTTCACATATTACTATTTAGAATAAAAAAATATCATCAAGTGCTCTTCATGCATACATTGTCAGGTTTAAAATATTGTGATATACTGTATTTAATAAAAGAACATGAATAAATAAAAAAGAACTATAAGTTTATTGCAAATGGAGACCTTTGGTTGAATTTTTATCTCTTATTGGATGATAAATATTATGAATTAAAAATGACATAAGATGTGTTCTTCATAGCTCTTTTTCACTACTCATAACATCTACAATTAAAAAACTCCCAATCTCTATTGCCTTACCAATCACTCTCTTATCCTATATATTTTTATCTCTAAACTCATACAATTATTTAATGTTCATCCCCATAATCTCAATGGTCTAATTCTACCCATTTCATATTAATCTCCTCACCACCTTTTCGTCTCCCCCTCTCTTAACTCTATCCTCTCCATGTATGACACATCAGTTGATGTCACAGGGTCATGTCATCAGTTGATGTCACAGGTTCATGTCATCAGTTGATGTCACAGGGTCAGTTGATAGTACACTGTATCTAAGAGCGAGTAAGGGTTATTGGGTGTGACTGATAGAAAGAGTAAGTCATTTTCCTGAAACATGCACTGTCTGATTAAAATGTAAACCCTATCCAAGTTTAAATGGATTTCCATAATAAAGTATATTCGTTATGTAAAAAAACAAACGTTATAATTCAAAATGAATTTATTATTAAACCTTACTATTTGTAGATTGTGTTGTATTTTGTTATTTTTTTATCATTCGACATAAATTAAAATTAAAATAAAACGTTCATAATTCAGATATAGCATGCAATTTAAACAACCTTTTACCTTAGGTCTATTATCTAATTTACTTTGTTTTTTTGGTATTTTTTCTTAAATGTAATACCTAGGTAGGCTATGGAGCTGCAATGCACTTTTGGGAGCAAGGTGCTGATTGGTGGCTCCACATGTATGTTTCTTGTCATTGGTTCATCTGATGTGTCCCTTTAGTGCACTTTGCTCCTTCAACAAAGAATAGCAAGAGAATTAAGCAAATTTGATAATAGAAGTAAATTAGAAAGTCATTTAAAATTATATGGTCTTTCTAAATCATGAAGGAGATATTATGGTTTTCATTTCCCTTTAATACAGCCACAAACATATTTGTCTATAAAAATGATATAGAGCTATCCCCTTTTCCTCAAAGGTTTGAATGGTTAACATAATGTCCCCATGTCAATGTTTTTAGTGTAGTCTTCTGAAAGAAGCAACAAGATATTGTTATCTCTAATTATTTTTCAGAAAATGAACTGTGATCCTACATCAGATTTATAAATGAATCCAAATTATGAGCAACTCAAAATTACACTCTGTAATAAAATATGACTTTGTATGAACCATTAACTGCTCTTAATTGTCCAGTATTAAAATAACAGTTGTTAGTAACCAGGTATTGTGCCTATAGCCAGCAATAGCTGATTTGAAAAAGTTTAAAATTTAAATGCATAATAAATTGGTTAATGTTAAAATGTAACCTCAGTTACCTAAAACCAATCCCTACGGAAATTGTTTACCCACAAATCTCTCAAATATGAGTGAGTTATCCAAGGTATAAGAAATGTAGAAATGTTAGTACTTCATGATTAACATGCACAAACATTAATTAATCATTATTAATTTATCCACAGTGTATATTTTACTAGAGAATGTCTGAGAGTCACATAGGGGTTATCTATGGGCTCAATTTAACAACAGGCGGGCGGACAAGGTTCACTGTCATCAACATTTGTCTGCCCAGCCTCGCGGCGAGTGGGCAGCAGTGTGCTGCCCGCATTTAATACTGCACAATCCACTGAATTAGCAATGCCACCCCCTGCTTGCACACGGCTTATCATTTGCAAGGCGGGGTTGTCAATCATCCAAAATCAATCGGATCAAGATGATTGCAAAAAATGAAACAGCTATCAGCTGTAAAGTGATTTTGCTTTTATCAGCGAGTTGTGTTGTGAAATTAAATTTTTATTAGGAACAGATGAACAAGAGAAGCTAAATTATGGATATTCAATAAAAAGTTCTAATAAAATTAATAGCCATAATGTAATCTTACAAGAAGGGTTTTAATATTTAGTGACAACAAATTTGTAAGCTTTTTGTAAGAAAAAAATCAATTTGTAAGCTTTTTTAATCTTCAAAGCATAGTATATATATATTAAATACTTTTATGTAGAAAGAATTGATGTATAGTTAATACCTTAATGTGGACAGTGAGATTAAAGTAGGTTGTCTTTCTAAAAATGTGCTCGGGCCATTTTCTTTAGTGCAGCGGTCCTACCTGCTTGAGCTTCTGCCCGGTCACTCCCGCACCTGTCTGGCCACGCCCCCATCGCTGCGTGTGCACACCCATGTACACGGGCCATTTTCTGAAGTGCAGTGGTCCCACCTGCCCCTGCTAAAAAATGTATTAACCCCAACTCCCACATCAAAAGTACATAATAAAGTTATTAACCCCTAATCCCCCATTCACCCACATCGCAATCTACCTAATAAAGTGTTTACCCCTAATCCGCCATTAAACTGCATCGCAATCTACCTAATAAACTCCTAGATTACGAGTTTTGCGTTACAGTTTTAACACTGAGAAAATGGCCATTTCAGCATAAAAAAAGTAATGCAGCCTTATGAGTCTTGTCGGTATAGCATTTTAGCCTGTAACGCAACTTCAATCCCGCACTCAAAAAATGAAGTTTCTGCATGGGATTTCCATAGCGCCGGTAATACAGGTTGTGTGGTAAGGCTAAAATGTTTGTGTTCCAGCCTATACCATCACGATCCGTTTCGCTATCTAAGACCCGTAGTTATGAGTTTTGCACAAAAAAACTGTTACACAAAACTCATAACTAAAATGTAGCAAAGTACACTAACACCTATTAACTACCTATTAACCCCTATTCCACTGCCCTCCCACATCGCAAACACTATTTAAAACTTATTAACCCCTAATCTGCCGCTCCCGACATCGCTGCCACTAATAAAAGTTATTAACCCCTATTCCGCCACTCCCCGACATCCCCGCCACTAAATAAACCTATTAACCCCTAAACCACCAGCCCCCCTCATTGCAAAAAATGAAATTAAACTAATAACCCCTAAACCTAACAACCCCCTAACTTTAAATTAAAATTACAATATCCCTATCTTAAAATAAATAAAAATTTACCTGCAAAATTAAAAAAAACTAAGTTTAAACTAACAATTACCTAACATAATAATATACTAAAATTAAAATAACTACCAATCAAATAAGCAAACTTACACATTAAAACAAAACCTAACACTACTAAAAAAAATTATGTCTAAAATTACAAAAAATAACAAACACTAAATTACGGAAAAAAAACAAACGAAATTATCCAAAATAAAAATAATTACACCTAATCTAATAGCCCTATAAAAATAAAAAAGCACCCCCAAAATAAGAAATTGCCTAGCCTACAATAAACTACCAATAGCCCTTAAAACAGCCTTTTGTAGGGCATTGCCCTAAAGAAATCAGCTCTTTTACCTGTAAAAAAATACAAAGACCCCCCAACAGTAAAACCCACCACCCAACCAACCCCCCAAAATAAAAAAACTAACTCTAACAAAAAACCTAAGCTACCCATTGCCCTGAAAAGGACATTTGTATGTGCATTCAGTCTTTTTTTACATTGCCCTTAAAAGGGCATTCAGCTCTTTAAAAAAAAAGGCAAAACCCTAATCTAAAAAAAAACCCATCCAAAAAAAGTTAAAAAAAACCTAACACTAACCCCCGAAGATCCACTTAAAGTTTCTGAAGTCTGCACATCCAGGTGGCGAAAAGTCTTCATCCAGGCGGTGAGGTCTTCATCCATCCAGGCGGCATCTTCTATCATCAGCCAGACGGCATCTTCTATATCTTCATCCCAGCGGCATCTTCTATCTTCATCCCGGTTGCGCTGAGCAGATCCATCCTTGAAGACATCCAGCGTGGAGCATCCTCTTCATATGGTCACAGCCGTACACTGAATCTTCAATGCAAGGAAGTTTTTTCAAAATAGCATCCCTTGCATTACTATTGGCTGATTTGATTTTTGAAATTCAAATCAGCCAATAGGATGAGAGCTACTGGAATTCTATTGGCTATTCAAATCAGCCAATAGGATGAGAGCTACTGAAATTCTATTGGCTATTCAAATCAGGCAATAGGATGAAAGCTCCTGAAATTCTATTAGCTATTCAAATCAGTCAATAGAATTTCATAAGCTCTCATCCTATTGACTGAATTGAATAGCCAATAGAATTTCAGTAGCTCTCATATATATAATCACTAAGCCCCCTAACCTAACACCCCCTAGTTAACCACAATAAAATAAAATTAAAAGACATTCGGCTAGATTACGAGTTTTGCGTTATGAGTAAGAAAGCAGCGTTATTGGTTATAATGCTGCTTTTTCCCTACTGCTGCTATTACGAGTCTTGTAGGTACAGCTGTCCTGCACACTTTTTTAGCCGTACCGCAAATTAACTTACGCAATTTTCGTAAAGCCTTTTTTCAATGGGACTTCCATTGTGCCGATATTACAAGCTTTTTTTTTAGGCCAAAAAGTGAGCGGTACAGCCTATCCCGCAAGATTTGTAATCATTCTTAACTCAGTAGTTATGAGTTTTACGCTACAAAGCTGTAGCAAAAAACTCATAACTAAAGTGTTAAAAAGTACACTAACACCCATAAACTACCTATTAACCCCTAAACCTAGGCCCTCCCGCATCGCAAACACTAAAATTATTAACCCCTAATCTGCTGCTCCTGACATCCCCACCACTAGAATAAACATATTAACCCCTAAACCACCGCACTCCCGCATCGCAAACACTAGTTAAATATTATTAACCCCTAATCTGCTGTAACTAACATCGCCGCCACCTACCTACATTTATTAACCCCTAATCTGCCACACCCAACGTTGCCTCCACTATACTAAATTTATTAACCCCTAAACCTAAGCCTAACTCTAACACCCACTAACTTTAATATAATTAAAATAAATCTAAATAAAACCTACTATCATTAACTAAATAATTCCTATTTAAAACTAAATACTTACCTATAAAATAAACTCTAAGCTAGCT
The DNA here is from genome assembly GCF_027579735.1 of Bombina bombina. Taxonomy (NCBI): domain Eukaryota; kingdom Metazoa; phylum Chordata; class Amphibia; order Anura; family Bombinatoridae; genus Bombina; species Bombina bombina. The sequence goes on from NC_069508.1 coordinate 120,551,211, forward strand.
ACAATATAACTAATAGTTACATTGTAGCTAGCTTAGGGTTTATTTTTATTTTACAGGCAAGTTTGTATTTATTTTAATTAGGTAGAATAGTTACTAAATAGTTATTAACTATTTACTAACTACCTAGCTAAAATAAATACAAATTTACCTGTAAAATAAAAACTAACCTGACTAACACCGAACATTACACAACAATTAAATAAATTACATAAATTAAATACAATTACCTAAATTACAAAAAAAACACTAAATTACACAACATAAAAAATAAATTATCAGATATTTAAACTAATTACACCTAATCTAATAGCCCTATCAAAATAAAAAAGCCCTGCCAAAATAAAAAAACCCTAGCCTAAACTAAACTACCAATAGACCTCAAAAGGGCCTTTTCCGGGGCATTGCCCCAAAGAAATCAGCTCTTTTACCTGTAAAAAAATACAAACAACCCCCCAACAGTAAAACCCACCACCCACACAACCAACCCCCCAAATAAAAACCTAACTAAAAAAAACCCTAAGCTCCCCATTGCCCTGAAAAGGGCATTTGGATGGGCCTTGCTAGACTTGTGCATGATCGAAAAATTTGTTTCGGTTCAAATCGATTCAGATTTTTTCGAATTTCGGTTCGGATCGATTCGAATTTGGAAAAATTCTAATGAATTTGTTTCTGATTCGTTTTTGGATTCATTCGGATTCGAATAAATTCAGCTGGATTTGGTTTGATTCGGTTCGTTCTATTTGGATATTCGGAATTTCGTTATGTGTTAGGTGGGATATGCTGTGTATTAGACTAGTATTATGTACTGTATATTAGGTGTAACCCATAGCAGAGTGATTTAACCTAATATACTGTACAATACTAGTGTAATCCATGGCCATCCGAATCTACTGAATAAATCCGAACTAATTCGGATTTATTCGGTAGATTTGGCACTATTTCGATTCGGAAATTCAAATTAATCCGAATCTCTGAATTTAAGAAATTCGTCCGAATTTCCGAATCGATCCGAAACGAATCGCACATTTCTAGGCATTGCCCTTAAAAGGGCATTTAGCTCTATTGCTGCCCAAACCCTAACCTAAAAATAAACCCACTCAATAAACCCTTAAAAAAACTAACACTAGCCCCTGAAGATCCAGCTTAGGGGTTAATAAGTGTAATGTAGGTGTCGGTGATGTCAGGGCAGCAGATTAGGGGTGTTTAGACTCAGGGTTTATGTTAGGGTGTTAGGTGTAAACATAAATTTTGTTTCCCCATAGGAATCAATGGGGCTGCGTTACAGAGCTTTACGCTGCTTTTTTGCAGTTGTTAGACTTTTTCTCAGCCGGCTCTCCCCATTGATGTCTATGGGGAAATCGTGCACGAGCACGTACAACCAGCCCATCACTGACTTAAGCAGCGCTGGTATTGGAGTGCGGTATGGAGCACAATTTTGCTCTACGCTCACTTCTTGACTAATAATACTGGGTTTAGGAAAACCTGTAATACCAGCGCTGTAGGTAAGTGAGCGGTGACAATAACGTGCAAGTTGGCACCGCACCCCTCATAACACAAAACTCGTAATCTAGCCGTATATTTTTAATAAATTAATTAAAAGGTACCAAAATAAAAAAAATCCTAACAAAATTAAAATAAAAAAACAAACATTACATTAAAAAAATACTAATATTGGGGGCAGAGCCAACTACTAAACTAACTGGACATACGCTGCAAGAGCTTCGGCTCTTAATTTTACTATTAGGGGCAAATTGTTGTCTCTCTATATATTTCAATCACCCTAAAGAAGACCCTTGCAAGCTCTTCCCATAAATTAAGCTGTAAGCCAAGAACGGAAGCCTGAGAGCCGAAATTAACCCAGATCTAGGTCTTCCGGTGCAGCCACGTGGATGCAGAGTACAGCCGCAAGCACTAAAAATTGGAGACAGATTAGCAGATTAACTACAGCTAAGCTAATCACACTTATTAGCTAATCACATCTGTAAAAATGGAACTAACATCGGCCGAGGACTTCCATATAATGGTGCAGATCCTTCTGGGAAAGCTCAAAAGGCGGATGCATTAACAATTTACTGACCTCTCAGCAGTCTGGAAATCAGCCTCTGAGTCAAAGCTGGATACTGTAATGGAGCCAGAGGTAGACGCAGAGCAAGCCCTACCTACCAAATCGGAGTATAGCGGTGAGCACTCTATATCTATTGCCATGTTCCCTGCAGGGGTAGATGCGGCCTCCCTCAGGGAGTCTCAGCACTGCTACACTTGGAGGCAGAATATATCACACCTCGAGCAGACACACATATAGCCAAGACGCAAGAGTCTCTCCCACAATTTAACATGGAGCAGCACAGCTGGATCTCTTTTGAATTCAGCGCCCCAAGTATACTACAAATTTCTCAAGAGACCGCCATTGCACCCAAGTCGATGGCCAGGAATAGTAGTATAGTAGGAGATGATTGTCTACTGATGCAATGGGCTTTCAAGCTGCTCGCAGAAAATAATCCAGATCCTCCATATTACCACGTTGGCTGTACATCTCGGCAGCTATTGCCTGTGGAATCAGAAAGCACCACTCTTCTGAGAGTCAAGATTTGCAGAACTGGGGTTGGCTAACCTTATTCCATCAACTACCCCATTTCACTTTCATTTAGTCTGAGAGACTGGTATGGGACCTAATGTTGACTGGTGATTTGTGTTCCCCAGAATGATGTTGCTTTTTCACTACTGTTATAGTGTCAGGGTTTTTTCCCTGTTGTGTTTGCCATGTGCTGCTGGCAGCCATTTTACTCACCTCTCTTGCTTTTCAATAGCAGTCACATGACTGAAAAAAAAGGTTGTTATTCTGAAACGGTGCAAATTGAACTGTTGTAAACCGAGAACAAATGAATTTCAAATATTTCTATAGAAAACACATTAAAACATATTAAAAATTATTTGACTGGGAAGGGCTAAAAAATGTATATTTATGGGTATGTATGTTTATGTGTTTGGGCATGTATACATACACACACATATATACTGTAAATATATATAATATATATATATATATATATATATATATTTATTATTTATTTTTTAAATATCCTGCTCACAGGATGTACAAAAAATGCCCACGAGACAAAGGCTCCCTGAACTATGAAATATTGTCAGGTCACCTTAGTGCATAGAGTTCACAAATAATTAATTATAAAAATATAAGGAAAAGGACAGATTTAACCAACCCAGCACTAGCTCATATAGGGGAAATCTATCTAAAAATAGACCAGCATACAAGCAAATCACAGGAGGCTCAGATATTCAAGCAGATTATATATTTATTAAACATGGATTATTATACCAATAACACACACAAAATATATTAGTAAAATAATCAAATGAGCAACACTACTGAAGGAGAATCATGATGGCAAATAAAAGGTATGGAGATAAATATCTACAAATACACCAAAAGCAATTAGGAAAAGCTAGGTAAGATATCCACAGAGCAGTTTGCACAATCAATTGGTTAATTTGCATACAGGATTCACAACAAAAAACGTGCTGTGCAAAGCAGTCCAGGTTAAGACCTATAGCAATGAAGCATAGTGCAATAAGGTACAGAAGCAGTTGCACAGTCAGTAAATATGCATACAGCTTTAGGCAGAGAAAACGTTAGTGCAAAAGCAGTCCAGGTTAAAAACTGTAGTACCAAAGCGTAGTGCAGGACAGTGCAAGCAGAAAATTAAAGCCAGCCAATTTTAAAAGATAACATTTCAATCCTCCTAGAGTGATGATGGGTATAGAAGGAAGAACAATTCCGGAGTGTATAACTCCCTTAGCTCATCAGACCCAAAGTAATTCAAAGCCAATCTTGGTCCTCCCAGAGCTGCCCCTGCATTCATCCACTCACCGGATTGATACAGTTACCGTTACTGTTACTTGGAAGCTCTCCAGGGGCGCGATCCGATATAGATCGTAGTTTGCGGCGCAAGCGAGGGAACCCGCGTCGCCCGCAGTTTCAGCTCGCAACTCGAGCTATCCCATATATGTCGCCATCAGATGCTAACGTGCTGTAAGTCTGACAAACCAGCGATGTCCAGAAATCTGCACAAGTACAAATTTCTGGCGTCACCAGTGACTTGCGGCACGTTAGAAACTGCCGGCGCCTACAAAACCTGACTAAAGTCTAAATCACCCACACTGTCTAACACGCCTCCCTAACATAGCCCGACACGTCTAACACGCCTCCCTAACATAGCCCGACATGTCTAACCCTCTATCCGCTATCCCCCCTCACTATCCTAACAATAAAATATGTATTAACCCCTAAACCGCCGCCAGCTATATTAAATCTATAACCCCTTAAAGTGAGCCCCTAACACCGCCGCCATCTACCTTACCTACCCCCTAAAGTGAGCCCTTACCCCGCCGCTATTTTAAAATTATTAACCCCTAATCTAATCCCCCTACCCCGCCGCCATCTATATTAAATTATTTAACCCCTAAAATACTAAACTATCCCTACCACTAAACTATCCCTACCACTAAGTCTAACCCTACAAATAGCCCTGAAAAGGGCTTTTTGCGTGGCATTGCCCCAAAGTAACAGCTCTTTTGCCAGCCCTTAAAAGGGCTTTTGGCGGGGCTTTGTCACAAAGTAAACTGCTCTTTTGCCTACAATCTACATCCCCCTACACCGCGGCCACCTATAATAAATGTATTAACCCCTAATCTAATCCCCCTACACCGCCGCCAGCTATATTAACTATATTAACCCTAATTATATTAGGGTTAATATAGTTAATATAGTTATTATATTATATATATATTAACTATATTAACCCTAATTATATTAGGGTTAATATAGTTAATATCGTTATTATATTATATATACATTAAGTATAATAACCCTATCTAACTCTAACATCCTAACTAAACTCTTATTAAAATAAATCTAATATTAATATTATTAATTAAAATATTCCTATTTAAATCTAAATACTTACCTATAAAATAAACCCTAAGATAGCTAAAATGTAATGAATAATTCCATTATAGCTATGTTAGGGTTTATATTTATTTTACAGGTAAATTGTTAATTATTTTAACTAGGTATAATAGCTATTTAATAGTTATTAACTATTTAATAGCTACCTAGTTAAAATAATTACCCAATTACCTGTAAAATAAATCCTAACCTAAGTTACAAATACACCTACACTATCAATAAATTAAATAAACTACAAATATCTATCTAAAAATACAATTAAATAAACTAAACTAAATAACAAAAAAAAAAAAAACACTAAATTACAAAAAATAAAAAAAAGATTACAAGATTTTTAAGCTAATTACACCTATTCTAAGCCCCCTAATAAAATAATAAAGCCCCCCAAAATAAAAAAATTCCCTGCCCTATTCTAAATTAAAACAAGTTCAAAGCTCTTTTACCTTACCAGCCCTTAAAAGGGCCTTTTGTGGGGGCATGCCCCAAAGAAAACTGCTCTTTTGCCTGCAAAAAAAAACACAATACCACCCCCCAACATTACAACCCACCACCCACATACCCCTAATCTAACCCAAACCCCCCTTAAATAAACCTAACACTACCCCCCCTGAAGATCTCCCTACCTTGTATTCACCCCGCCGGGCAGAACTCCTCATCCGATCCGGGCGATGTGTTCCAGCAAGCGGCAGTGAAGTCTTCTTCAATCCGGGCGATGTCTTGAAGCAAGCGGCAGAGAGTCTTCTTCCATCGGCGACGTCTTCAAGCAAATCGGCATCTTCAATCTTCTTACTTCACTCCTCCGCCGCGGAGCATCCTTCCGGCACGACGACTTCCAGACGAATGAGGTTCCTTTAAATGACGTCATCCAAGATGGCGTCCTTTGAATTCCGATTGGCTGATAGGATTCTATCAGCCAATCGGAATTAAGGTAGAAAAATCTGATTGGCTGATTGAATCAGCCAATCAGATTCAAGTTCAATCTGATTGGCTGATTGGTTCAGCCAATCGGATTGAACTTGAATCTGATTGGCTGATTCAATCAGCCAATCAGATTTTTCTACCTTAATTCCGATTGGCTGATAGAATCCTATCAGCCAATCGGAATTCAAAGGACGCCATCTTGGATGACGTCATTTAAAGGAACCTCATTCGTCGGGAAGTCGTCGTGCCGGAAGGATGCTCCGCGGCGGAGGAGTGAAGTAAGAAGATTGAAGATGCCGATTTGCTTGAAGACGTCGCCGATGGAAGAAGACTCTCTGCCGCTTGCTTCAAGACATCGCCCGGATTGAAGAAGACTTCACTGCCGCTTGCTGGAACACATCGCCCGGATCGGATGAGGAGTTCTGCCCGGCGGGGTGAATACAAGGTAGGGAGATCTTCGGGGGGGTAGTGTTAGGTTTATTTAAGGGGGGTTTGGGTTAGATTAGGGGTATGTGGGTGGTGGGTTGTAATGTTGGGGCGTGGTATTGTATTTTTTTTTGCAGGCAAAAGAGCAGTTTTCTTTGGGGCATGCCCCCACAAAAGGCCCTTTTAAGGGCTGGTAAGGTAAAAGAGCTTTGAACTTGTTTTAATTTAGAATAGGGCAGGGAATTTTTTTATTTTGGGGGGCTTTATTATTTTATTAGGGGGCTTAGAATAGGCGTAATTAGCTTAAAAATCTTGTAATCTTTTTTTTATTTTTTGTAATTTAGTGTTTTTTTTTTTTGTTATTTAGTTTAGTTTATTTAATTGTATTTTTAGATAGATATTTGTAGTTTATTTAATTTATAGATAGTGTAGGTGTATTTGTAACTTAGGTTAGGATTTATTTTACAGGTAATTGGGTAATTATTTTAACTAGGTAGCTATTAAATAGTTAATAACTATTAAATAGCTATTATACCTAGTTAAAATAATTAACAATTTACCTGTAAAATAAATATAAACCCTAACATAGCTATAATGGAATTATTCATTACATTTTAGCTATCTTACGGCTAGATTTGGAGTTCGGCGGTAGATGGGTTGCTAACGCCACGCGTGTTTTATGTCTAACGCACGGCATTGTTTGACTCCGGTATTTAGAGTTCAAATAAGACCATCTAACGATGCTCTTAACGCGTGTATGTCACACGCGTAATCCTGGCCGCGTTAGACAGTCTCCCATAGAGATCAATGGGAAAGGCAAAAAATAGATTTTTTGTCACCTAACACTCGATCTCGCGAGAATACGCACAGCTCGGTCATATGACGCATACCACATCATGCACAACAATAACACGCCGCAAATGCCACAACAACAATTAATCAACAAAGCACACAAGCATTACACATTCACAAGCGGGGGAATTTGTAATAAAATTTTATACGGGGAATACGCATATACTTTAAGATGCGGAAAATCGCAAAATAACAACAAGGATTAAAAAAGATATACATACACTATAAAAAAAATCGCATTCAATATCACTATATATTATGACAAACATACATATACAACACTTCACGAAGAACACACCATCGCAAATTCACATTTAAAAAGAATACTATTGTACAATGAAAGAGAAAACGACCACTATGACATCATCGCATTCTACACATTCCACAAATACCAACTCTAAATGAGCATGCGCAAATTCACACACTTAATACACATTGCAATAATATTAATTGCTAATAAAGCACACCTGAACACTATTTACAACGGAAATTGGGACATCATTAAACATTTACACAGGGTATATAAGCACCACACAAGGAGGGCTACTTTGACTGTGTTGCTGTTTGGTCTTTGGAGATTGGAGGTTTAAGATTAGAGAGTTTGAGAATTTTTGAGAGTGAGTTAGTGTTAGCGTGAGAGAGTGAGTGAGTTAGTGGGAGTTAGTGGGAGTGGGAGAGAGTCTGTTAGTGGGAGCGTGAGTGAGTTAGTGGGAGTTATTAGTGAGAGTTGTTAGTGGGAGCGTAAGTTACTGGTAGTTAGTGAGAGTTAGTGGGAGTGTTTGTTAGTGAGAATTAGTAGTAGTGTGAGTTAGCGAGCAAGTGATTTTTCTGTACACTTAACACATTTACACGCAAACACATTCAATACATACATACACTTATCAATAACACTACATACACTCCATACCCCCTACCCCCTCATACTACACTCCATACCCCATTCCTTGTAGTCCCATTCCCTTTCATCCCATTTACTCTTATCCCATACCCCATACCCATCCCATACCCATCCCCTAGTTACATTTAGTTTACATATCCTCCTTTTAGTCTTCTTCTTCTTTTCGTTTATTTAAATACTCCTTACCCTCTTTGTTTTTTTACATCCCTCTAACACTTTAAGCACCTTTTTTGTCTTTTTAGTTCTTTATTTTGACCCCCTTTCATTTCATCACACTCACTTTTTGTTTGATTATTTGGGGTTTAGTTTAGGGAAGAGATGGAGGCCAGGCAGGGGACAGGTAGAGGGGGGAGTAGAGGGAGGGGGAGAGGAACAGGGCAGGAAGGGGGCAGGAAGCGGGGGTGGAAGCGGTGGGTGGACCCAGCCACTTGGTTCAAGATGACCAAGTGGCTGGGCCCAGTGGCGGTCAGAGTAGGGCTTCACAGTCCGGGAAACAGAGGGCATCATCACAGGGGAAGGCCAAGGCGACTAGGGAGGCGAGGTTTACGATGGAGGAGAAGGAGGCCCTCGTAGAGGCCTATACGGCCAGGCATAGGAGGCTGCAGCACCAAAAGACAACCCCGACTGACAGGAGGAGGCTCTGGAATGAGATCAGGAATGCAGTCAATGCAGTGGGTGGCCGGAACCGAGATATGGATTCCATCAAACATCGCTACCGGGACTGTAAACAGGAACTCAAAAAAAAGTTAGGTCTGGAGGCATGACATGCCGCAGGAACCGGTGGCGGACCTGCCCTTGAAATCGAGTACTGCCGATGGGAGGAAATGTTGCGGCCCAGCATCTCCGAGGTGGAAGTAGTCGGTATCGGAGGAATTGATACCGGGAACCTGCCACTCTCATCTGACGGTAAGCTCATTGAACAATAATTTCACATACGAATGTATTTCAATGGACAGTATACGCAAACATTTACTTTCATGATTGAGGTAGCGAATACAATTTGACAAAACATTCAAATGTACTTAAATTACCTAATTTGAATCCTCCTTGAGATATATTTTAAGGAAGAAATAGCCATGCACACGGTGAAACAATCACAGGAGGCAGCTATATTCAGCTAACAATCAGCATCTTCTAAGCATATTTAGATATGCTTTTCAGCAAAGAATATCCATTTAATTAAGCGAATTAAGCGAGAATTAAGCGAATTAGATAAGAAAAGTACATTTGAAAGTTGATAAAAAATGTATGCTTCTAAATCATGAAAGATAAAACATTGGGTTTCATGTGTTAAGGATCCGATTAATGCTATAACGTTGTTTACACGCATTCAATTACTTTGCGGTTACATCAGTATCTAGGCTATAGGTTAGGTGTGCATTTAAACAGACTGAAAACAAACGCTAAAACATTCATATTGACCAGATATCACAAACACGGTTTATGAAAAAGCTGAAATCGTATTGATTGTTTGTTAGATTTCTAAGTGGATTAATGATTCTGCATTTGTAATTGTATCGTAAGCTAAGTCATTTAAAGCTTGATTTTCTAATATGCTAATATATACATTTTTCTTTTTTTTGTTTTTTTAATATACAGAGTCTGGGGAGGAGGCAGCACAGGAAACACAGCCTCATGCATCTCCCCGGGATGAGAGTGGTGGGGAGGAATTTCCACTTCGGAGGGAAGAGGCCCCCCGTGACGAAGAGCGCACGGGAGATGATGAAGAGGCCCCGGAAGCAGAGGAGGATCCCGCGGAACCCGAGGCACCTCAAGAACCCGCACACCGCCGTGCACGGGCACCCCGCCGTGCACGGGTACAACAACAAGCACAACAAGAGAAAATAGCGGAGGTGCGGGTTCTACTGGACTACATAGACCAGATGCGTACCTCCCGGATAGAAAATATCGAAGGACGCAACAGAATACTTGATGGCCAAAATCAAATTATTCAAGGACAAAATCAAATCATCACCAGAATATTTCAGCTTCACCAAGAAATGTTCACTTTTTTCCGGGAGGCGCATGCTGGTCTACCTCCTGGTCCGCCTCTTGTTGCTGGGCCTCTTGTTGCTGGGCCTCTTGCTGCTGGGCCATCTCCTCCTGCCGGCACATCTCCTCCTGCCGACCCATCTCCTCCTGCCGGGCCATCTACTCCTCCTCATCCATCTACTCCTCCTCATCCATCTTCTCCTCCTCATCCATCTTCTCCTCCTCATCCATCTTCTCCTCCTCATCCATCTTCTCCTCACCTTGGTCGTCCCAGTACTCTTCCTTCCACTCTTCCCACAACAGCTCCAAGGAGAACTCTTCGGAGTCGGCAGTTGCCTCTCCCAGAGCCTCAGCCCCGTGGGAAGAGGGGAAGGAAGAGGAAGTAAGTATTTTTTTTCATCTTTACTGGTTTTTTTAATTTAATGTGTAATGGATAAGTATGTGATGATGTGGTTTTCATACACTTGTGGACCACACTCTGTATATAATCGACTTCTATGGGACCGGTTCCATGGAGGGAGATTGTTTGCAGAGTGTGGGTTATAAGTGTGTGAAAACCACATCATCACATACCTATCCTTGTTCATGATATTGATTGGTTTCTGTGATGTGATGTCCAAACTGTTTCCCGAATCGCAAACAAAATTACCATTACAATTATCCATGATGGCATATTACTGTTTGAATGCCAATAACACAGCTTAAAGGGACAGTCAGAAAATTATTGATTACAAAGAAAACACTGTATTACGCATTATAAAGTTGGAAACAACAAAACATGGAGAAATACGTGTGACTTATGTGCTTACCCTTGTATCTCTGACTATGAAAAATGACCACTTATTTGTTGTTCAGACATAACAACATTTTAGATATCAATGATCAATACATGGTCAATAATATGCTGTATGAGCACAAGGTTTTACATATACAAATGCTATCCAAATGCCCTCTAGTGCTCAAATTGTATAATGATTACAAGCACTCTTCAAGATCGAAGAAATGAGCACACCAACCTCATAGGTTTAGCTAGCAAATTTAAATAAACACAGACAAATGTTCAATTGTTGAGAAACATTTGATATCATTGATATTACATAATTGACTTTTAGAATAATGCAAAACATTATTTGTTTTCGAAACTGTCCCTTTAACAACATTACATATGCTAACACATATTTGAAGCTTGTTGGTATATCTACATGTACTTTGTGAAAAAATAAATATTGAAATCACATTTATATTGACGTGTTAAATAAAGTCTATTTTCTTTAAGAGACATTATTGTTTTAATATTTTATTGTAAAGACATTTGTTTGAACAATGAATATGGTTTAAAGTCCTTTTAGGAGAGGGGGGGGGTGAAAATATGCTAACAATAATATATTTGAAGATTAAACAATGTGGATCTCATACATGATACAAAAAACAACATTTGCATTCAAGGGACAGTATACAATATTTTTAACAGAACTGTATGTAATAGACACTACTACAAACAACAAGATTAACATATACTGATATCAATATTACAAAGCTTCAAACACTTGAAAATAAAATAGGGTTAGCTATATTGAAAATATAGATGAACCCCCATTACAACCGTAAAACAAGACAATACCCCATCATTAACATATGAAAAGACCCTTTACACAAACTGGAGAAAGCTGGAGATGGTACTCACATGAAACTCAGAGGCTTTGCGAGGAGTCAGAAAATTACTTACATTTTCGTAGAACAGAAGAAAAAATAAACGTATTGGTTAAACAATGGACTATCTAACTAGAGACAAAATCAAAGCTTTTGATTTATAATGTGAGTGTCTAATGAACCTTTAATAAAATATACAACGAAATTACATTTAGAAGAAGTCGGCATCATATATTTAGCATATGATAAATATAAATGCATATTGATTACTTTATTCAAACACAATAGCGCATATTTATTAATTAGATATCTTTAACATTAAACACAACAGTCATTTTTCAGAAAAAGGAACATTGTTGACAAACATATTAAACATGGACTATAGAGATTTGAACTTGCCTCGAAATATCATATGCATGAAAACATTTTGCTTTCGTTCGTTTATTCAACCAGACATCCAGCAAAAGAGAATGTGTTGGTCTTTATCAGCTACGGGTCAACAATGTAACATGATGCAAATAATACATATTCGCAAGGTTTTTAAAATTGGCTGCAGTCACAAACGTTTTGAACGTGCACAAATATTGCGGGACTACGTAATCCAATCAGACGTTTTTTTACCTTTGCATGTGACGTCTTAACATGGCGCTTCCTTGATCACGTAAGAATGCCATCCAATGAAAGGCACATTCTTGATCACGTAAGAACGCCAAAAAAAAGGCGCATCCTTGATCGCGTTAAAACGCCATCCAATGAAAGGCACATTATTGATCACGTAAGAACGCCCAAAAAAAAAGGCGCATCCTTGATCGCGTCAAAATGCAATCCAATAAAAGGCACATTCTTGATCACGTAAGAACGTCAGTCAATACAAGGAATCATTGGACAGCCTGGCAGGTGACGTCTTAAGCAACATGGCGCATCCGAGATCGCAGAAAAACCGCAGACAATACAAGGACTCAGTGACATCTTGGCATATCACTAAGAAACATATTTATATTTTAGGAACTAGTATGTGTCTAGATTGCTATCTAGGAATGTCACCAAATCATGATTCATCTTTTCGGACTTGACTGTCCCTTGAACTATAGCTATGGTGTATATCTTTAACATTTAAAAGATACACATGAGAAATACATATGCCATTGATGTTTTAAGATATGTTTGGATTGTTGTGGAATAACAATAGTTATACATGGATTGATTAAACGTGTCATTTATTCAAGTTTAATTATTGTCAGCCTACCTATAACCATATATGGGAGGATAAGTATTTTGTTAACATCTTTGTTAACAAATATTCATCATCTAAATTATTTGCATTACACACAGAGATTTATTTGGTTACACTTTTACAATAATATAGAATTGAAAATGAAATACATGTGCTGTCAACATTACAATAAGATTGTTTATTAATAAGATTATATGTCCTTGTTCATGTAAAAAGGACAAAAACGCTTTAGAAATGGAAATACATTCATTAAAAATTGTGCTCACCATCACTTAAAGGGACATTATTTTGTTTTTAAAAAGAGCATACACATAGACAATACTATTTCAATAAAATGAACACTTTACAGGGATTATATCATTGTATCAATACTCAGATCATTTGGTAAAGGTGCATCAATTCATGCAGAGTTTCTAAATACACACATGGATCTGAACATTGAAATATACATATATACACAAATAACAATCTATATATACATATATAAAACAATTACTATGCTAATCATAATCAGGCAATGATAAAGCTAAGAGAAAAATATATAAAGACAAATAATAAGATTACATTGGAGATGTTAATCTTAAAGTCATTTACTATTGTCTTACATATATGATTTTATTATTACAAATATATTTGGTAGGTCCCTTTAAGGATCAACAACATAAACTAGAGCTTTCAAAAAATAACATGAAGAATCAGGACAAAGATTCGTGAAATAAAATGTATTTTATTAGTATGTAAGAAAACATACACAACGTTTATAAATAATCTTGTAAAAATAAGGAATATATGAGCCATATGACAAGGTAACACAGTGCATCACAGTCCATGAAGAGAGTTGCCAAGGGCCAGCATAGCCCCATTGGTGACATATGACAAGGTAACACAGTGCATCACAGTCCATGAAGAGAGTTGCCAAGGGCCAGCATAGTCCCATTGGAGACATATGACAAGGTAACACAGTGCATCACAGTCCATGAAGAGAGTTGCCAAGGTCCAGCATAGCCCCATTGGAGACATATGACAAGGTAACACAGTGCATCACAGTCCATGAAGAGAGTTGCCAAGGGCCAGCATAGCCCCATTGGAGACATATGACAAGGTAACACAGTGCATCACAGTCCATGAAGAGAGTTGCCAAGGGCCAGCATAGCCCCATTGGAGACATATGACAAGGTAACACAGTGCATCACAGTCCATGAAGAGAGTTGACAAGGGCCAGCATAGCCCCATTGGAGACATATGACAAGGTAACACAGTGCATCACAGTCCATGAAGAGAGTTGCCAAGGGCCAGAATAGCCCCATTGGAGACATATGACAAGGTAACACAGTGCATCACAGTCCATGAAGAGAGTTGCCAAGGGCCAGCATAGCCCCATTGGAGACATATGACAAGGTAACACAGTGCATCACAGTCCATGAAGAGAGTTGACAAGGGCCAGCATAGCCCCATTGGAGACATATGACAAGGTAACACAGTGCATCACAGTCCATGAAGAGAGTTGCCAAGGGCCAGCATAGCCCCATTGGAGACATATGACAAGGTAACACAGTGCATCACAGTCCATGAAGAGAGTTGACAAGGGCCAGCATAGCCCCATTGGTGACATATGACAAGGTAACACAGTGCATCACAGTCCATGAAGAGAGTTGCCAAGGGCCAGCATAGCCCCATTGGAGACATATGACAAGGTAACACAGTGCATCACAGTCCATGAAGAGAGTTGCCAAGGGCCAGCATAGCCCCATTGGAGACATATGACAAGGTAACACAGTGCATCACAGTCCATGAAGAGAGTTGCCAAGGGCCAGCATAGCCCCATTGGAGACATATGACAAGGTAACACAGTGCATCACAGTCCATGAAGAGAGTTGCCAAGGGCCAGCATAGCCCCATTGGAGACATATGACAAGGTAACACAGTGCATCACAGTCCATGAAGAGAGTTGACAAGGGCCAGCATAGCCCCATTGGAGACATATGACAAGGTAACACAGTGCATCACAGTCCATGAAGAGAGTTGCCAAGGGCCAGCATAGCCCCATTGGAGACATATGACAAGGTGTAACACAGTGCATCACAGTCCATGAAGAGAGTTGCCAAGGGCCAGCATAGCCCCATTGGAGACATATGACAAGGTAAAAGAGTGCAACAGGCACAACAATAAACTTTTAAAAAGGCCAAATGGCAACAATAAAAAAACAAAATCAACATGTGGACGGAGGATTCTTATCTGCCACCATGGAGCATCTCCAGATCCTCCACTTACTGGTCATCCTCTTCATCGTCCTGTGCATGTCCAGCTCCAGATTCAGGCCTTGAACTTAATCTCATAATTGCACGCAGAGTCAAGTCCTGAACCCGGAGCTGGGCCTGCATGGTGTCGTTCATCCCTCTCAGGACAGCTTCGTTCCTCAACACGGCCTGCTCTACTCTTGCTATACCTTCTAGCATGAGCCATGCTGAGTCACAGCCTAAAATAAAGAATACAATAAATATTAAGGATAATTACACAACAGACGAAAAAATTTTACAACATACATTGTCATCATAAAGACAAATAATTCTTTACATCAATTATTTTACATTTATTCTTTACACATGAATTAGGTTATTCAGACAGACAGAAATCATTAAAGGGACATTTAACTCAAACATGTTGTCCCCTTTAATTGGTTTTAGATGATCCACTTATACAGCTTGAGTGTATCAAATCTTGTTAAAGGATTTACATTGTACTTACATTAGCAATTTAAAAATTAAAATTATACTGTGGTAGGCACACCTTTCCTTAAACATTTTGGCATTGAGGACAAGCTGTGTAAACATAGCAACCTGAAGAAATTACATTCCCACTGGGTTAGACAAGAGATAATGTATCAACATTTGTACATAAATTGTTGGATCCAAGTAGTGGTGATTGGTATATGTAGTGATATCCAATTAAAGGGACACTGAACCTAAATATTTAATGGACTGATTCAGATAGAGCATGACATTACAAATCTTTAAAACTTACACATATTCATTAAATGTTTTAATTCTCTAGCTAGATTTTGAATGCAAGAATGTTGCTTTTTATGGAAGCCAATATTTGTTTATCAACTTTGTTTGTCCCTGCTGGTTGATGGATACATTCATCCAACAATAAAGAAATGATGGCCAGAATTATTTTATTGTTTAAACTAATTATAGGAATTTCTTTGTTTCAAAAAAAATATCAAGAGAATGAAGAATAATTCATAAGAGTAGTAAATTATAAATTTGATTAACATTGCATGCTGGATTGGAATCACAATTTAAAAAATTTAACTTCACTGTACCTTTAAGTATCTTATAACGTGTATTTTGAATGATACTTACAGCTGTGCCTGGGAAGGACAATCCGACACCCAGGACAATGAAGGTTGAGACAGGGAAAAGGGATGGGATTGGCTTGGGGAGGGATGGGAGTGGCTTGGGGAGGGATGTTAATGGCTTGGGGAGGGGTGAGCTGCCGCTCCGGGGTAGGCCGTACAGCTGGGGAGTGGGGAGTTTGGGTCTGGGCAGCTGTACGGGCCATAATACGGGGAGAGCGGCGAAGGGGGGTGTAGGGGCGTTTTTTGGGAGGGACAGGATATGAACTATGGGAAGGGCCGGCAGTGGTCTGGGCATGGTCAGGAGTCTGGTCATGGGCAGGGGTCTGGGTCTGTGCAGGGGTCTGGCCATGGTCAGGGGTCTGTGCATGGGGAGGGGTCTGTGACTGGGCAGGGGCGAAAACCAGATGACCAGAAGTGGTGGATCCATCTGAAAATTTAAAGAAAATATATTAACATCTCATACATCCTGACATCAAATCAACGCATTTCAAATTGATTATGTTTTCAATATACTTCGAAGTGTGTTTGAATTTGTAAACAATTCTGAAATGAGGATATGGTATGTATATAGGCACTCAGATGAATATCAATGACTGTCTGTACAATTATAACATTATTATTGTGTTTTGGCCTGGAATATGCATGTGACATAATGATGTCATGAATTTTACATATTTTCTATTCAAAATATTTCATGCTGCCTGATATAGAAAGGGGGCAGTAGTGTATTTGAACAGACAAATAATATTCCTTTTTAAAGTGCAAAAGATGTAGACTTTGAATGTCTTCAATTAAATTATTTCAAATAAACAAACATGTTGGAAACATGATAGATATATTTCACATACCATTAGACTCCAAGGCAGCCTCTTCCTCCTCCATCACATATGTTAAATCAATCTCTGTAAAACATAACATGTTGTGTACACGTTAACAACAGATATTATAACATATGTTACTGTTGGTCAAAGACACACATCAATGTTGCATTAAAGATATACACACCCAAAGTTATGATTTACATCATTTTGATGGAGCATACAAATTACATTATATTTGTTATTCTCAATTATTCATATTTTCGATGTATTGTTTGGATTAATGTAAAAATCATAAAAGCATAGTACATAGAACATTTAAGATTTCTCATGTGTGTATCACTTGATGACTGTTGTAAAAAAAGAACATGGAAACAAACATATGTTATACATCTTCTGAATAACAAATGTGGAGACTAATAAAGTTGAAATTATTAATCGTTCAATATTAAAAGAAAATTAATATATAATCAGAAGAGACAATCTTATTTTTTTTTCTAATGTTATGCTTCATCAGAATCATGATCATAATATTGATTAGCAATACACCTTCAATTACATATAAATGAATCAATGGACTTACCAGGAGACCGCAAAGGCGGCTCTATGTCACTGCTGGATTCCTGTGGGCTCACCACACCAACTCTCTCTATGAATGATATAGATATATATTATGAAAAACATTTGGGATATCACTAAATCACATCTGTCTCGAATTTTACCATTAATCAACTTTAAAATGTGAAGAATAGAGCAGTCATTACACCAGAAAATGCTTGATTGAATCAAGGGGATTCTGTTAAATATTCTGTATTGAACATATGTTTAATGTCAGACTATATTAGACATCAAAATCATCTCATACGATGCTATTGCATATCTAAATATACCCATTGATCAATGTTCTTAACCCTTTAAGGACACAGCTTTCAGTTTGCTCAATTGTTTTATGATGGAATAATTCCGTCATATGTCCTTAAGAGGTTAAAAGAATACACACAAACCACATTTTGAAGAGCATCTGTTGACAAATCTAAACAAACACATGTGTCACATCGAGCCATTTGTGCAATGTACAGTAATCTTGTTTAGGACACAACACATATTTATCACAATACAAAACAAAATTGATTATTACAAATATGTAATCATGGTGCTGTTAGAGTATGCAGATATCTATAAAGTAACTCCAACAGAGAATATGTGAATTATATATCAATATTGTTTAATCAAAAGAATGTAAAGATGAATGAATCTATTTTGTCTTAAAGGGACACTGACATGATTAATTTAAATCATAGATTTCTATGTTCAAACTGTTCAAAATGATTTAACATTGACTCCTATTATAATTAGAATGTTGCTAGATTTTAATCTTAAAGGCAGATAAGCAATATTGGATTCAATAAATATTGTTTGTTGAAGGTATCCACCAATCATCAATAAAAACCCAGGTTGGTCAACCAAAATTTAGATGCACATAAACGTACTTTCTTGATTTTAAAATACATTTAGCAATAGAATATGTCACATATGATGATAGTATTATATTTTTATGTTTATTAATATTGCATACTATATCTGAATGACTACATTAATAATTGTAGCTCAGTATCCCTTTAATCTAAAATTAAATTGATTCGACAATGTTGTTGTTAATGAATTATCTACTCCATATGTTGATGTAATGAATGGTATTGAGCATGCAATTCAAATCTAATATGTTATTTAAGGATATCCGAAGAATTATTTAATTTTCATCTATTAAAGAGACATTGTTTACTGTATCTTTAATAATTTCTGGTTGTTATTTCATAATCATCAATTGATGGCCATATGTTATAATTTATTTGTATTCTTCGTTTTTTATTAGCTATAATATTGAAAATAAGAATACTGTATTCTTCACTAATATAAGAATTCACATTTAATTTTTACCAACATGTGTAAAGCAATGCCACTTACAGCAAAGCCATGTTAACGTGGATGAGAAATTCCATTTTCGCGATCATTGCGCAATGATTCCAAGCGGAATTACGCATCCGTCATTTGAACAACATGTATAAAGCAATGCCACTTACAGCAAAGCCATGTTAACGTGGATGAGAAATTCCATTTTCGCGATCATTGCGCAATGATTCCAAGCGGAATTACGCATCCGTCATTTGAACAACATGTATAAAGCAATGCCACTTACAGCAAAGCCATGTTAACGTGGATGAGAAATTCCATTTTCGCGATCATTGCACAATGATTCCAAGCGGAATTACGCATCCGTCATTTGAACAACATGTATAAAGCAATGCAACTTACAGCAAAGCCATGTTAACGTGGATGAGAAATTACATTTCCGCTCTGTGACGCATATTCTGTAGAGCGCAAGAAACATCATTCCTATTTCATGTGTCACTAATCTAAAATCATATATCTAAACATCATATGTAGTGTATGTTGTGAGATCTGTATAGGTTTAGTATCTGACTATATACACATTTTTTGATTATAAAAAAATAAATAAGATATTATATGAAGTTGGATAATTACCTGGTTCAGATTCTCTATCTCCTCCCAGGCCACCGGACGGAGAAGCATCTGCCCTGTCCCCCGCGTCAGGACTTTCAGATCCCGCAGCTGGGAGGGAAGAAGAGGAGGCAGAGGATGGGGAGGATCGAAATCTTTTGGGGACCCGGAGATTGAGGAGCTCGCATAAAGTCACCTCATAAGGGAGTAGGTACAGTTTCCGCGGGGCCTTTCTTTGGCCCCCTCTTTTACGGGCTTGTACCCAGTCCCTTATGAGGTTGACTTTTTTGGATAAACGCAACCTCATTTCTCCGAATCTCCTCATGATCTGATCCTGGGTCCTCTGGACGTCACACACCAATCTAACCGCATTGGTGATAGACTCCCAGAGGGCCTTCTTAACAGGCGCATCTGTCGAGCTCCTCTTGTTCCCAAACAGCTGGGGATAAAAGTCCTTGACGGCGTGGACCTGTGCAGCGCTCTCCTCCTTGGTGAACCTGGGAACTGACTTGCCTGCTGGGTTGTCGATTTTTTTTAAAAACAAAATCAGATATACTGCCTGCAGGCATTAGAGAACTGACAAAGATGGCAACGTGTAATGGACTTTTATATGGTGAAGTAAACATGAGATGCACCCTGGGACAAGTTATCTGTACATCTGATTGGATAAAAGTTTGAAATATTGTTAGAATGTCTGTGAGACCATCCTGACTCAAGTTGTGTTTGTGTGATGAACTCTGATTGGCAGTTCCTTAATGTTTCATATCTTAGTAACTTCCTTACACATACCACTTGGTGGTGCTGTTACTTCATTTTTCATGTAGACTTATTTGTAACTCATGGGCCTGTCATGCGGATATGTGTGACGCAGATTTAATATCCGTGATCCGTAAAATATTAATGATTAAATACTCTTTAAAATCTAATACTGTCACATTATTAAATGTTGTCGACATTTCGCGGTTTAATAACGGTCTGTTTCTTTAATACAAATACACATTTAATATTGTATGTCTTTATTGTTCTTTAAATAAATTTATTGACTTATTGTGAAGTATTGACATTGCTCTATTAAATGTATTTATAATGCACATTGATTGTGTGCTATTGCGTGACATTAGACTCTAATGTTTAAAGATGAAAATATGGTGTTTCAAGATGCGTTTCCCACGCAATATTTCTTAATGTTCAAATTCCGGTTAGAATGTCAGTAAATTTGATAATCTGTTTATAAATGTTAAACTACAGGTTTGTTATTAGCAAATAAACCTCGAGCTTGTATTTCTCTGAAGTGCTCATATATGTTATTGTGCAATGGCGTCTTTAGTTTTAAATAGCCATTACAAACAAACAATTGTATCAAATGATCTGTAGAGATAGAAGATTGTTTAGACTTTAAAATGTAAATCAATTTATCTTAGTATTTATATATCCTCAACAGAAGAAATTTAAATGCACATGGTTGAGCCAATCACATAAGGCATCTCTGTGCATCCACCAATCTTCATCTACTGAGCCGATCTCGATATGCTTTTCAAGCAAAGTATGTCAAGATAGGAAGATAAGTAAATACACTATTTAAAGCTCTTAAAGGGACACTGTCCAAACAAATTTAGCATTGGTGATTGAGCATGAAATGTTAATCAACTTTATTATTTAATCCGATTATCAAATGTTAACAGTTATCTTGTTATGTTTCTTTGCAAATCAATAATGATATTTTATATTATGGACAATTGTTTAAAAAAAACCTGGGTTGTCCTTGACGATTGTTGGATCAATTATTCCAAACAAAACAAGCAAGTTCTGTCCAGAGTACTGAAGCAAATAAATTAGCTATTTAATGCCTTATTTTTAAAGTAATGATAGCAACATCACAAGGAGCATTCATAATATGAGACAAGTTTTAAAGTTGATTAAAATAGTATACTCATTCAGAATGTATAAATCATTATTTTTTTAACTGTCTACCTTTAAGTATATTTTGAGTTCATGTCCCTTTAAAGAAACATTTCACAATAATGCTTAAAATATCATAAACCTAGGCACCTTCCTTTTGCTAAATTAGTCTAACATATGAGTAAAGCAAATTTAGATTAACTTCTATATTGTTTTACACACTGACTGAAATATATTTATTAAAGGAGGTATTTTGGAGCCTTCAGCTTAGAGGGACATTAAGCTATATGTTATGTATGCATTTTGTATAATATTCTTATATTTGACCAACTTAATATGTTTTGTTATTCAATCATTATATTGTAATTATATATATATTCTTGGATTAAATACATCTCTACATAGGCTATTTTGATGCTGATTGTTTTTTGCATATAGATGCCTTATGTAATTGACTAAGATATGTGCATTGATGTATTTTTTGAAAAGTATATTTAAAGACTGAATGTAATTCTATAGTACTTTCTAAATATGTTGAAATTCTTGTATGATATTTTTAAAAATCTATACACAATATACTTTGTGAATGTCCCTTTAAGGACCCAAACATTTGGAATTTTGATTTAACATTGACAAAATAAACTAAAGGGGAATTAAAATTCTATATAGATATTTGATGTCTAACCCAAGAGGTAAGATTTTAAAATATACATAATATTACTAAGTATAGTTAAATGACTCCACTAGAAAATTACATAGATTAATCTGGCATCCAATAACTAGCTTGTGAAAAATATCAACTTAAATGACCTACCATTTATAAATGTAAAAATTAAAAGAATTTAGAAAATAATGTTTTGAGATACCTAAGGAAGATACAAGATCTTATAAAATTAATTTTACATTCAACAACACTGTCACTTTAATGTAATTGAACCACTTCACCTTCTTAAAAGTTAAAATAAAAAACTTTTGACTACATATCCAAAATTAATTTAATATCTACATTTTCAAAAGAAAAGCATCGAAGGATCTCACTCCCCAATTAATGTTCTAAAAGATATTTTAATGTAATATTCTCGGAATCAGTTAATTTTATAATATTAATGCATTATTTGATCTTATGCATGTGCTTGTCAAATAGCCAACTACCAGTCATGGGAGTCCAACTTTTATTTATTGACAGATTATATTGATATTTAGTAGAATCTGTTCAAAAGAATGTATTTAATAATAAAATGTTTATTATTAACATGTAAAAATAAAAAAGAATAAGTTTATCTAAAAACTAAAAATATTCCTTGAAGTCATCAGATGCCAATCTGAAATGACAAATAAAAAAATGGAACAAAGTTAATACACACGTTGTCAAATATTCATAAAATACATTTAAAATCATCTTGTGTCTATGCTCTAACTTTGTTCAATATTTTTTAAAGATAATTATTAAATTGATTTAAAAGAAATGAAATACATACACCATTATATTGTTGAATCAAAATTCTATTTAAATATCCAAATTTCAAATTATACATAATAATGTATATCACATTTCAACAATATATGTATGCTGAACATAAATGTAATATTTCATGTCCATTCAAATACCTCTATATCAACTATAATATGTATTCCTTTTTCGGATTGTGATCCCTAAATATCTAATGATGAAATAAGTATGACTAATGTATGTAAGCTAACAATAATCAACATTCTTCATGTGATTCTTAACTAGCATGCACCAACCTGGATAATGCATGGTCTTTGAAAGTCAATTCAGGGGTAAACAGTTGATCTTCAATAGGTGTCTTATTCATCAGTTCATTAAATAGAGGACTGGGAAATACCATCTAAAAAAGTAAAATCATCTAAGTGTCTGATTGTGATCCCTAAATATATAATTTTGAACTAAATATGACTAATGTATGTAAGCTAATAATATTCAACAGTCTTCACTAGCATGCATTGGTACACCAACCTGGACAATGGATGGTCTTTGAAAGACAATTCAGGGGTAAACAGTTGATCTTCAATAGGTGTCTTATTCATCAGTTCATTAAATAGAGGACTGGGAAATACCATCTAAAAAAGTAAAATCATCTAAGTGTCTGATTGTGATCCCTAAATATATAATTTTGAACTAAATATGACTAATGTATGTAAGCTACTAATATTCAACAGTCTTCACTAGCATGCATTGGTACACCAACCTGGACAATGCATGGTCTTTGAAAGTTAATTCAGGGGTAAACAGTTGATCTTCAATAGGTGTCTTATTCATCAGTTCATTAAATAGAGGACAGGGAAATACCATCTAAAAAAGTAAAATCATCTAAGTGTCTCCAATAGGATGTCTCCACAGCCTTATTCTATAAAATAGTTTGCACTTACCATGTGAACATGTCTTTGTATGGTTTTCAAGGTCAGCATAATTGAAAGATAATGCCAGACATGATCCCATTGGAATACTTCAATTTCAATCTTGGCTTTTTCCCCACTGTCAGTCTGGGCAATCTTCACTGTCAGGCTTCTAATAGTTCCCTTTCAGTCTTTAGATTAAGTCATCTCCCTAATGGAAGAAATATTTTAAAGAAAATTCATACAAGTGTGTGAATCAGTTCTGTACCCCTCTCCCACCCCCCATTTCATACTAAATTTATGTCACTAGCTTACTAAGCCTGTGTATCAACCTGTGTTATGTTCTATCAAGTGTGAAGATGAGTCATATTGAGCAGAACAAACCTCTAATGTGTGACATTGAACCATAGTCATTCTAGAGGATCCCTTTCTGAGTATGTACATTTTAAGTAATGTGTAAACTAAATTCTATTTTTGAAAATGTATGCCATATGATGTATTTGTGTACAATTCATGCCAGCAACAGTCCATACATTTCTACTTACCATCTGATGTCCTCTTTAAAAACCAGGTGGCAAAGACTCGCTACAGGATCCAATGCCCAGAGCATCACCTATATGAATAAATAAAAAATATTTTTAAAATTTGATCAATACTAACATGTTTGCACAATTCTCTACTTGTCATTTCCCTAGAGTTCACATCTATTGACAATACTCCAGTCTAACTTCTATTCTTTACCGTCTAAAGTGGCGGTTGATGACATCTGCTCTGACATCAAGTCCCTCGTCCTGGAATTCCCCCTCTAGAACAGGATCATCCTCCTCATCTCTGAGGAGGTCTCTGTCCACCGGGACGGCCTGCAGCATCCCAGCCCGCTGTGCAATATTATGCAGGATGCTACAGGCTACAACGATCTTAGCCACCTTTTTTGGGTTGTACTGGAGTGCTCCTCCAGAACGGTCCAGGCACCTGAATATCATCTTCAGGAGCCCGAACATCCTTTCAACCACCGCCCTGGTTCTCTTATGAGCCCTATTGTAGCGCTCCTCAGACACATCAGTCGGGCTATGCAAGGGGGTAATGAGCCAAGGCCGGCTCATGTACCCAGAATCACCTATAAATTATGAACAGAACATAATTTAAACAGAATCCTTAAAATAGTATATTGTTTTAGAAATAATTTTTTGTACACGATAATCCGTATTCAAATTTTTCAGAAACATCCAAAAAAAAAGTTCTATATTATTCTGTATCTTGCCATTTCAGCCAAGACATGCTACATATGCGTATTTCTCCAAAACCAAACCTTGTGTAAAATGCTAACTACATGGTTACATTGCATTCTCTATCTGAGCACTTAAGGTAAGACATGCTACATATCTGCATTGAACTAAAACTACACATTAGCGGAAAGAGACAATGACAGGGTTAAATTGCATGAGATAATATATTCACATTTCAGCTAAGACATGCTACATATGCGTATTTCTCCTAAACCAAACCTTGTGTAAAATGCTAACTACATGGTTACATTGCATTCTCTATCTGAGCACTTAAGGTAAGACATGCTACATATCTGCATTTAACTAAAACTACACATTAGCGGAAAGAGACAATGACAGGGTTAAATTGCATGAGATAATATATTCACATTTCAGCTAAGACATGCTACATATGCGTATTTCTCCTAAACCAAACCTTGTGTAAAATGCTAACTACATGGTTACATTGCATTCTCTATCTGAGCACTAAAGGTAAGACATGCTACATATCTGCATTGAACTAAAACTACACATTAGCGGAAAGAGACAATGACAGGGTTAAATTGCATGAGATAATATATTCACATTTCAGCTAAGACATGCTACATATGCGTATTTCTCCTAAACCAAACCTTGTGTAAAATGCTAACTACATGGTTACATTGCATTCTCTATCTGAGCACTTAAGGTAAGACATGCTACATATCTGCATTGAACTAAAACTACACATTAGCGGAAAGAGACAATGACAGGGTTAAATTGCATGAGATAATATATTCACATTTCAGCTAAGACATGCTACATATGCGTATTTATAAAAAAAAAACCAAGTGTTAAATGCTAAATACATGGTTACATTGCATTCTCTATCTGAGCACTTAAGGTAAGACATGCTACATATCTGCATTTAAATAAAAGTAAACATTAGCGTCGGTAAATAACAAATGGTTAAATTGCATCCTATAGATGAACATGACGCTAACATTTTAAGACTACAGGGGCAATTGTCAAACTAATTAAACATGTTGTGCACAAATACTCACCAACGAGATAAACAGGGGGCATTTGTCTTTCCTCAAACTGTCTCCACAGGGACGACAGAGAGAGGATGCGGGCATCATGACAAGCCCCTCCAAAATTCGCATACACATGCATAATCCTCATCCGTGCGTCACAAACATACTGCACGTTGAGGCTATGAAAATGTTTGCGATTTCTGAAGGGCAAGTCATCAATTGGAGCACGCAGCGCAATGTGGGTACAATCTATGGCTCCCAAGACATTGGGCAATTGAGCAATATCAAAGAATTCCCGCTTCAGGCGCCTCCAATCACCATCATTCTGTGGGAATCCTATGAATTGCTTACTGATACGTACCATGGCATCCAGAAAGTTATCAAACACCACAGAGAATGTACCTTGAGCCAGGCCATGCATGTACAGTTCTCCTGATTGAAAACTCCCGGAGGCCAGGACGTATAGACAGCTTAGCATCTTACTCATGGGGGGAACAGCAGTCCTTATTTGTATACGTGGCTCCAAATGAGGTTTAAGAAGCTCGTAAAGGCCAATGAGCTGTTCGCGATCGAGCCGATACTTATCAAAAACCTCAAAGTCGCTCATGTTTTCCAAGGTGGGTCTCACCCTGTAGACAGGAGGACCTCGAACCAGACGACCCCTTTGTCTCAGTCTGAGCCGCCGAGGCTGCCTGATTCGACCAACAGCTAGTTCGCCAATAGCAGCACCAGCAGCGTCTACCATGTCATCGTCATCCATCTTTCAAAACAGCGTAACAAGGTAAGCACTTTATCTGATGTGGATCACAAGTGATGCATTGGCCATGTTGTTTGGGGGATTTATAGTACAATTAGTCCAATGGTAGTGAGTTTGTAATGATTGCTGATTGTATTCACCTGTTTGTATGTGAGCGGCGCGAATGCTTTCAAAGTGGGCGTTTTATTTTTTTTGGCTGAAATGTTTTTTTCCCCCAATGAATCTCAATTTGAAAGTGTCAAATATCACACATACAGTGCATGTTTGTAATGTTTGATCATATGCGTAATAAATATTTCTTAAACGCAATCTTATAGTAAAAAGCACACGTCCAGGCTAACATGAATGAAAGTGCATAGTTGTGTATAATGTGTGCATCGAATGTGATCGATCAATGTTGCTGCAATATTGTTTTTAAACGATAAAGTAACATCTGCCATCTGTAGTATTGTATATATATAAGTGATTGCCGAGCTGTCAATATTGTATGCGTCCCTTTAAAATCGCAATAATAATTCCGAACTTCCCGTCTGTCATCTGTAGTATTGTATATATAAGTGATTGCCGAGCAGTCAATATTGTATGCGTCCCTTTAAAATCGCAATAATAATTCCGAAATTCCCGTCTGCCATCTGTAGTATAGTATATATAAGTGATTGCCGAGCTGTCAATATTGTATGCGTCCCTTTAAAATCGCAATAATAATTCCGAACTTCCCGTCTGCCATCTGTAGTATTGTATATATAAGTGATTGCCGAGATGTCAATATTGTATGCGTCCCTTTAAAATGGCACTAATACTGAATAACTTCCGTCTGTCATCTGTAGTATTGTATATATAAGTGATTGCCGAGCTGTCAATATTGTATGCGTCCCATTCAAATGGCACTAATACTCAATAACTTCCGGCTGTCATCTGTAGTATTGTATATATAAGTGATTGCCGAGCTGTCAATATTGTATGCGTCCCTTTAAAATCGCAATAATAATTCCGAACTTCCCATCTACCATCTGTAGTATTGTATATATAAGTGATTGCCGAGCTGTAAATATTGTATGTGTCCCTTTCAAATAGCACTAATGCTGAATAACTTCCGGCTGTCATCGGTAGTATTGTATATATAAGTGATTGGCGAGCTGTCAATATTGTATGCGTCCCTTTCAAATCGCACTAATGCTGAAGAACTTCCAGCTGTCATCTGTAGTATTGTATATATAAGTGATTGCCGAGCTGTCAATATTGTATGCGTCCCATTCAAATCGCCATGAAAAATCTGAACTTCCGGCTGTCATCTGTATTATTGTATATATAAGTGATTTTCGATCTGACAATATTGTATGCGTCCCATAAAAATGGCACTAATACTGAATAACTTCCGGCTATCATCTGTAGTATTGTATATATAAGTTATTTTCGATCTGACAATATTGTATGCGTCCCATAAAAATGGCACTAATACTGAATAACTTCCGGCTATCATCTGTAGTATTATATATATAAGTGATTTGCGATCTGACAATATTTATTAATTGTCCCATTGAAATTTCCCTAATAATGCTGTTCCAAACTGTTGTTTACGTATATGTTGTATTGTAGTATTGAGTGTTAAAGTTCAGAAAGGGGCGGTACAGTGGTGAATCTGTGATGTGTATGGTTGAATCTTGTAATGACGTCATGATATTATTAACCTGCCTATGTAGTTGTGAAATCCTCATTGTGTTGTTGTATTGTGCTACATTGTTATTGTGTGCTGAATAAAATCTAAATGTGTGCTTTGTGGTTGCGTGATGGGTAATGCGTGTTATGTACATGTACGTATATATTGTGATTGTGTCCCACATATGCTGACTTGTATATAGCGGTCTGGCATTGTTGTTCCTTCCCATAAAGTGACATCTGTAATCTTGTGTAATGATGTTCTTCTTGTACGTAATTCCTAATGGTTTCTGGTGATGGAATCATGATGTTAAAAGTACAGTCAAATCCATATGTTGTGTTTTGTGATTCCTGTAGAGAATGTCATGTGTTTGTCCCCCATCATTTGAATGCACATGTATGAGTGAATGTTAAAAGTAATATATGTGCATCCATGAGTGATCATGTGTTAAGCCTATGTAGATATGCAGTTGCTGCAAGCATATGAGTTGAATAACAGAAATGCAATAATAAAGGTAAATGAGAGGTGTTTCCCATTGTGTACTGTTTGTGAATCAAGAAATGTTAGTGAATTTTATTTTAATTTTAAATGTAATTTTATTTAAATAATAATGTGTTACTAGTGATGTGGATTTGTAGTTGATGTAATCTCAAAGTGTGAAACAATTTTATGGTGTTGTGAATATTCAATAATTAAAAAACATAAATCCACCATAGTCATTTCTTGATCTATTTATCATCGCTAGGTCTAACGCATAAAATCATGTCTTTTCTAGCGCTGGTATTTGGAGTTTTTCAGTCTACGCTATTTGCGTGCGTTAGGGAAATGAGGGTTTCGCGTGCACGAGCACGTCTTCCCAATAGAAGTCAATGGAGGCTCTAAAGATTTCCAAATTTTTTTTTCTAAGACTGGTTTTCCTCGTAAAGTGAATGACGTCATGAGCTTGTGTGAAAAAGTCGCTAAATCGTGTTCTTTTTGTAATAAATAAATATTTTGTGTATGTCATGTGATGTATATTGTTTGTATGCATCGATGAGTGTATGTTTGTGATAATGTTATTAGTTAGATGTAGGTATACGAGGGTCTTTTCCCGTGTGTCAATGTAAGTCAATGGGAAAATGGATTTGTGTTGTTTTTTTTCAAACACCCGAGATCTCGCAACTTTAATCCTTTGTATTTTGCTGAAAAATTATTAAATGAAAAATAAACATAGTGTAGTGTTTGTATGAGTGTAAGTGTACTTTGTGTAATATTTTTAATTTGATTCGTAGAATTTAACTTTGTCGGTATATGTTTACTACTGGGTCTGAGGTGTCGGTAGAAATTTGAGCGTTAGGTGATTTTGGAGTGGCGGTAAATAAACTCTAAATACCGGAGTACGTAAGAAACCCGCGTTAGGGGCCTCTAACGCTGGTTTTCACGGCTAACGCCGAACTCCAAATCTAGGCCTTAGGGTTTATTTTATAGGTAAGTATTTAGATTTAAATAGGAATATTTTAGTTTATAATATGAATTAGATTTATTTAATAAGAATTTAGTTAGGGGTGTTAGGGTTAGATAGAGTTAATATAGTTTATATAAATACTATAGTAACTATATTAACCCTAATATAATTAGGGTTAATATAGTTAATATATATAATGTAATAACTATATTAACTATAATATACTTAGGGTTAATATAGATAATATAGCTGGCGGCGGGGTAGGTAGATTAAATTAGGGGTTAATAATTTTAATATTGATGGCGGCGGTGTAAGGGGTTCACATTAGGGGATAGATCAGTTAGATGGTGGCGGTTTTAGGGGTTCACATTAGGGGATAGATCAGTTAGATGGTGGCGGTTTTAGGGGCTCACAGTAGGGGGTTAGTTTATGTAGATGGCGGCGGTTTAGGGGTTAAATACTTTATTAGGGATTGCGGCGGGGGATCGCGGATGATAGGGAGATAGACATTGCTCATGCGTTAGGTGTTAGGTTTATTTTAGCAGATCGCGGTTGACAGGGAGATAGACATTGCGCATGCGTTAGGTGTTAGGTTTATTTTAGCAGCCAGTTTAGGGAGTTACGGGGCTCCAATAGTCAGCGTAAGGCTTCTTACGGCTGCTTTTTGTGGCGAGGTGAAAATGGAGTAAGATTTCTCCATTTTCGCCACGTAAGTCCTTACTCTGTATATTGGATACCAAATTGCGCGGGTTTGGTATACCTGCCTATGGCCCAAAAAACTACGGGCGTCGGCAGAAATATACGCGCGTAACTTCTAGGTTACGCCGTATATAGGATACCAAACCCGCGCAAATATTGGCGTCGACGACTTTTGCGGGCGACGATTTTTATCGGATCGACCCCCAAGCTTGGCTGATAGATGTGTTGACTCACATCCAAAGTATTCAGAAATATTACTGCTTGTCTGTAAGCGCCTCTTTGGATATCACAAAAAGAAGCTTATTCCTTGAAGCTCCTCAAACTCTCCTCCACAAGTTGCACGCCACCTTCAGACTGGAAAGGTGGGTGTGTCTGTATAGCACTAAGTGCATTTCACCCTTAGAATTTACATAGAGCTTTCTCAAGTGTCATAAGTTGTTAAGTGTACAAACAGAATTTATACCCTCACATAATGGAGTAGGCAAAATGGACCAATCGGATTGCTCTATTACCTTTCGGTTCACATTTCATTTTAAAAAACAAACTTAAATTCTATACAAACAAAGGTGTGTTTAATTAAAAACTATACTACCATTGGCTACTGTTTAAATATCTAGGAGAGAGTGGGAATATCAACAAATAAATTCATTTTACAAAAGACATTGAGGCCTATTTATCAAGCCGTCAACTATGCTGCATTCGACGGCACCAATACGCTCACCTAACATCGCCTAACATTGCGACCGCAGACCTGAATACGCTCTCCATATTTATAAAAAAAAGCTGTCAAAAAGCTGCGCACCAGGTACGGGCGATGAGCAGCGGACTGTTGTTAACTAGCAGTCATCGATCTTGCTGCTATTCGGCTTTTTCCCAACTTTATTTATATCCTGTCACTAAACACAGCCACTATACTAAAATGTTTAACCCCTATCCTGCCACTTCCGGACCACGCTGCAACTTTAATAAAGGTATTAACCCCTATCCCGCTGCTCCCTGAGCCCAGCGCAACTAAATAAAGTTATTAACCCCTTTCCCGCCGCTCCGATAGCCCACCGCAACTAAATCAAGTTATTAACCCCTATCCCACCACTCCCCAAGCCCACCGCAACTAAATAAAGTTATTAACCCCTATCCCACCGCTCCCCGAGCCCACGGCAACTAAATAAAGTTATTAACCCCTATGCCGCCACTCCCGGACCCCGCCGCAACTAAATAAATGTATCAACCCCTAAACCTCTGGCCTCCCACATCACTACCACTTACTAAACCTATTAACCCCTAAACCGCCAGCCCCCCACATCGCCATAGACGAAATTAAGCTATTAACCCCTAAAACTAACCACCCGCTAACTTTACATTAAATATTAACTCATCCCTATCTTATAATAAATTTAAACTTACCTTTCGAATTAAAATAAAATATATTAATCTACTAATGAACCTACCCTAACTATTATACTAAAAATACATTAAACTATATTAAACTATTCATGAATCTACCCTATTATACTAAAATTACATTAAATTACGTTAAACTATATTAAACTATTAATTAACCTTCCCTATTATACTAAAATTACATTAAACTAACAATTAAATAAACTATATTACATATTTAAACACCTAACCCTACTCAAGTTTTTCAAGTTACAAAAAAATAACAACTATGTTACACAAAATAAAAAACACTAACGGCTAGATTTAGAGTTGGGCGGTAGCCGTCAAAACCAGCGTTAGAGGCTGCTAACGCTGGTTTTTACCGCCCTCTGGTATTTGGAGTCAGTCAGGAAAGGGTCTAACGCTCACTTTACAGCCGCAACTTTTCCATACCGCAGATCCCCCTACGCCATTTGCGTATCCTATCTTTTCAATGGGATCTTTCTAACGCTGGTATTTAGAGTCGTGGTTTAAGTGAGCGTTAGAAATCTAACGACAAAACTCCAGCCGCAGAAAAAAAACAGGAGTTAAGAGCATTCTGGGCTAACGCCGGTTTATAAAGCTCTTAACTACTGTGCTCTAAAGTACACTAACACCCATAAACTACCTATGTACCCCTAAACCGAGGTCCCCCCACATCGCCGACACTCTATTAAATTTTTTAACCCCTAATCTGCCGCTCTGTACACCGCCGCCAGCTACGTTATCCCTATGTACCCCTAATCTGCTGCCCCTAATACCGCCGACACCTATATTATATTTATTAACCCCTAATCTGCCCCCCCCCAACGTCGCCGCCACCTACCTACACTTATTGACCCCTAATCTGCCGCACCGCTACTATAATAAAGTTATTAACCCCTAAGCCGCCTCACTCCCGCCTCAATAACCCTATAATAAATAGTATTAACCCCTAATCTGCCCTCCCTAACATCGCCGACACCTAACTTCAAGCATTAACCCCTAATCTGCCGACCGGAGCTCACCGCTACTCTAATAAAAATTTTAACCCCTAAAGCTAATTCTAACCCTAACCCTAACACCCCCCTAAATTAAATATAATTTTAATCTAACGAAATTAATTAACTCTTATTAAATAAATTATTCCTATTTAAAGATAAATACTTACCTGTAAAATAAATCCTAATATAGCTACAATATAAATTAAAATTATATTGTAGCTATTTTAGGATTAATATTTATTTTACAGGCAACTTTGTAATTATTTTAACCAGGTGCAATAGCTATTAAATAGTTAATAACTATTTAATAGTTACCTAGTTAAAATAATTACAACATTACCTGTAAAGTAAATCCTAACCTAAGTTACAATTAAACCTAACACTACACTATCAATAAATAAATTAAATAAAATACCTACAATTACCTACAATTAAACCTAACACTACACTATCAATAAATTAATTAAATACAATACCTACAAATAAATACATTTAAATAAACTAACTAAAGTACAAAAAATAAAAAAGAACTAAGTTACAAAAAATAAAAAAATATTTACAAACATTAGAAAAATATTACAACAATTTTAAACTAATTACACCTACTATAAGCCCCCTAATAAAATAACAAAGCCCCCCAAAATAAAAAAATGCCCTACCCTATTCTAAATTAAAAAAGTTCAAAGCTCTTTTACCTTACCAGCCCTTAAAAGGACCTTTTGTGGGGCATGCCCCAAAGAATTCAGCTCTTTTGCCTGTAAAAAAAACACATACAATACCCCCCCAACATTAAAACCCACCACCCACATACCCCTAATCTAACCCAAACCCCCCTTAAATAAACCTAACACTACCCCCCTGAAGATCTTCCTACCTTGTCTTCACCATGCCAGGTATCACTGATCGATCCAGAAGAGCCTCCGATGTCTTCATCCAAGCCCAGGCGGGGGCTAAAGAGTGACGTCCATCCTCCGGCTGAAGTCTTGATCCAAGCGGGCAGAAGAGGACATCCGGACCGGCAAACATCTTCATCCAAGCCGCATCTTCTATGTTCTTCAATCCGATGATGACCGGCTGATCTTCAAGACCTCCAGCGCGGATCCATCCATCTTCACCGACGACTTCCCGACGAATGACGGTTCCTTTAAGGGACGTCATCCAAGATGGCATCCCTCGAATTCCGATTGGCTGATAGGATTCTATCAGCCAATCGGAATTAAGGTAGGAAAATTCTGATTGGCTGATGGAATCAGCCAATCAGAATCAAGTTCAATCCCATTGGCTGATCCGATCAGCCAATCAGATTGAGCTCGCATTCTATTGGCTGTTCCGATCAGCCAATAGAATGCGAGCTCAATCTGATTGGCTGATCGGATCAGATATGCGCTTTTTTGAGAATATGGCCCCTAGTTATCAATGTCTGTGAGACCTGATTGGACAGTGTGGATCAGGTCCGACAGACATCGCTGAATACGGCGAGCAATATGCTCGCCATATTCAGCATTGCACCAGCAGCTCACAAGAGCTGCTGGTGCAACGCCGCCCCCTGCAGACTCGCCACCAGCAGGGGGTGTCAATCAACCTGATCTTATTCGATCGGGTTGATTTCTGGCGATGTCTATCCGCCTGCTCAGAGCAGGCAGACAGGTTATGGAGCAGCGGTCTTTGTGACCGCTGCTTCATAACTGTTGTTTCTGGCGAGCCTGCAGGCTCGCCAGAAACACGGGGAATCAAGCTCCCTACGGAGCTTGATACATATGCCCCCATGTCTTTATTTTGTAAAATGAATTTATTTGGTGATATTCCCACTCTCTCCTAGATATTTAAACAGTAGCCAATGGTAATATAGTTTATAATTAAACACACATTTGTTTGTATAGAATATACATTTTTTAAAGATAATGAAATGTGAACCTAAAGGTAATAGAGCAATCCAAATGGTCCATTTCGCCTACTCCATTATGTGAGGGTATAAATTTTGTTTGTATACTTAACAACTTATGATGCTTGAGAATGCCCTATGTGAATTTTAAGGGTGAAATGCACTTAGCGCTATACTGACACACCCACCTTTCCAGTCTGAAGGTGGCATGCAACTTGTGGAGGAGAGTTTGAGGAGCTTCAATGAATAAGCTTCTTTTTGTGATACCCAAAGAGGCCCTTACAGACAAGCAGTAGTATTTCTGAATACTTTGGATGTGAGTCAACTCATCTATCAGCCAAGCCTGGGGGACTTCCATGTAACAGTAACGGTAACTGTATCAATCCAGTGAGTGGATGAATGCAGGGGCAGCTCTGGGAGGACCCAAGATTGGCTTTGAATTACTTTGGGTCCGGTGAGCTAAGGGAGTGATACACTCCGGAATCGTTCTTCCTTCTATACCCATCATCACTGAGGATTGAAATGTTATCTTTTAAAAAATGGCTGGCTTTAATTATCTGCTTGCACTGTCCTGCACTACGCTTTGGTACTACAGTTCTTAACCTGGACTGATTTTGCTGTATGCATATTTACTGACTGACTGTGCAACTGCTTCTGTACCTTATTACACTATGCTTCATTGCTACAGGTCTTAACCTGGACTGCTTTGCACCACACGCTTCTTGTTGCAAATCCTGTATGCAAATTAAACAATTGACTGTGTAAACTGCTCTGTGGATATCCTACCTAGCTTTTCCTAATTGTTTTTGGTGTATTTGGAGATATTTATCTCTATACCTTTTGCATTATTTGTCCTCATGATTCTCCTTCAGTAGGATTGCTCATTTGATTATTTTGCTAATATATTTTGTGTGTGTTATTGGGATAATAATCCATGTTCAATAAATATATAATCTGCATGAATATTTGAGCCTCCTGTGATTTGCGTGTATGCTGGTCTATTTTTAGATTGTTTGTCACTATATGAGCTAGTGGTGGGTTGGGTCAATCTGTCCTTTTTCTTCTGTTTTATATATACATATATATATATATATATATATATATATAAAACAAGAAAATCTTTTCCGCGCTATAACACTGGACATAGTATGTAGGAATTAGCAAATATAAAGATCTGTACCATCACAAATAATATGTTATATTATCACCTATTAAAATACATACATATATATATATAAATATGATATAGAGAGTATAAAAGTTTGTTTCCAAAGTTTTGGGCAGCAGAAACAGATGAAGTGTGAAGGTTCCCAAAATCTTCACCAAAGATAAAAATAAAAACAAAAAAATTGGAATTTTTCTCATGCCTCCTGGCTATGTAGAATAGCTGCGCTAAAAATGTCCTTTCTTCCTAGGCTTATGTATTTATTTCAATGCCTTCCCGTTAGGATCCCCAAGCACATACTTTTACAGTTTCAAAGTGAACTGACGAAATACATTTGTCAGGGTAAGCCCCCTGGAGTGGCACACAAAATACTCCAACTTACTAAAAATTCAGGAGCTATAGTGTCACCTACTGTGATTCGGTACTATGAGGGAGCAATGCTCACCCACATTGCACAATGGGGAGTTAAACACTTCCTTTCCAAATAGAGGTCAATCGAACAGGCCTCGCTACCTTATAACACCCACCTTCGAGATCTAAATGGACCCCCCCACATTGCTGCAGAGAATAAGACTTTATTAACTCTGTAGTTTGTGAGTGTCTAGATATGTGGGACAAGCTTCAACATTATCCTTACATAGCCCCGCACCCCTCTCCTATAACTTATGTGGCTGGTCTCCTCATGGGATTACAGGAAACCCACCCACATTAATAGGCTCAGCTGGGAGTCAATATGGTCTCAGACCTATGGCCCTCCCCCTCGCAGGAGTTGCTTTAAACGTAATTACCCAGTTCAGAGTTGGACCCCTAATTCCACCATATTTACCTTTTTTAATTCCATAGAATTAAAAGCTTCTTAATCAGTTTGGGTTTCAAGGCAGGCTTAGCTCAACCGCTGACCCCTTGGGAAACCATCTGGAGCCAAGGTGACAGACTCCGCAGACCCTTATCCCTACATTATTCACTAATTGGGGGAACTCCATTTTCTGACACGCCGGCTAACCTGCAACGATGGGAGTTCCTTCTGGGTATCCCAGTATCCTCTCATATCTGGAGGCCTACCCTGGAACTCACTCAGAAAGCTATTCATTGTACAACACTATATGAAACCTTTAACAAACTCCTAGCTCATTGATATTATGTCCCCACTAGGTTAGCTAGATTGTTTCTGAGTGCATCTCCTGAATGCTGGAGAGGTTGTGGTCAGATGGGCAACACGATACACATTTGGTGAGAGTGCCCTAAGATCCGACCCCTATGGAACACATGTTTCATAGCTCTGTCCAACTTGGGTATACCCCTGCCCATTTCCCCATCCATAGCCCTACTGCATATAGGCATACATACTTTACCGAAGCATCATTCATATATATGTATTTACCTCTTCACGACTGTTAAAAATGCTATAGCTTGTGCATGGAAAAAAAGAGTCCCTGCCTAACTGGACCAGAGTTTGTAATGCCATGGCATATATTTATACCATGGAGAAGGATATATACTATAAATTAGACAACTCAGACCTCTTTGAACTTGTTTGGGCTGACTGGAAAGACAAACATGACACAGAATGGAGACCCAATCTTTTGACTCCTGACTGAGCTAAAGACTTTGGTGGGTGAGCAACACTTCCGTTGGAGTCCCACATACGAGTTAGTAACTACCCCTATCCTCCCTTTACCCTCCCCCTTCTTCCCCTATACAACAAACCAGAAATGTCGGAGACTTTTGGGTTCCCCCTGAGGTTTGATATTACAATTCTTTATGTTTTATTGAAAATAAGTCAGTTTTTTTAATAATGGCCTAAAAAAACTGTGATTGGAATGTCAATTCTTCGGGTCTCATTACTTTTTATGCACTCAGTTGATTTTATATCCTTCTGTAATTCTTGTTGAATGGTCAATAAAGCTTTTAAAAAAAACAAAACAAAAAAAAAAACAAAGATTGGGTGACTGCGCCTCAAATCCGAGGTAAAATATATAAAATGGAAAATAGCAGGGGCGGAGCAAGGCCATGGAAGCGGATGGTCGCATGTAGGTAAAGCTCTATGTTTAGATGCACTGAAACCTGCTCATTTATCCCACAAAGGACATGATATTCTTTAAAATTGCCCCAAATAACTACAGAAGGACATATTCTGCACACAGGTGACCTGACGTAGGTCTTATGAAACGGACCGTGATTTTGAAGTCGGCAGCTCACCCGGATACATGCAAGGCCCAGACCAGTCTCCAGTAACTACGCAGTCAATCTGCGGTAATACCACAATCATATAGCCTAGCGACTTATCTTCTGTGGACACAGAAAAGACCAAAGGCAATTGCGGGGTATGTGGCAAGTACTAGACAGGAGTAATAAGGGATGTGACACCATGCCCTAATATCAAGTCTGTAAGGCTCTGAGGTGCCACAGCGCACTATCTCACTCCCATCTGAACAGGACATGGGTCACTAGCATTTATCGCTACATAAGAGAACATGGTAGGAAAAGTCAAATGACAACAATATTATTTGTTTGGATTATAACTTTTCATCATTACATGGGGTACAGACATAGTATATAATCATCATATATATCACCTGATCAATTAACCATATACAGCCTTTGAAAATTGACCTTTTTTGATCATCAGTTGTGTGATATTGGTGGGCATAACCCCTCTACTCGTTTATGGAGCAGTGCTCATATTTTATTTAAAAAAAAAAAAAGTTACACAAATAAATAAGTATAAAAGCTCAAACAATACGCAATGGCTGCTAGAAAGGGCCCCAAGTCTGATAGACCGACCAAACAACCCTCTGCGCAACAAGCTACAGTCAGCAGCTTTTTCCAAAATTTCAGTAATGACAGCACAGAAGATGCAGACAGCCCTGATACTCAAGTACCTCCATCAACTGATTATGTCAACCAACTGAAAGCAGATATTGCTAATCTCCCAACAAAAGCTGATTTTGATATTCTCAAAAACATAATCACGTCAGAGCTGTCGTCCATGAAAAAGGATATCAGAGACATTAGGAATAGAATAAAATGCGTGGAGGAGACTCAGGAAACTATAAATACCCTATTTGACAACATATCTACCCTAGCCAATGTACAGGGCTCCCAGATCGAGGAACTACAAGAAAAGCTGCAAGATATCAATAACAGAGGGCGCCGCAATAACCTAAGAATAAGAGGTATTCCAGAATCTGTGGCTCATGCAGACCTTCACAATTATATACAAAATGTATTCAAACATCTGCAATAAGACCCACAAGCCAATAAAATAGAACTTGATAGAGCTCACAGAGCACTTCGCCCTCCACCCGCACCAAATGCTCCCCCCAGGGATGTGATCCTGAGATTCCTCAGGTTCACAGATAAAGATTTAATATGGAAAGCAGCCCGCACAACTCAATCCATTAGTCACCTAGACCACACCCTCCAGATATTCCTTGACCTAAGTCCCACCACAATCCAAAAAAGAAAGGAAATAAGATTTATTACAAGATCTCTCCAAGAACATAAAATGAGGTACAGATGGGGTTTCCCGTTCTGCCTATATGTCTTCCATGAAGGCCATACCTTCACATACAAATATGAAAAAGATCTACAACCCTTATCAAAGGCTCTCGGAATAGCTTTTCATCGACCTCATCCAACAGATATCTCTATCAGAGAAGAAACTACCAGGACACAACGTCAACCCCAAAGAGACCCCATTGGGAAATGGATAAAAGTACCACCCAGATCAAAGAAAAGCAAACCACGCATGCTGGGAAACTCTGCTGACATTGACAACACCAATTGAAAAATGTTATGGACTCCTACATGGGTGAAACAAATCCTGTTTTGTTTTATATATGTGTTTAATTTGGTGGCCTAACTATGGATACTCTATATAAACCTATCCTGCACTTACACCCTAGACTACCTGAACTTCCTGATAACCCCATTATGGGGCATGTTAGTCTTTTGTGGGTGGCAGCCATGGGATCAGGATAAAAATATATTTACCAAAAATTAGATTTATAAAACAAATCCTGCTATGGTTGGCCCTGGTTTCTAAGTTGCTGCCTCTTTGGACTTTAATGTTGACAGCTATATTTTTTATGCTTATCATTCCTCTTGCAATGTTCTCTAAATTGTTAATAATTTCCTGTTATATTATGTAGACCCCAAAGGTTGCATACACCGTGACCGCCTTGTCTGTTATTAAACTGTTCTTAGAAATGTTAGTATTCTTAAGGTGTTTGTGTTATCTGAACATCCCTCTTACTGTGTAATCCAGGCATGATGCACCTGAGTTATGTATATTGTACGTTATTTGTTAATATGTTATATGTTGTTCTAAAATCACAGTCAGAAAACTTCTTCACACTACCAGTGCAAGCTCCCCCAATATCATTTCAATATTTGCATATGAGACTTTCAGCAATCCCGCCCATCTACATTTTCTTGCAAACCTCCCCACAATTTTATTGCAGTTTTTTTTTTCTTCACACCAACACTATCATAAAATAATGGCTGATCCTAGGATAGATCCCTTAATATTCGGTCAATACCCATGGACTTAACAGCCCACAGAAAAGTAATGTCGCTCCTAGAGACTTTATTAAAAAAAAAGGCAGATATTGTCTTCATCCAAGAAACTCATTTTTTAAGAGGGAAAGAGCCGAAGACTTTTACATATAAATTTGGTAATTCTCACTATGGCCTCTAGTTATCAACGCGTCTACTTACCTGCCATCGCCAGCCCAATACGCTCGTCTAAGCTTGCCTACCATCGCTGCCGCAGACCTGAAAAAATCTCGCCAAAGTTATCAATAAATCTGTCAAAAAGCTGCGCACCAAGTACGGGGCGATGAGCAGCGGACTGTGATAGTTATCACTCATCCGATCTCGCTGCTCTTCGGCTTTTTTACAGCTTTATTGACAAGCTGTCACTAAGCACCCACACTAAACTACACTGTTCTACCCCCTATACCGGTGCCCCCGGAATCCTCCGCAACTAAATAAAGTTATTAACCCCTAAACCGCCACTCCTAGACCCCGCCGCAACTATAATAAATGTATTAACCCCTAAACCGCCGCTTCCGGAGCCCACTGCCACCTACATTATACCTAGTAACCCCTATCCTGCCCCCCCTATACCGCCGCCACCTATAATAAAGTTATTAACCCCTATCCTGCGGATCCCGGACCTCGCTGCAACTAAACAAATAGTTTAACCCTTAAACCGCCGCTCCCGGACCCCGCCGCAACCTATATTAAACTTATTAACCCCTAATCTGCCCCCCTACACCGTTGCCAACTATAATAAATTTATTAACCCCTATCCTGCCCCCCCTATACCGCCACAACCTATAATAGATGTATTAACCCCTATCCTGCCCCCCCTACACTGCCGCCACTATTATAAAATTATTAACCCCTAAACATAAGTCTAACACTAACCCTAACACCCCCCTAAATTAAATATTAATTAAATAAATCTAAATAATATTTCTCTTATTAACTAAATTAATCCTATTTAAAACTAAATAATTACCTTTAAAATAAACCCTAATATAGCTACAATATAAATAATAATTATATTTTAGCTATCTTAGGATTTATTTTTATTTTACAGGCAACTTTCAATTTTTTTTTAACTAGGTACAATAGCTATTAAATAGTTATTAACTATTTAATAGCTATCTAGTTAAAATAAAGAGAAATTTACCTGTAAAATAAAAATTAACATAAGTTACAATTACACCTAACACTACACTATAATTAAATAAATTATTCCTATTTAAAACTAAATACTTACCTGTAAAATAAACCCTAAGATAGCTACAATGTAATTAATTATTACATTGTAGCTATTTTAATATTTATATTTATTTTACAGGTAACTTTGTATTTATTTTAGCTAGTTAGAATAGTTATTAAATAGTTATTAACTATTTAATAACTACCTAGCTAAAAGAAATACAAAATTACCTGTAAAATAAATCCTAACCTAAGTTACAATTAAACATAACACTACACTATCATTAAATTAATTAAATAAATTAGCTACAAATAACTACAATTAAATTCAATTAAATAAACTAACTAAAGTACAAAAAATAAAAAAG
The DNA here is from genome assembly GCF_027579735.1 of Bombina bombina. Taxonomy (NCBI): domain Eukaryota; kingdom Metazoa; phylum Chordata; class Amphibia; order Anura; family Bombinatoridae; genus Bombina; species Bombina bombina. The sequence goes on from NC_069508.1 coordinate 120,593,515, forward strand.
CTAAGTTACAAAAAATAATTTTTTTTTTTTACAAACATTTCAAAAATATTACAACAATTTTAAGCTAATTACACCTAATCTAAGCCCCCTAATAAAATAACAAAGCCCCCCAAAATAAAAAAATGCCCTACCCTATTCTACATTAAAAAGTTACCAGCTCTATTACCTTACCAGCCCTTAAAAGGGCCTTTTGCGGGGCATGCCCAAAAGAATTCAGCACTTTTGCCTGTAAAATAAAAATACAACCCCCCCAACATTAAAACCCATGACCCACATACCCCTAATCTAACCCAAACCCCCCTTAAATAAACCTAACACTACCCCCCTGAAGATCATCCTACCTTTAGCCGTCTTCAGCCAGCTGACCACCGATGGACCTGAAGAGGAGATCCGGAGTGGCAGAAGTCATCATCCAAGGGGCGCTGAAGAAGTCTTCCATCCGATTGAAGTCTTCATCCAAGCGGCGTCTTCAATCTTCATCCATCTGGAGCGGAGCCATCTTCAGACGAGCCGACGCGGAGCCATCCTCTTCTTCCCGACGACTAACGACGAATGACGGTACCTTTAAGTGACATCATCAAAGATGGCGTCCCTTCAATTCTGATTGGCTGATAGGATTCTATCAGCCAATCGGAATTAAGGTAGGAAAAATCTGATTGGCTGATTTAATCAGCCAATCAGATTGAAGTTCAATCCGATTGGCTGATCCAATCAGACAATCAGATTGAGCTCGCATTCTATTGGCTGTTCCGATCAGCCAATAGAATGCAAGCTCAATCTGATTGGCTGATTGGATCAGCCAATCGGATTGAACTTCAATCTGATTGGCTGATTAAATTAGCCAATCAGATTTGTCCTACCTTAATTCCGATTGGCTGATAGAATCCTATCAGCCAATCGGAATTGAAGGGATGACATCTTGGAAGACTTCACTTAAAGGTACCATCATTCGTCGTTAGTCATCAGGAAGAAGAGGATGGCTTCGCGTCGGCTCATCTGAAGATGGCTCTGCTCCGGATGGATGAAGATTGAAGAAGCCGCTTGGATGAAGACTTCAATCGAATGGAAGACTTCTTCAGCGCCCCTTGGATGATGACTTCTGCCGCTCCGGATCTCCTCTTCGGTTCCATCGGTGGTCGGCTGGCTGAAGACGGCTAAAGGTAGGATGATCTTCAGGGGGGTAGTGTTAGGTTTATTTAAGGGGGGTTTGAGTAAGAGTAGGGGTATGCGGGTCGTGGGTTTTAATGTTGGGGGGGTTGTATTTTTATTTTACAGGCAAAAAAGCTGAATTCTTTGGGGCATGCCCCGCAAAAGGCCCTTTTAAGGGCTGGTAATGTAATAGAGCTGGTAACTTTTTAATGTAGAATAGGGTAGGGCATTTTTTTATTTTGGGGGCTTTGTTATTTTATTAGGGGGCTTAGATTAGGTGTAAGTAGCTTAACATTGTTGTAATATTTTTTAAATGTTTGTAAATTTTTATTTGTTTTGTAACTTAGCTTTTTTTATTTTTTGTACTTTAGTTAGTTTATTTAATTGAATTTAATTGTAGTTATTTGTAGCTCATTTATTTAATTAATTTAATGATAGTGTAGTGTTATGTTTAATTGTAACTTAGGTTAGGATTTATTTTACAGGTAATTTTGTATTTCTTTTAGCTAGGTAGTTATTAAATAGTTAATAACTATTTAATAACTATTCTAACTAGCTAAAATAAATACAAAGTTACCTGTAAAATAAATAAATATAAATCCTATATAATTACATTGTAGCTATCTTAGGGTTTATTTTACAGGTAAGTATTTAGTTTTAAATAGGAATAATTTATTTAATTATAGTGTAGTGTTAGGTGTAATTGTAACTTAGGTTAGTTTTAATTTTACAGGTAAATTTCTCTTTATTTTAACTAGATAGCTAATAAATAGTTAATAACTATTTAATAGCTATTGTACCTAGTTAAAATAAATTGAAAATTGCCTGTAAAATAAAAATAAATCCTAAGATAGCTACAATATAATTATTATTTATATTGTAGCTATATGAGGGTTTATTTTAAAGGTAAGTATTTAGTTTTAAATAGGATTAATTTAGTTAATAAGAGAAATATTATTTAGATTTATTTAAATAATATTTAAGTTAGGGGGGTGTTAGGGTTAGTGTTAGACTTATGTTTAGGGGTTAATAATTTTATTATAGTGGCGGCGGTGTAGGGGGGGCAGGATAGGGATTAATACATTTATTATAGGTTGTGGCGGTATAGGGGGGGCAGGATAGGGGTTAATAAATTTATTATAGGTGGCGACGGTGTAGGGGGGGCAGATTAGGGGTTAATAAATTTAATATAGGTTGCGGCGGGGTCCAGGAGCGGCGGTTTAGGGGTTAAACTATTTATTTAGGTGCGGCGAGGTCCGGGATCCACAGGATAGGGGTTAATAACTTTATTATAGGTGGCCAAGGTATAGGGGGGCAGGATAGGGGTTACTAGGTATAATGTAGGTGGCGGCGGTGTCCGGGAGCGGCGGTTTAGGGGTTAATAATTTTATTATAGTTGCGGCGGGGTCTAGGAGCGGCGGTTTAGGGGTTAATAACTTTATTTAGTTGCGGGGGGCTCCGGGGGCGCCGGTATAGGGGGTAATACATTTATTTAGTTGTGGCGGTGTATGGGGGGGCAGATTAGGGGTGTTTAGACTCGGGGTACATGTTAGGGTGTTAGGTGTAGACAGCTCCCATAGGAATCAATGGGATATCTGGCAGCAGGGAACATGAACTTTCGCTATGGTCAGACTCCCATTGATTCCTATGGGATCCGCCGCCTCCAGGGCGGCGGTTTGAAAACCAGGTACGCTGGGCCGGAAAAGTGCAGAGCGTACCTGCTAGTTTTTTGATAACTAGCAAAAGTAGTCAGATAGTGCTGAACTTGTGTGCGGAACATCTGGAGTGACGTAAGAATCGATCTGTGTCGGACTGAGTCCGGCGGATCGAAGCGTACGTCACTAAACTCTACTTTTGCCGGTGTCTAGGGCTTGATAACTAAGGCGAATCAGCCTCGCCACAAATACGCTGTGGAATTCCAGCATATTTGAGGTTGACAGCTTGATAACTAGGGGCCTATGTCTCAAATACCCAAAAAAACACAAGGAGTAGGAATCCTTTTAAAAAAATAACACACCATTCCAGTTAATTAAAAAATATGCCGATAAATCAGGCAGATATCTTGTGTTGATAGGTAGGTTGTATAATTCATTGGTAACCTTGGTAAACGTATATGCCCCCAACCTGAAACAAGACACTTTTTTCAAAGCCCTCACTAACTTACTACTTAGTGTCACCAAGGGTACCTTAATAATGGGTGGCGATTTTAACCTTACTCTCAACCCATTTTTGGATAACTCCAACAAGATATCTTCAGTCCCTCACAAAATAATAAATTTAGTTAAAAATTTTATGAAAGATCTAACAGTACATGATATGTGGCAAATACATAATCCTGATGGCCTAGACTATACGTTTTACTCTATCCCGCATCGTAGAATTTCCAGTATAGACTACTTCATGGTAGACGTAAATGGCTTCTCTAGAGTGAATCATATAGAGATTATATCCAACTCCTGGTCAGATCACTCTATGGTAAAATGCTCCTTCAATTGGCCACACAAACACCCAACCCTTTCATCTGGAAACTTGATGAATCCATTCTTACAGACCCCATATACTCCCAACGTATTGAAAGACTTTTACATGAATATTTCTCTATCAATGTTTCCTCGGTTAAAGATATCAGATCTCTCTGGGAAGAGCACAAGTCAGTCATGCGAGAGGAACTAATTAGTATTAAAGCTCACAAAATCAAACAAAATAATATCCTCCTAAATACTACACTAGATAATCTAGCTAAACTAGAAGATCAGCTCAAGAAGAACCCTACGGATGGTCACTTAGCACAGAATATTACAGAATGTAAAACACAAATTAACATTTTAATGGGCAACGACTGTAAGAAACTGGCTCTTAAGCTTCAACAAAATTATTTTGAGGGCAACAATAAAAGCGGACCTCTCTTAGCCGTAAATTAAAAAGAAAAATACATAGGACTTATATCTTAACCTTAAAAAACAAACAAGGCAAAGTAGTTCACTTCTCAGAAAAAATAGCAGAATAATTTAGATCTTACTACTCTCAACTATACAATCTGACTGACTCCCCTAACCAAACTGATTCGGCATTCCCATATGACAAAACTGAACTCATTGAGAAATACTTATCTAGTATCTCTCTCCAGTCAGTTACATCAGATCAAATACAAAAATTGAATGACTCAATATCATTAGAAGAATTACTGGAGGCCATAAAAAATATCCCTTCCAACAAAGCCCTGGGCCCTGATGGGTTCACATATCAGTATTATAAAAGATTTACAGACATCCTTTCTCCCCATTAATTGTCCCTATTTAACGTCATAAATGAACATAACCCCTTTCCAAAATCTGCTCTGGAGGCGCATATAGTGGTTCTCCCAAAGCCAGGCAAAACTCCAGATTCTGTGGCCAATTTCAGACCCATCTCCTTGTTGAATATAGATATTAAGATCTATGCTAAAATCTTGGCTAATAGGCTTAAACTAATTCTCCCGCACATCATTGATAATGACCAGGTGGGGTTCTTTCTGTCCAGAGAGGAAAAGGACAACACAGTTCGAGCAATACATTTGAAAAATTGCACCCATACCAACCACATACCTACCGTGGTGGTGTCGGCAGATGGGGAAAAGGCTTTTGACTGCGTCTGCTGGCACTTCCTCCGAGGAATCCTCCATAAATTTAAGCTGGGAGACAATATTATTTCTAAAATAATGGCTCTGTATATATCTCCATCAGCTAAGGTTAGAGTAAATGGAATCTTATCAAACTCATTTAGCATATCAAATGGCACCAGACAAGGGTGCCCTCTATCACCCCTACTTTTCTCGTGCGTAGTGGATGCATTTGCTTCTGCTCTTAGATCTAATAAGGATATCAAAGGCATACAGATTAAGGCCATCAGTCACAAAATACTCCTTTATGCCGATGACATACTGTTTTGCCTATCAAATCCAATTTCATCCATTCCTCCACTAATGTTAGAACTTGATAAATTCCAAGCAGCCTCAAATTATCTAATTATTAAAACAAAAACTGAGTTACTAACCATAAACTGTAGCGAAACAACTTTGAATTGAATCAACGACCTATGCTCTTTTCGCATTCAATCTTCTTCACCAAAATACCTAGGTATACACCTCACACCTAACACACAGGACCTATTCAAATCTAATTAATTGCCACTTCAAAACACCCTAATAGCAGATATGTCATCTTGGAGATCGGGGAACGTCACCTGGTTGGGCAGGATAAACTCCATAAAAATGAACGTTCTACCAAGAATACTTTATCTTTTCTAAACCCTTCCAATTCCTCTCCCTAATAATTATGTGCCAAATCTACAATATAGGATACTTTAATTCATATGGGATAAACGTAAAGCGAGAATAAATAAACACCTTATGTGTATGGCAATTAAAGCAGGGGGGCTGGGAGTCCCTAACCTGAAAAATTATAGGAAGGCCACATTCCTCCAAAGGATCATTGATTGGTTTGTGAATTATAACCACAAGAAGTGGGTGAGAATGGAGCATGACATCACAGAGGTAACACATTTAGGTTCAAGATGTTGGCAAACAAAATTAGGCACATCTCAAGCAGTTAAACTCAACCCTATAATATGGGAAACATATAAGACATGGGACAAAATACTTGTGGAAAACCCATTAATATCCTCCAGAGCCTCACCTCTGACACCTGTTACAGATAATGTAGATTTTATTCTGGGTCAAAACTGGGGGAAACACCGACTCCAGACACACCGTGCAATCATGGTTTTTCATCTAGGTAACAAACAGATGTTTTTCCCCTTGCATGGTCTGATTGAGAGTGGTTTCACCATGTTTGCAGACTGGCTACTACTTCACCAGTGCCACTCATATATCCTAAAACCCCCAGATAGGAAAAACCTACAACGCCCATTGACCTCCTTTGAATCCCTATGCAGGGCTACCAAACCCACTAAGCGCACCCTATCTATAGTTTATTCTTTACTGCAAGCCAAGCCTCCAGGTCACACTCCTTATTTTATAAGCCATTGGTCCGAGGACTTAGATGTAGAAATATCACATTTTGACATATTCCAAATCTTCTAAAATATAACCAGAGTATCTTCCTCTAGTAAGGTCATCAAGACCAACCTAAAAATTATCCAAAGGTGGTATTGGACCCCCTCAAGACTAAATTAATTATTTGCCTCCACCAATGACAGGTGCTGGAGATGTGAAGATTCATTGGGCACCATGGGCCATATTTGGTGGTCTTGTCCCCCCCATAAAAGCATGTTGGGAAAGAGTTATTAAGGCCACTTCAAAGATGATAGCAGTTAAATTGCCTCCCGACCCCACGTTAAGGCTTCTAAATAATTTACCACATAAAATTCCAACCTATAAAAAGAAACTAATCTTCATAGCTAGTAACAGTATTAAATCCCTTATAGCTCAAAAATGGAAAAGCAAAGAGACGCCTACAATGGCCATCTGGCACCAAAAATTTCACCATTTCCTAGAGATGGAGGAATACGCTTATATGCTCCACAAGCTAGAGCCCATTTATATACAAATGAAAGTATCTTGGGAAACTTATATAGCTGAAGAGTTTCAAAATCACTCAGACTCAATCACATAATCTCAAAAAAGGTAGGGCAGAGCACAAGACCATATTCCCCTTGATTTTCTGACTCATGTGTAACTTGTTTGTTGTTAATATTGTTAATTTGGTTATACATATATAGACATATTAAGATGCTTGTCAGTGGCTTCTCTCATCTACTAAGAGTTACATAAATGTATTCTTTTGCTCAACTTGTAATGTAACATCTGATTTTCACAAATAAAGCTGGTTTGAAAAAAAAGGAAAATAGCAATAATATGGGGTATTGACCCCCGTAGCCAAGCACTTACTTTCAGTAACCTTAATCAGTATGAGGTAAGTAGCCGCTGTAAGAAATTAGAGCACAGCTCCCTCCGGTATCCAAACTGTCTAGTGCACACGAAAACAGGGTATCCAGGGGTTCCGGTCTGCAGTGCTGTTCCTGAAGTATGGTAGTTTCCTTTCCCACTGCACATCCACACTGTTCCTCTCAAGATGTAGAACTTATGTGAAAACAAATAATCACTAATATGGTGAAGTACGTTTTTATTATAACACAGAAACAAAGCCTAGTTTCACAGACAAATGGTTTATATACTCACTTTTCACTTGCATGTTATCCCTCTGATGAAGAAGGCAACTTGGAAATGCATCAGGGGCCCTATATGCTTATATATCAAGTGAATCACACCAGTGGCGTATTTAGGTTTTGTGCTGCCCTAGGCACTCAAAATTCTGCTATGATTAGGCAATAAAATGTTAAAGTCGCTAGCAGAGGAGGCATTAAGTGTTGCTGTCACAGTGTACACTAATGAGATAATTCCTAGTCCTACCTACTGTCAGTACTCAGCCCGCTGCCCGCCCCTACCTGAGTTAAGTGATAGTCCTCCACATAGTCTCCGGCTGTCTCTGTCACGACTCACCACTGACTGAACTCCTTCTTCTTCTCCTGGCTACACCTGTTGCCGCCACAAGCCATGCGTGTGCGCCAGTGTTAAAAAAAACACATCCGGTCACACACATAAATGCAAATGACTGAGACAGAGTGTATGAAGCTTCAAGCGGCACTTTCAAGTTTATTTTATTATTTTTAAATGATTAGCGCGCTGCATAGTCAGTGCATCCACGGCAAGTGCCGCCCCTCAAAATCTGCCGCCCTAGGCACTGGCCTCATTGGCCTATGCCTTAATACGCCCCTGAATCACACTCCTGAACTGGTGCTATCCTTCGCGCATCCTGCCTCTCTTCTTTTACAATGTTGTGCCTAATACTGACCTCATTTTGATTGCGGTAATGTTTGTGAGTGTCATCAATTTATATGTAATTTCTGTGTTATAATAAATATGTACTTCACCATATTAGTTATTATTTGTTTTCACATATACGTTCTAAATCTTGAGAGGCACAGTGTGGATGTGGAGTGGAAAAGGAAACTACCATACTTCAGGAATAGCACTGCAGACCGGACCCCCTGGATCCTCTGTTTTTTTGTACACTAGAAAGTTTGGATAACGGAGGGAGGTGTGCTCTAATTTCTTACAGCAGCTACTTACCTCATACTGATTGAGGTAACTGAAAGTAAGTGCTTGGATAGCTTGGCTACAGGGGTTAATACCCCATATTATTGCTATTTTCCATTTTATTTATTTTACCTCGGCTTTCAGGCGCAGTCACACAATCTTTGTTTTTATATATATATATGTACTGTATATTAGAGCCCTTTCCAGTCAGCCGTGTATACCTTATCCCTTTTAATTTTTTTAAACCTTTTTATAAATATTAAAATGCAATAGTTTATTTAATAAGTTTTTATGTGTTTTGCGCAACTTTTTATTTAACCCTTAAACTTTACTTCAGGTCTCAAGTCGTGCTAAACATTCTATATCAGTTTCGGCTTATGCTTGAGCGCAACCTAAAAGTTTCAGTCTGTAATACCAGCACTATTTAATGCTATCTCAATCTTAATTGAAATTATAGGTTGCACTAGAGCAAAGTCGGCCATGCTCACTCTTCTCTGGTAAGTGGGATTAACCATGGAATTGCAATATCAAGTTACGTGCTAATGTTAACACAATAAAGGTATATTGCTGATCGCAACCTGCGCTATTATTAGTGCTCCACTTGCAAACTGGCCCTATATTTGAAACACAATTCCTTTACTGTTCATTTAAAGGTTGTTCAAACTCCACATTTCTATACTGGGAGCCTTGATCTTGGAACTTAGGCATTCTTGCACCCTGTGACAGAAGCGTTGCACATTCGCAGAGAAGTGACATTGTTCTCTTTTTTTAACAAGCTATATCATATTCTTTAGTTTAGGGCACAACACATTTTTTCATTAGTTGCATTGCTCTAGTGTCTTATTTATTCCTGAGGGATTTTTTATATATATATTTTGTGCTATGTAACTTTTAAACTCTAAACAAACTGCAAAAATATAAAGGTTCCTCTATGTGACTTTAAACAAAGTGCAAGTTTTATCTGTCAAAAAGCAGATATCATTGATCTGTCTGAACTCATCGCTACCGTCACGTAATGAATAGAAAAAGCAATAGCATGGCAGATAGTAGTCCTTCTACATCAGTTTTACTCAACAGTTAAAGTCCCTTGAAAATTAACACATTACCAAGCCAAGAATATATTGACCCAAATTATAAAATAAATATTTTTAATTTGCAGAACTGACACAAAACCTAGTGCAGAATTTTCTGTTTTTGATTTCTTGCCTGTCATCTAATAATGAAAAAATTTAAAAAGAAACCATTTAAATATATATTTAAAAAAAAAAAACTGGCTTCAAATTTCTCAAGGAAGCCAATCAGTTAATGGAAGAACTCAGCCTCAAATCTCAAGCAACAACATATCATGAACGAACAGTGATTTTTCAAATCTCTTTCTAAAACATCAGAAACCATCTGTTTTTTTCACAAGCTTGCCTGTAGAATTATCCAAAAAATATGAAACTAATTAGTGGGACTTGCCACTAATTCCCAAACCACTTGATGAATCTTGCTGCACATACAAGTCAGTCTGCTCTCATGATATTTACTTCCTGTCCAATAGTGATGCAATAGTCTGTGCTATCTATCCCATTTTTATGGCATTTCAGGCAGGGTAATGGAAAGAAATAAATTGCTGAAAGATAATTTATCCTTAGTGATTTTCTGAAGCTTACGCAATCTTTCTTGGAATGTAAAATGCTTTCTTAAATTTAAATCTTTTATTTTTTTACTAGTTTCCATACCCTACTTGAAGAACTCATAAAAACTGACACACTTTTGTGATGCATATATTGTGCTACTTGATTGTGTTAAATGTCTTTCTGTCTGACTATATATTTATCTTTCTATCTATCAATCTATATACCAATCTTTTTAACTATCAATCATAAATGAACTGCTTATAACTTAAGATATATGTTTAAGTCCTGAATTAAATGAACACATCTTAGACTTGGTAGTCCAAGTCTCTGCGAAAACTAACAATTTAAGTTAAAGGGACATGTAACTCAAGTGATGAATCCCTTTAGAAAATGCAGCATATCTGTAAAAATCTGACTGAAAAATATAACATAAGCATCTTTGGGCACAGTTTATCATGTCCCAGACAAGGTTCACCATTATGAACTTGGTCTGCCCAGCCTCACAGTGAGTTCCCACATTTAACAATGCACAAGCCGTTGCTTTTGCAATGCTGATCAGATTGGAATGATTGAAATTTGCCACGCTTTAGGTGGCAGAGAGGTTAAGTAGCAACAGTTTTAAGAGTCTAAAATGCTGGGGCCCCAAAGCTGTTTCTGCAGCCTAATAAATGGGGCCATATATTCAAAAAGAGAATAAAAGTTGTTACCTCAAAATTTCCTCAGTAACCACATCCCATTGTAAAGGGACTTTAAGCATCCAATCCAGATGTTTGTCTTCAAACCAGCAAGGGATTTTGCATCTGGTATGTGAAGGCACAATCAATTGTGTGCCCTTCTCAGTATAGTCTTTATTATTAAGATTAAAGCAAAGTTCAACAAAATCTTAGTAAAGCAAAGGGGGAACTCAGCAGTTCCTTTATTTCTCCTTGCACATAACAGTAAATGTGTAGCTGAATAGTAACTGGTCACCAACTGGTCTACAAATTGTGCTTGAGAAGCTTTCGATATTTTGTGCTTAAGAAGCTTTTACGTTCTACAGATTTGTGTGAATTTTTATTCTCTGCGCAGGGATATAACAAACGATAGTTCCAGACATTATCAAGTGTTCGATTGGTTAAATTGATCATGTGGAGTGGTCTCATGACTCAGTCCAATCAGTCCAATGTCAGTACGTTTGGCTTACCTATGCGTAACATAGGGGTCAATTTATTAATCCCCGGGCTGACATGATTCGCTACAGCGAATCATGTCCACCCTGCATTGCTAAATGCCGACAGCATACGCTGTCAGCATTTTAACATTGCACAAGCTTTTCACAAGAAATGCTTGTGCAATTGCGCCCCCTGCACATTCGCAGCCAATCACCCACTAGCAGGGGGTGTCAATCATCCTGATAGTATCTGATTGCAGTCCGCCACCTAAAAGGAGTCGGAAAAAGTTAAGGAGCAGCAGCCTTGCGACTGCTGCTTCTTAACATCTGTTTCCGGCGAGCCGGAAACTACGGGGGATAGATAGCAGCATTCGCTGCTTGTTAAATCTACCCCATAGTCTTAAGATGGTGCCTCAATTTGTATATTAATAATTTTGTTAGATTGTTTTATTTTGTCAGATTATAGTTGTATTATTAATATAGTAACAGACCACTCCACATCAGTGTATGTTTTGTATATGATAGTTATTTTTATTAAATAAGATTCCCTAATTTATCTTTTTGTGTAACCTATCTCTACTTACCCCTGTTTGCTGCAAGCACTCTTTTGTAAGGTTCTCAAGTTGAGAACCTTGTTGTCTGCACCGGCCCTAGTACATGGAGACCAGCATTTTTTATATTCAAAATACTCTAGGTAGGGTTTGGAAAACCAGAACCATGACCTAGATGAAAATAAAAGTGACGTGCTGGGATAACTTTTCAGTTATGGATTATCTTGGCTAATTACAAGGATATTACCCAGTTTTCTTTGCTGTAAACTGCATTTTGATACTATTCCACACTTGCAGTTATTTATGTATACAACCTTTGAAAATCAGTATTAAGTTAGTGTTAATAGGTTTAAATAATAAAGGATCTGTTTTAGATCTATTCAGTTTTCAATGAGTTCAATAAAAGGGACATTATCAACACCTTAAGCAGAATTCCTTCATAATAGAAAAGGTGCAGCTGGACAGGAGCTTACATTTAAAGTTATATGAATAGCTAGTGCTTCTGCTCCAAGCCAGCAGCAGTGCAAACCCACCCACATTTTTCTTTGATTTTTTGTGGGGTCGGAATCTGCTAAAAACAGAAGTGAAACACATTGTTGAATATAGCTTTAAAATAATAAACATTTGAACTTTTTAAAACTTTCCTGCTTATATAGTATAATTCTAAACTCAAGCTCCCACCTAGAGAAAAGCGGTTCTATGAGTACTGCTTGCTATAGCTGAAACATGTTAGACATGGATTGTTGCACCTACTACATATGCTCTTAATCGCTATGCTGTTTTTAAGGATTTGAAATAAAGATTTTTGCTTTTCATCTGACCCCTAACTGGACTCTATTGCTTATTATAAGAATCCACTTTAAGAATAACTGCAAGAACAAAAGAAACATTTTTTTTGCCCAGCATCATTAGTTCCTTAGTTTATTTGCAAAATGGGATGCTCATTTTGCATTTTGAAATGAATGCAAAAAATATAGAACATTGGTGATTTGTTTGCATTTATCTGAAAATGAATACACATATTAAGTGTCACATAAATAGGATGTCTTTATCCTTTAACCAACACAGTGTCAGTATCCAATCAGCTAGTTAAAAAAAAAAAAAAAAACTTGCCTCTTGTTACCTGAAACAGTGGTCAGCATTGTCATTGCCCAATTGCCAGCAAGTGGAAGTTCTACCCATGTTTGCTTTCCTCTCCTGAAATATGCTAGCAGTAAAGTGTAGAGATGCACAAGACAATTAAATATGAGCATTCTATTTTACTGTTTTTTTTTTTTTAACTTAAGATCAGTATAAGTAGATACACAATTATTATAGACAACAGTAGAAGAATTTATATTTTCTTCTAATTTTTTATTTGCTTATCACACACCTATAGACTCTTGAATTTCTTTCCAATTAAATTATTGTATTAGTGTGTTTCCACTTCTAAGTGTGGGATAATTTATCAATATCCTCAAGGGTAGACAAAGATTAACATATGTACAGAATAATTTTGACATTTTAGAAATAGTGCATTAAATTACAAATTGATTAGATTTTGCTTATTATTTTTTGTACATTTATTAATTTTAATATGAAAATAACATTTCCCTCTTATTTTTTTGTTTTGTTTTATTTTATTTGAGCATAATAGTGGCTTTAATAAAAATATGTTATCATTGAACACAGTATTAATATGCATGACTCATATTTCTGCTGTACTCAGCATAATGTATTTTCTAACCTAATCAACTAGTCATTCCTTAACATAATTTTAGAAATTTGATATATAATTTTTTTAATATGACCTTTAATTAATATGGTTTGAAAACACCTGGACGTTTATGGAAGAATGTGAAATCAAAGTAAGTGGAAGGGCACTAGAATTCCATATTTCTACAACATTCCATAATAACAGTTCACAGAAATCTCTACGCCTGGCAGCATATGAATCAAATTATATATAAAACATTTTTTTTTGCTGAATATTGGTATTTATGAACTTTTAACCTTACTGTGTGTATATGTTTTTTTTTTACTTTTTACTTCGGGCAATCTTTTGCAAAATTGCCATCTCAGCAAGGTAAATCTGTACAGCCCAATGGTAAATAACCACCATTGTTTAGAAATTAAGATTCTAGTTACAGAAAGAAACAATAAATAAACCTCCAAGAAAATGACATTTTTTACAATAAAAAGTTTTAGCTTAAACATTCTTTCCCTTCTTTTGTTTTGATTTAAAATTAATCTTTATTTGTATTAAAATGTTTGTTTGTTTGTAGAACCATATTTTTTAAATCCAGGTCATTGTTAACATCCCCTGCAATATTTGAACATCACATGTGACAATTCACTTATTACATTTAATACTTGAATGGTAAAATCTGTTGTTTGAATTTCATAATTTGTCCAACAAAAGTATCTGAGTACCAGAACATTCACTGTATGGGCTCCATTTACTATTTGTCGGGCGGACATGATTCACGTTATGGACCTCCCTGTGAGCGGACAGTATATGCTGGTGCAATGCCACCCCATGCTCGCTCGTGGCCAATCAACTGCTAGCAGAGCTATCGGATTGGGATGATTTCAATCTACCACCTTTAATAAGCAGAGAGCCTCCGAAGTAGCAATCACTGGTTGGTAAATAGAGCCATATGGCTAATCAATACCATTCACCTTAACTTTCTGAATGGCAAAATGAAACAAAGTGCAAGTTTTATTTTGTTTAAAATTAGTTTTATATATATATAAAAAAAAGAATATTAATCTAAATTGTAACTCTTGATCTTCATATTCCTACATACACTGCTACAAAAAACACAAAGTAATCTATCATACTTAATGTAATAAAAGTTTTAATCATTTTAATATTTTTGTACAGCAATGTATGTAGGAGTATGCATCTTAGTAACAGTTTAATTTATTCTAGGGAATAATCTAGGGAATAAGAGAAAAGCAAATTCACTCTTTTTATTAAAAATAAATTAATTAATTAATTAATTAAGACCATATTTTAAAAGCTAGTGATTTTGGCCCCAATAGAATTATACAATCATTTTAATCTTAAACAAATTAAAATATAGGTAATTTCAAAGTTGGATATTTATGGTGAAGTCACTATACACACACATATATATATATATATATATATATATATATATATATATATATATATTAAGGTTGTAGATGGTACCACCACAATAAGGAACGTGGCCAATTACAAGCAATACTTATAGATAGAAGACTTGTACTAGTTTCCATGGGACTGGCCTAGTATAACCATCATTCCAGTCTCCTTTCTTTTGTAATTTTGTAGTAAATGCAATTTACAAACTCAATGCAGCCAAAGGACCTACGACAAGTTGGAAGTAGATAATACCACTTACAGGATAAAGGATCCACTATATTCTATTAGACTAAACTAACATCACCATAATCAATGGAGCGATCAATGGAGCTGCAACATCGCAAGAAGTAGGTGCTACCACCACTATAAGTATTGTGTCCAATTACAAGCAACACTTATAGGATGAAGGATCCCCTAGTTTCTATGGGACTGAGTTAGCATCATAATCATCACAGTGGTATCTTCTGTAATCTTGTAGTAACTGCAATTTACAAGATCAATTTGGCCAGTGGAGCTGGAACATTATATATATATATATATATATATATATATAAATATATATATATATATATATATATATATATATCCTCCAAAAAGAGATAAGCACAGTCTTACATTACCACAACTGCCAGGGTGCACTTCACATATAATGTGTATGTTCCTCGTTTGCAAGAAGGCACTCACTGGTCTTTAATGAAAAAAATTTTTAATTCAAGTTAAAAAGCAAGTACATCCATAACATTTCAATGTCGTTATGACATCTTTGTCAAATGTTCCGCTAATATCAACAATTTTGGACAATTGTGTTCCCAAAGTAGGAACATATATATATATATATATATATATATATATATATATATATATATATATATATATATATAAAAGATTGTAGACAGTAAGAGGATAAATCCACTAACTGACTCCATTAGCGCTGTCTTGTAGGGAAGATTCACACCTAAAACCTATTCGGTGTAATGTACTACAAATATTATAATATTAAAGGAAATATAGCAGCCTGTCCTAAATAATGAAAGGTCCCACAAACCTCTCTAATCACACAATGAAAAAACAAAAAAAACAAGGATGGCACTATAAATAGGATACTATACATGCAAAGTTAATAATACTGGTTACAAATAATATTGCATATAAAAAACATTAATAAGTCATATGTAGATATAGTCCAAAAAATGGCTTGGGAAAAAACAAAATGAATGTCGCTGATAAAAAGTCTCTTCATATACAGCCCCCACTCAGATGTACTCTTACTTCACAAGTCCTCAATCATATGAGGTAAGCATTTGTATCTGTAAATTGCTTGGCACCTCTCAGAGTATGGAACAGAACAGCTGGAATTTAGAAAGCTCCTTGGTGATGATTCAAAGAGGGGCGAATGTCAGCAATCTGTAATGCCTTGTCACTTGAATACTTGGTCTGATGAAACTCTCGATCACAATGATAAAGGAGTGAAAACCAAAAGAAGGCTCATAGTGTAACACTGTTTATTATATACATATATAATAATAAAATCTAGTGGTAATCCCACTCACATTTAAAACCCTCAAATCATGAGGTATACAAATAGCACGTATACAAGCTGAAACAACACTTGGCACCAAAATAGAATGTCCGTGTAGCTCAAATTCAAGACACATAAAATACTCCAATTGATAAAAAAGAGGTGTACCACCTCTATAAATAAAGGTTTTATTTATAGAGGCTGTACAACTCTTTTTTATCAATGGGATCGATTGTTTTTTATCGATTGTTTTTTATCAATTGGATCGATTGTTTCATCAGACCAAGTATTCAAGTGACAAGGCTTTACAGATTGCTGACATCCGCCCCTCTTTGAATCATCACCAAGGAGCTTTCTGAATTCTGGCTGTTCTGTTCCATACTCTGAGAGGTGCCAAGCAATTTACTGATACAAATCATCCTTACCTCATATGATTGAGGACTTGTGAAGTAAGTGTACATCTGAGTGGGGGCTGTATATGAAGAGACTTTTTATCAGCGATATTCATTTTGTTTTTTCCCAAGCCATTTTTTCTACTATATCTACATATGACTTATTAATGTTTTTTATATGCAATATTATTTGTAACCAGTATTATTAACTTTGCATGTATAATATCCTATTTATAGCTCCATCCTGGCTCTTTTTTGTACTTATATATATATATATATATATATATACAGTATATATATATATATATATATATACAGTATATATATATATATATATATATATATATATATATATATATATATATATAGAGAGAGAGAGAGAGAGAGAGAGAGAGAGAGAGAGAGAGAGAGAGAGAGAGAGAGAGAGAGAGAGAGAGAGAGAGATGAGTTCTATTAAGCATAACCAATTTTTATTACAACAATAAAACAAATTGTTTTATATTCCTTTAATGGATGATACAGTTTCAAAAACTGGCATTGTTGTTTTGCCTCTATCTTTAACTCTATCTTTAACTCAGGACGCTACTGCTTTTTTATCATCTTGTAAAGCTAATTGATTCCACGGCATTATTGCAGCTGAATAACTCACTAAGTGGTATTTTATATTTCTATTCATTGTAAACGTGGATGCTCCTGTTATTGATTTCTTTTTATATTTTAAGGGCACGGTGAAAGGCAAATTGCAATTGATTTTTGTATTTTCTGTAGTTTAGGAAAAAGAAGCTTTAGTTATGAATTAAAGAGATTACTTCAATTATAAAATTGGATTACTTAACATTAAAATAGCATACAGTTGTTCAAGATGTCAATTTTCCTGTGTTAGTCTGCATTTAACCTTTACATTTGACCTTTTCAGTGACTAAATACGTTTTATTCCTCTTTTTGCTACAAAGCCACAGAGACTGTGCCTGGCACTGTCAGAAAACTCCATATTTTTAAAGTAACACTTTACACCTTCCCAGACAAAAAAAAAAAATGCTTTTTTTTTTAAAGAACATTAAAGGGCTGTTATAGTAAAAAAATTACATGATCTATTAGAAGAAAATTATTTTACGCTCTGAACCGTCAGCCTTCTGCAAGTCCTAAACGGTATTTCTACTATGTGTTTACACAGTAGTATAAAGTTGATTTTTTTACTATAAAGGCCCTTTATTATTTAAATTCCCCAATATTTCATGTAGTATTTAAAGGACATTAAACAAAACAAATAAGTAGTACAAATGCTGGTTCAGAGGCCTCGTGTGATTGGCTCACACATGTGCATTGCTATTTCTTCAACAAAGGATATCTAAAGAATTTAGTAAATTAGATAATAGAAGTAAATTGGAAAGTTGTTTAAAATGACATGCCCTATCTGAATCATGGAAGTTTAATTTTGACTAGACTGTCCCTTTAAACTAAACCTAGACAGACTTAAATGCTAATTTCTAAGTCTTTGAGGGCTGCCTCTAATCAAATGCTTTTTAAATCTCTTTTCAACACAAAGAGACAGAAAGTAAACGTGAGTCATATAGATAACACTGTGTTCAGGCACAGAAAGTTATTTAAGATCTAGCACAAAACAATGCTAAATTTAAGACTCTAGATAATAAACAGTCACAGTCATGTGATCAGGGGGCTGGAAGAAGGTTCCTAGATACAAGGTAATCACAGAGGTAAAAAGTATATTAATATAACTGTGTTGGTTATGCAAAACTGGGGAATGGGTAATACAGGGATTATCTATCTTTTAAAACAATAACAATTCTATGGTAGACTGTCCCTTTAAAGTGCCATAAAACATGTTGAGATCTGTGCATATCCTAAAAGGGCTAATTAGGTAAAAAAAATAGTTTGCTTAAAAAAATGTTTTAAAATTGCTGGAAAGTATTTTAAAATTATTTTCAAAAATAAGCAGAATTACTTACATAGCCATGCTGTCTGGAGTAGTCTGACCCACCCCCCTTATCAGTGTTTAGCTTCTGAAACACAGGCATTGTATTTCACAGCTGCTTATTTGCTTCTAGGCAAGCTCCAGCAGATAATGAGTGTGGTATTTCGGCATTCTACCAAATATGTGGGAGCAGTTAGAGCTGAACAATTCAGAAACTTAAAAGAAAAGGTTAATGGCGAGGCACGGCAGTATAAATTTGCAGGTGAAAGTACATATTAAAGTACATATTATTATATTTTGTCTCTATCCCAACTTGTTTTATGTCCCTTTAATGTAATATTTGTTGTTGTCAACATGAGAATGCTACTTTACTCAAAAACGGTGTTATTGTACTTTATTTAGAACACACCAACATATAACATATAAGGCTGTAATAAAATAATAATAAAAAAATAAACCATAAACTATCAAATACATATAGAATAAGTTTAGACAGCCCTTCTGTTTGAGACCAATAGTCTGGGTAAAAAAACGCATTCAGGGCTGCTGAAAAAGTTGAATGTTTATTTCCATGCCAGCAAGTTATTGTTCATCAAACCTTGAAAATATTAATTTGTAAATCCTTCTAAAATCTAAACATAACGGTGTTTAAGTTAAAACAACAAAATATTTAAATTAAATTGTTTCTATAATAACTTCAATTAGTGGCAAAGATAAAATATAAACCTTGTTTTAATAAATGATGGCATTAATGATTTTTTAAATGTCAAATTTCAAAAATATCAAATGATTAATTTACATAAATTCCATAGTCTTGAAAAAGGCCTTGCATAGGCCGAAACGCGTCGACAGTTGGTAAGTACATTTCTAATACTTTTCATTTTGTCTGTACGTTCTACACTATGATGTTTAATTTTTTATAGGACACTAAGAATCTTAAACACAAGGACACAGAGCATCACTAGGGCCACATTGGAGGAATATTGAATACACTTCTGTGTTTTTTATCATTTTTATTTTTGTGTATACACTTTTTTGTTCACCAAAATTTAATTTTTTGACACTGTGATATATTTTTTGGATTTTTTATTTATCTGAATTTTTGGAATTTTTCAACTTTTTCATTTTCACCACACCATCACAATTTGGATTGATTGCTTGATTTGACATTTGGACATTTACTTGACTTTTGTTCACTTTTTCTCTATATTCAACGCTGTTTCTCACGGCAATATTAATCCCAACATCATGGATTCATAACTGATATATCAAAGTTTTTTAACCTTCATTTTTATTGTACTTTTAAGAGAGTTTCATCTATATTGTATTAAATTAAATTTTATCACATGTATTAAACTAATTGTATTACAATTTATGCACTTCAGGATTATTATATCCTATTTATATTCTTTTTATTACCTCAGCCTATTTGGGGCGCTTTGTACATCCAATAATTATTAGAATTTGAAGATATACAATATTATTAAAGTCTCTACAAATGCTTGTGTTTGAATATGCTAAGCCACTGAACATACATTAGCAATATGTTCTATAAGTCATAAGCTAAAAGACTCAAGGTTATGTCATCACAGACCTACTTGTGACAATATGGGCTAGAATAGGAGTGGTGCGCTAACTGTTGCACACAATCAATAAGGGGTTTAACAGAGATCTTTGTATGTCAGAAGTAGCGCATGTTACAAGTTAATAGTAAACGTGTTCGCTTGAGCGCAATTTAATTTAACGTGGATCTGGTTATCACGAGACAAACTGTTACCCAATGCAAAACAGTTGCACAAAACACATCAAAAAAACATTGTACAGCACAGTTATACGCATAATAAATGTATAATAATAATAATATTATTTTTTTTTAAATTGCATTAGAAAGTTATAAGTGCTTAAAGATATGAGGTCTCAGGGATGCAAAGGACTTTAATATAGTGATACAAGTTTTTCTTTTTTCTAATTAATACACCACATACAATGAAGAAAGATAGATTATAGAGCAGCACTGTTAAAGTCTTTGGATATGCCCACTCAATGATCAAATTATACATATAAGATTTATCTTGCAATGAAACCAAGGCAATTATTTAACATTTTTCTAGCAATTAGTATTAAAAAATACAGATCAACAATGTAAATGGCTCTTTATATTTCTGTCAAACATCTGCCTTCCTCAGGAACAGTCATTAATTCACTTAGCAAAATATTTATCTACAATAATCTGCATGGACTTCAACTGCAAGAACTGCTTGTGCAATGATAAATGACGACAGCATATGCTGTCTGCATTTCTCAATGTGCGGCGGACATGATACGTATCATGTCCCTCCGCACTTTAATAAATCGGCCCCATAAAATTAACCAGAGATCGGCTCTCTGGTTAATTTTATAAATCTGCCACAAATGCACCTAAAATACAGCCTAGTGTAGTTTATTTAAAAATAAAGATGGCAGCGTCTTATTTTTAATAAAAGTACTGCACTAGGCAATATTTTGGGGTTAAATTTGTTGGGAGTAGGAGGTTAGAAAAAAAAATGGCACTGAAGTGTGCCATTACATTGCAGTCTATGGGAACTGTGTGTTCCCAGTAAAATATATGTATATGCTATATATATATTTATAAATACATAAATATATATGTGTATCAGCATATACATATATATGAATACTTGCTGCCGTCACTGTCTGTGACGGAATCAGAACGAGGCTCCCATAGCAACTTATGGAAGCATGCTCTTGTGAGCACAATGCTTCCTAGAAATGTGAACGTACAATGTGTATTAAAAAGTTGAGTGCTAATATTGCTTTCATGAAAGCAATATATAGCGCTCCACTTGTAATCTAGTCCTTAGTTTTAAATTCAAATGAGTAGTAGATTTTTCTGACAAATTTCAGTTAGTTACATTCTCCTTCCTAATACATCATATGACAGCCATCAGCCAATCACAAAATGCATATACGGATATATCCTGTTAATCTTTCACATGTTCAGTAGGAGCTGGTGCTTCAAAGTGTGTATATAAAAAGACTGTGCACATTTACGCCTAGATTTAGAGTTCTGCATTAGCCGTCCAAACCAGCGTTAGGGGGTACTAACACTGGTTTTTACCGCCCGCTGGTATTTAGAGTCAGTCAGGAAAGGGTCTAACGCTCACTTCCAGCCGAAACTTTTCCGTACCGCAGATCCCCCTACGCCAATTGCGTATCCTATATTTTCAATGGGATCTTTCGAACGCCGGTATTTAGAGTCTTGGTTGAAGTGAGCGTTAGAAATCTAACGACAAGACTCCAGCCGCAGAGAAAAGACAGGAGTTAAGAGCTTTCTGGGCTAACGCCGGTTCATAAAGTTCTTAACTACTGTGCTCTAAAGTACACTAACACCCATAAACTACCTATGTACCCCTAAACCGAGGCCCCCCACATCGCCGCCACTCTATTAAATTTTTTAACCCCTAATCTGCCGACCGCACACCGCCGCCACCTACATTATCCCTATTTACCCCTAATCTGCTGCCCCTAACATCGCCGACCCCTACATAATATTTATTAACCCCTAATCTGCCCCCCCAACGTTGCCGCTACCTACCTACAATTATTAACCCCTAATCTGCCGACCGGACCTCACCGCTACTCTAATAAATGTATTAACCCCTAAAGCTAAGTCTAACCCTAACACCCCCCTAAGTTAAATTTAATTTAAATCTAACAAAATAAAATAAATTAAATAAATTATTCCTATTTAAAGCTAAATACTTACCTGTAAAATAAACCCTAATATAGCTACAATATAAATAATAATTATATTGTAGCTATTTTAGGATTAATATTTATTTTACAGGCAACTTTGTATTTATTTTAACCAGGTACAATAGCTATTAAATAGTTAATAACTATTTAATAGTTACCTAGTTAAAATAATTACAAAATTACCTGTAAAATAAATCCTAACCTAAGTTACAATTAAACCTAACACTACACTATAAATAAATAAATTTAAGAAACTATCTACAATTATCTACAATTATATCAACTAAACTAAATTACAAAAAACATACAAACACTAAATTACAAAAAATAAAAAAAGATTACAAGAATTTTAAACTAATTACACCTACTCTAAGCCCCCTAAAAAAATAACAAAGCCCCCCAAAATAAAAAAATGCCCTACCCTATTCTAAAAAAAAAATTGTAAAGCTCTTTTACCTTACCAGCCCTTAAAAGGGCCTTTTGCAGGGCATGCCCCAAAGAATTCTGCTCTTTTGCCTGTAAAAAAAAACATACAATACCCCACCCCGAACATTACAACCCACCACCCACATACCCCTAATCTAACCCAAACCCCCCTTAAATAAACCTAACACTAAGCCCCTAAAGATCTCCCTACCTTGTCTTCACCACGCCGGGTATCACCGATCCCTCCAGAAGAGGGTCCGAAGTCTTCATCCTATCCGGCAAGAAGAGCTCCTCCAGAGGGTCCAAAGTCTTCATCCTATCCGGCAAGAAGAGCTCCTCCAGAGGGTCCAAAGTCTTCATCCTATCCGGGCAGAAGAGGTCATCCAGACCGGCAGACATCTTCATCCAGACGGCAGCTTCTATCTTCTTCCATCCGGCGCGGAGCGTGATCATCTTCAAGCAGCCGACGCGGAGCCATCCTTCTTCACCGATGGACTAACGACGAATGAAGGTTCCTTTAAGGGACGTCATCCAAGATGGCGTCCCTCGAATTCCGATCGGCTGATAGGATTTTATCAGCCAATCGGAATTAAGGTAGGAAAAATCTGATTGGCTGATTGAATCAGCCAATCAGATTCAAGTTCAATCCTATTGGCTGATTGGATCAGCCAATCAGATTGAGCTCGCATTCTATTGGCTGATCGGAACAGCCAATAGAATGCAAGCTCAATCTGATTGGCTGATTGGATCAGCCAATCGGATTGAACTTCAATCTGATTGGCTGATTCAATCAACCAATCAGATTTTTCCTACCTTAATTCCGATTGGCTGATAGAATCCTATCAGCCAATCGGAATTCGAGGGACGCCATCTTGGATGACGTCCCTTAAAGGAACCGTCATTCGTCGTTAGTCCATCGGTGAAGAAGGATGGCTCTGCGTCGGCTGCTTGAAGATGGTCCCGCGCCGGATGGAAGAAGATAGTAGATGCCGCCTGGATGAAGATGTCTGCCGGTCCGGATGTCCTCTTCTGCCCAGATAGGATGAAGACTTTGGACCCTCTGGAGGAGCTCTTCTTGCCGGATAGGATGAAGACTTCGGACCCTCTTCTGGACGGATCGGTGATACCCGGCGTGGTGAAGATAAGGTAGGGAGATCTTCAGGGGCATAGTGTTAGGTTTTTTAAGGGGGCTTTGGGTGGGTTAGATTAGGGGTATGTGGGTGGTGGGTTGTAATGTTGGGGGGGTATTGTATGTTTTTTTTAAATGCAAAAGAGCTGTTTTCTTTGGGGCATGCCCCGCAAAAGGCCCTTTTAAGGGCTGGTAAGGTAAAAGAGCTGTTAACTTTTTATTTTAGAATAGGGTAGGGCATTTTTTTATTTTGGGGGGCTTTGTTATTTTTTTAGGGGGCTTATAGTAGGTGTAATTAGTTTAAAATTCTTGTAATCTTTTTTTATTTTTTGTAATTTAGTGTTTGTTTGTTTTTGTAATTTAGTTTAGTTGATTTAATTGTAGATAATTGTAGATAGTTTAGTTAATTAATTTATTGATAGTGTAGTGTTAGGTTTAATTGTAACTTAGGTTAGGATTTATTTTACAGGTCATTTTGTAATTATTTTAACTAGGTAGCTATTAAATAGTTATTAACTATTTAATAGCTATTGTACCTAGTTAAAATAAATACAAAGTTGCCTGTAAAATAAATATAAATGCTAAAATAGCTACAATATAATTATTTGCTATATTGTAGATATATTAGGGTTTATTTTACAGGTAAGTATTAATTAATTTAATAAGATTTATTTTATTTTGTTAGATTTAAATTAAATTTAACTTAGGGGGGTGTTAGGGTTAGACTTAGCTTTAGGGGTTAATACATTTATTAGAGTAGCAGCGAGGTCCGGTCGGCAGATTAGGGGTTAATACTTGAAGTTAGGTGGCGGCGATGTTAGGGAGGGCAGATTAGGGGTTAATACTATTTATTATAGGGTTTTTGAGTCGGGAGTGCGACGGTTTAGGGGTTAATACATTTATTATAGTGGCGGCGAGGTCCGGTCGGCAGATTAGGGGTTAATAAGTGTAGTTAGGTAGCGGCGACATGGGGGGGGCAGATTAGGGGTTAATAAATATAATATAGGGGTTGGCGATGTTAGGGACAGCAGATTAGGGGTACATAGCTATAATGTAGGTTGTGGTGGTGTACGGAGCAGCAGATTAGGGGTTAATAATAATATGCAGGGGTCAGCGATAGCGGGGACGGCAGATTAGGGGTTAATAAGTGTAAGGTTAGGGGTGTTTAGACTCGGGGTTCATGTTAGGGTGTTAGGTGCAGATTTAGGAAGTGTTTCCCCATAGGAAACAAGGGGGCTGCGTTAGGAGCTGAACGCTGCTTTTTTGCAGGTGTTAGGTTTTTTTTCAGCTCAAACTGCCCCATTGTTTCCTATGGGGATATCGTGCATGAGCACGTTTTTGAAGCTGACCGCGTTCGTAAGCAACACTGGTATTTAGAGTTGCAGTGGCGGTAAATTATGCTCTACGCTCCCTTTTTGGAGCCTAACGCAGCCCTTCAGAGAACTCTAAATACCAGCGTTGTTTAAAAGGTGCGGGGGGAAAATATATGCGTAGCTAACGCACCCCTTCTAACGCAAAACTCTAAATCTAGGTGTGTGTTAATTGACCAGGTACCACCACTACCAAGGGGAGGCAATAGAGCTAATCGGTTACTAAGATTGGAAACCAGATGGATTTACACACTTGATACCGTATCACCTAAAGGGTTAAATACGATACTGGACTTTGGGCCATTTCATTCAGGGGACTGAGATATATCATTCAATACACCTGATTAGCCCAATGTTATCCTACACATCCTAACCACGACTACTGTCCATTACCATTGTGGGGAAGACTATTCATCAACAAATATTCATGTACCTGACTGACTAAGATTTCTTCCATACCCCTTGATACATGAATGTTTAATATCTATTTAATATTATCTATTAATGTTCAATGATACTCAAAAATGTTCTATAATGTTGCCATTTTACAACTATGCACAGATATGTTCATTTATTGAATAAAGGTTCGATATAGGACCATCTTGTATATACATTATTTAACATAGAGATGTGTCTGTGTAGAAACGCTTGGAAATGATGATACCAATCTAATTTATGTTTAATACAATCTATTTTATTTAAAAATTCTTATAACACATAAAAACAACAGCAAATGCTTTTCCTAATTAATAAAGGGACGTCTCCCTTATACAACACTTATAAAAACAGACTAGAACCATATAATCCTAGAATTTCAGGTATAGAGGAATTAATTCTATAGATAACATATGGCAAGCAACAAATTTCTAAGATAAATGGTGAATTAAATATTTAAAAGGCACAAATGTATCAATCCTAATAGCTTTACAGTTCTTCAGTAACAAATTCAGTTATAAAGTTACACAGTTACTTTCCTTGGACATATAATTGGCTCAGGTGTGCTGGATAGTTAAAAAGGCAAAAAACAGCCAATATTCTGATTTAGGTGCCAAAGCAATCGTGGTTAATGGAAATGGTTAATTTAACAGATGAATACCTTGATGTCTTTAAAGTTCAGTTTGCGTGTTTTAAAAAACGTAGTGCAAATTAGTGTAGAGGTACCTTAATCTGTCCTGGTTGCAACCGCTGATTATCTTCACTGTGAGGGATTCACAGACTGTTTGTTCCTGGTGCTTCTGATAAGTCACCTGACCTTCTCTTTGATTCAGAGGTCAGGGGTGATGATCCGTTCTGGTGATGTAGTTATCCTTTTTTTTGTTTTCCTTTCTTCTTATAGCCCAAATATTGTTTTCATCTGGGTTCCCTCAGACTTCTTAAGGTTTGAAGAAATCTTTGGTCAGTGTTTAGCAGTAACACCGTATTCCCTGAAGTTACCAAAGGTAGATTTTAACTTGCAGGGTCAGGAGAAAAGTTTAAAGTTGCAGGGTCACACAGCTTTGTGACAGTAGTAAATGAAGTTTAGTAGAGTGTAGCAGGTCCCATTCAACGCGTTTCACCCTTCTGGGCTTTATCAACCCTTGATAAAGCCCAGAAGGGTGAAACGCGTTGAATGGGACCTGCTACACTCTACTAAACTTCAGCTGTGTGACCCTGCAACTTTAAACTTTTCTCCTGACCCTGCAAGTTAAAATCTACCTTTGGTAACTTCAGGGAATACGGTGTTACTGCTAAACACTGACCAAAGATTTCTTCAAACCTTAAGAAGTCTGAGGGAACCCAGATGAAAACAATATTTGGGCTATAAGAAGAAAGGAAAACAAAAAAAAGGATAACTACATCACCAGAACGGATCATCACCCCTGACCTCTGAATCAAAGAGAAGGTCAGGTGACTTATCAGAAGCACCAGGAACAAACAGTCTGTGAATCCCTCACAGTGAAGATAATCAGCGGTTGCAACCAGGACAGATTAAGGTACCTCTACACTAATTTGCACTACGTTTTTTAAAACACGCAAACTGAACTTTAAAGACATCAAGGTATTCATCTGTTAAATTAACCATTTCCATTAACCACGATTGCTTTGGCACCTAAATCAGAATATTGGCTGTTTTTTGCCTTTTTAACTATCCAGCACACCTGAGCCAATTATATGTCCAAGGAAAGTAACTGTGTAACTTTATAACTGAATTTGTTACTGAAGAACTGTAAAGCTATTAGGATTGATACATTTGTGCCTTTTAAATATTTAATTCACCATTTATCTTAGAAATTTGTTGCTTGCCATATGTTATCTATAGAATTAATTCCTCTATACCTGAAATTCTAGGATTATATGGTTCTAGTCTGTTTTTATAAGTGTTGTATAAGGGAGACGTCCCTTTATTAATTAGGAAAAGCATTTGCTGTTGTTTTTATGTGTTATAAGAATTTTTAAATAAAATAGATTGTATTAAACATAAATTAGATTGGTATCATCATTTCCTAGCTTTTTTTAGCGCTGCTAAATAAACCCCATTTTTTCTTCTTATCCACCATTTAGTTCTCTTTGAGGGAAGAACTTTTTTAGCAGCAGGAATCCACCTTTAGGCGCTCCTATCACACTACACATAAATGTGTAGAAACGCTTATCATGTTTTATCAAACAGTGTTTTTAGGTTGCTTTTACTTGCTTTTAACGAAGTCTCCGTGCAGTGTACATTTTCATCTGGCGTATTATTATCAACTATAGTTAAAGTGTGCCGTAGTGAAAATGTGCCATCTTTGAATAACGATCATTCCTTATGTTTTGACAGGAGATCATTGTTCTTTTCATTGGCTATGTAATTGACAGGTCTTTTTCACGGCCCCCTAGTGTACACATCAGTGCGTTACTCAGGCTGATGACGTTATCACTCCTCGACACTGTACGTGGGCCGCGATTGCGGCTCAGCTTTTGGAGACTTCACTTGTGGTTATTTAAGGTGACGGTTTATGTGGATTGTTATATAGCTCTGTATTTATCTTTTTGCTGTATCTGGCATTTGACAAAGGGAATGTAATGTTCTTGAAATGTTATGCTTTTTAATGGATTGAATTAAATATTATATTTTAATATTACTACCAGTGAGTGTCTTTTTCATCGTGGCTATAGTTATTTATATTTATATATATATATATATATATATATATATATATATATATATATATATAAATAAATAAACAAACAGTGGCTTGTACTCGCTGGTCTTTTCAAAAAAACATAACCATAACCATAACTCTTAGATGTTATGGTTTATGTACACTTATTTCTCCTCCATATTGATGTGAGGAATTGAGGGTGTTTAATTTGTTTGTTTATTACTGTTGCTAGGACAACCACTTGGCGGTGGGGTTTGTTTTCATTGGATGTGTGTTTTATAAATGTGTTCATTTCACTCTGTTACCTTGTCTGAGGAAGGGGATACGGTCCCTGAAACTTTACAATAAAGCCATGTTTTTTAAAAAGACCAGCGAGTGCAAGACCAGCACCCTGGCAAGTTGTTTATGAAGTGAGAGTGCTCTCCATTTTTTATTGGTGGCTGCATAGGGGTTAATAGTTAGATAATAGCAGTGGGTATGTGGTGGCATAGGGGTTATTAGTTAGTTACTTGCGGTGGGTATGTGGTGGTTAAAGGGTTAATAGTTAGCGACTTGCAGTTGGTATGTGGCAGTTTAGATGTTTATTAGTGTAGTGTTAGTTTGTGATCGTGGGTTACTTCGGTTTAGTGGTATTAGGATTAGTGGTTAGGCAGACAGCAGTTCTATTCAATGGATCCTCTACTATACAATTGCCAATATGGTCTGCGAGGCTGGGTGTTGTCTAAATCCAGCATCAATAACCAATGGCATGTATAGTAAATGCCTCTCGGCAATGCCTTATTTCGGGAGCTAGGAATATTCCAACAGACTAACTTGAAATAGCGGCGGATCCCTTTGAATATTTTGCCACCTTGTATCTTTTTCCATGCACTTACAAAGTTACAATACCAGACTGTGTGCTATTCTCAGTGCAGAGCTGCGATTTGGATATCCACTTGTAATCTAAGCCATAGGAAAAGAGAAAACAAAATGCTAAAAAAAGAGAAGAGAATCTCCCTTTAATTAGTGCAGGTCTACGTTCACTAAACAATCACAGTATATTTACATAGCTATGCTTCCAGGTTTCCTTATTTCAGCAATTTTAACATAATTTCACCTGTTTTAATTTGCTTTTATAAGCTCTCCATATCCTCCTTTTCTCATATGGCTGAAATTCTCTTGCCATAACTTTTAACCATTTACAGTTTAGATAACAGCACCAGGGGAGGAATAAGAAATGTTTGTAAAGTGCCTGCAGCAGATGCTTATAAGTAGTAAAGCAACTGGGTATGTACGTTTACAGGATGTGCATAACATTGATTTCTTTTAAAGGGAAATTAAACACTATTTTTTTTTTCTTTTATGATTCAGATACAGCATACATTTTTAAACACCTTTCCATTTAAAACTATTATCTAATTTGCTTTATTCTCTTGGTATCCTTTGTTGAAGGAACAGCAATAAATTACTGGGAGCTTTCTGAACACATTGGTAAGCCAATGACAAGAGGTATATATGTGTAGCCACCAATTAGCAGCTAGTTTCCAGCTTATGGACCTACCTAGGTATGCTTTAAAAAAGTATACCAAAAGAACTCGCAAATTAGATTAGAATTTTTATTTAATTACCCTCTGGATTGGGAACAGCCAGAGAAAGGGGCAGACAGGCTGTTTGGTTTGCTGCGTCACAGACAGTAAGATAACTTTTACTACAGTCAGTAACTAACACCAGTAAAAGTTATCTGACTGTCTGTGATGCAGCAAACCATACAGCCTGTCTGCCCCTTTCTCTGGCCACATCACTAAAAATGAAACATACAAAACTAAAAATACTCAGAAAAAAATATCTAAAAAGTATAGCAATGTGCTATCTTAATATGCTATCTCAGTAGATGTACACTCAATTCTCATAGAGCAAATGCAATATATCAGCATAAAAAACACTGGATAACATAAAAATAATCTTATGATAAAACAAGAGTGTATGCACAAGCAGAGGTTAGAAGTTTTCGATTTGTCATATAAATACAAGGCTAGCACATTCGTTTGTCTTATCTTTGATGGTTACGGTATACCAGTTAGTGCAAGCGGTTAGTAGTTAGTTTGTCTTAGATGCTTAAAGTTATTTAGAATCCCAAGTAGATACTGTGGGTTAAAGGTCTTCAGAGTATATGTTTTTGCCCCAAGCAAAGATAGTCTTATGATCAAAACAAGAGTGTATGCACATGCAGGGGTTAGCCGTTTTTTTAGCAGTTTTAGATTAATCATATAAATACAAGACTAGCACATTTGTTTGTCTTATCTTTGATGGTTACGGTATACCAGTTAGTGCAAGCGGTTAGTTCGTAGTCTAATTGTCTTAGGTGATTACAGATATTTAGAGTCACAATTAGATACTGTAAGTTAGTGGTCTCCAAAGCATATGTTTTTGCCACAAGTGGGATGTTATATCTGACTGGTCAGTCTGTATTTCCTTACCGGATCCAAGGATTGCTCTTTAGCTGTTTAGAACGTACCTGACAGACTTCTCTGCTGTCTGTTTGAGGTTTCTGACACACTCGTCAGCTGTAGGCTCCTCACGCTGAGTTCCTTGTGACTCCCAAGCGTGTTCACAGCGTCTTCACTGTCAGCGTGTATGTTAACAGTCACCTGACCCAATCCACCAATCGAAGTCTTTAGAAAGCGTTCTATTTTCAAAAAATAGAGATCACAAATTCTGAACTCCAAACGATATAGTATAGTATTATACTTTGTAGTCCTGGTCAGCAAGTCACTTCTACGTGTTTTGGCACTGGGTGCCTTTATCAAGATGACTTGCTAATGGATCAGAATAGAAGATAGATAGAAGGAAGGGCTGTATACATAAGGGATTAAAGGACCAATGCCGTGCGGTGCGGCATGAACAACTTACTTAATTCTAATTAAGAAATAAAGACACAGCAACCAGATAGAGGTAAGACCGTGCAGGTCGTTTTATTAATAAGAGGCACTCCTTGAATTGTTTTATTATAAAGCATCAAGGCCTTCTTATAACTCTTAACTATAACTCATTTACCTGGGTATGGGTAAATGACTATAAACTCTTAACCTTAAATTAACTGTTGAGCGGCAATGTCTAACTATGGAAACCCATATGAAGTGGGAAGCAGCCCCAAGGCAAACAGAAACAAAGCGGAGCCCGGCTACAACGCGGTACCAGATAGAAGGATAAAACTTGAGCTGTTCGACCCTCCGCAACCCAGGAGGCGTTTTCCCCAAGCACGCGCCTGAGTACGTCATGCCCACTGCAATGGCCGTCACTCCTCCCCGCTTTCTATTAGCTGCCTGCGATGCTACCGCCCGCCTTTAGGGTGTATCAACGCTCAAACCTTATTTGACCCCCAGCCCGACCAGGCGAACACCAAGTCGATACTGAGGGGAGCTTAAAACCATTAAAGCCCTGGACTTACCCCAAAGACCATAGGTTGACTAACCCTGTCCGGCGCCAGGGGGAACTAAAGCTATCATCTAATTACTATTTTGCTGCTCCAAGGGGTGGGTGAAGATCAGTGATGATCCAGAACAGAAAGAGGGCCTCAAAATCCCAGGATCCCCTTCTTAACTGTGAGAAGAGTCCCCTCCCTTAGATCCGCAACAATGTTGCAAATCTAACCCTCATCTCCACACACACTCCTCCTCCCTGAATCCTTAACCCTTAAGTCGTTCCATGCTAATCTGGAGCCCTGCACTTTCAGTGTAGAAGTAGGAAGCAAAATAAAGCATTAGGGGGTTTTATTGTAATAACTTGGCTGCCGTTCAGAGAACTGATCTATTGTATATGGACAGGATTTAAAAAAAGAATAGACACTAAATAAATGTTAGATAAAATGATGTGGACAAAGTAAACATTTGACGTATTTATTATTTTTAATAATATTTCTTTAATATTGAAAAAAATAAGTGCAACGTTTCAATGTCCATAAAGCAATGTATGCAGCCATGTTGTAACCTAAGTTTTCTTCTCTACTGTGGTCAACTAGGGATGGTTATAAATGGGTCTCAATCGATGACTGCGTGGGCAGGAAAACCAGGGAAACCAGGAATTGGAAAACCAACATTTCTTAAAAAGAATTTCGAGGAAAGTTAGATAAATTAAACAATGAAAGTATAATGCAAAATGTTTTTATCCTGATAATTAAAGTGACATGAAACCTGCATGTTTTCTTTCATGGTACAGATAGAGCAAATAAATGTAAACAATGTCCCTATTTTTTACTTCTATTACCAATTTTGCTTCATTCTGTTGGTATCTTTTGGTGAAACAGCAGCTGAACATACTGAGTGTGCCAATGACAAGAGGCTTATATGTGCAGTCACAAATTAGCTGCTAGCTCACATTAGTGCACTGCTGCTCCTGAACCTACCTAGTTATGCTTGTCAACGAAGAATAAAAAGAGAGCAAAGCAGAGTAAATAATAGAGTTAAATTGTAAAGTTGTTTAAAATTGCATGCTCGGTTTTAATCATAAAAAACGTCTTTTAACTTTACTGTCCCTTTAAAAATGTTAGAAAAGATTACAAGTCTTACGTTATGACTTTTTCCGCATGATATGGTCTTTTTTTCAATCAATTTCCATTGTGCTGCTATTACTTGTTTTGAAAAATCGCGATTGCACTCACGCATTCACGCATTCACCTTTTACACAACAATAGTTAACAGTTTTGCAGAACATACATTTTCACAAAACACTTCCAAAATACATTACAAAGTTTAGTTACACTCGTATTAACACTGACTAATAATAATGATGTAAAAAATATTGGACACAAAAATCATAAGGGCTCACAGATACGAGATCTCGGGTGTTAGAAAAAAAAAAGTTGACTAAGATTTTACATTGACATACATACATATACATAGAGAAACATGGATTTATATGTGGGCTTTTTTGTGGGGGTTCCCCCACCTCTGCCAACTCATAACAAGTAATATTTGTAATCATCATGTATAAATACTCTAGTTTTCACAAGAGGGGCTTCAAAATACATCAAACGTAAATAATATTGTCCCTTTTCTTTTCTCAAAGTTATTGAGCAAAATATATCAATCAAAAAGTACTGGCACCTTTTATTTTACAAAAAAAAAGCATTGTATATAGAGATATGTTTAACTATGGAGATAATGAAGAGATTTCACATTACAATTTAATGCACATTAATCAATATCTCAGATGGATTTTCAATGAGATATTCTCATATAGCTCTCAAGATACATAGACATATATATTCATATACATATCTCACTACAAATAGATATATCAGTCCAAAAATCATCACATATATAGAGAATATTTATTTATAAATAAATAGAACATATTCTGTTGCAAAAACATTTTCTCAATATGAAATCCTGTACACTTTTCCAGAAAAAAATGTCAAGGGCTTTGCGCAACAGATTAGGATTGTTGTGTGTTTTTTTTTTCTATTTGTCTTCTCCATTGACTTCTATGGGGAATACGTGAAAGCGCCTGTGATTTGACTGTTTAACGCGCATGCAAAATAAGTTATTTTACAAAATGTAATAGCTGCGCAACCCCAAATGCGAAAAAGCCATATCGCGTGCAGCCATAACGCGCGCTGTGTTTTTGCAACTGATTTGCCAAGCAACTTGTAATCTTGCCCTTTATATTACAATATCACATTATTATTATAATATCATACCATATCATATAATAATATTAATAATAATAGTAATAAATAATTATAACAACCTATACATACTTGCTAAAAGTGATTATTTTCTCAATTTATCAATATTTCTATAACGTTAAAAGAATATAGTTTATTGGTCTAATTAGAAAACCTGCACCAATCTCACTAACCAACCTCTTATTTTCTATCTCTTATGCTCTTCTTCATCAGTCAATTTAAATGACAGATCTCCTACACAGCGTTTTCTCCTTCTCAATACTCAGCACATTTTTACATAAACAGTTTTCAGTAAATGGCACATTTTCTACATTTCTACAATCTCCTAAAGCGTCCATTAATATTAATTACTTGATGGAATAAACCAAAATACACCACAAATATCAAACTTTTCATCATCATTATTGGTAATCCCTTGTTAAATTGTTCATGACAGATTAAAGGGATAGGAGAGTCAAAATTAAACGTGCAAGATTCAGATAGAGCTTGTAATTTTAAGACACTTTTAAATTCACTTCTTTTTTTAAATGTGCTTTGTTCTTTATTCCTTGTTAAAAAAGAATACACAGATATCCTACACTATTGGGAGCTAGCTGCTTATTGGTGCCTGCACACATTTGTCTCTTGTGATTGGCTATCTAGATATGTTCAGCTAGTTGATAATGTTTCTTCAGCAAAAGATAACAAGAGAATTAAGCACATTTTAAATTTAAAATTGTATGCTCTATCCTAATCACAAAAGAAAATGTTGGGGTTTCCTGTCTCTTTAAGCAGACGTTATCAATCTGTGGCCATTTCAAAGTGTTTTGAACATGGTCAACATAATAGAATGATTCGAAATTGTCCTGGAATACTTGCAAATATGTCAAAAGGGCTAGTTCAGAACTTCATCAAGTATTTTTAGGTGTCAAAATCAATAAGTGTAAAATGGTCTCAAAATCCTGATAAAAAAATGAAATGAATTGTAATTGTCATTACAATTTAGGCACTATGTTAAAAAATAGGACTTTTACTGGTGAACTTAAAAAGCGCTTGTGGCTCTAAGAAAAACTTAAAAGCACACTATTGTGATCACATTGAAACAAAAGTGCCCTTTTCTGACTGAAAACAAATCAGATGATAGATTGTGATTGCTCCTTTCCTTAAAGGGACACTGAACCCAATTTTTTTCTTTTGTGATTCAGATAGAGCATGCAATTTTAAGCAACTTTCTAATTTACTCCGATTATCAATTTTTCTTCATTCTCTTGCTATCTTTATTTGAAAAAGAATGTATGTAAGCTTTTTTTTGGTTCAAACTCTGGATGGTACTTTTTATTGGTGGATGAATTTATCCACCAATCAGCAAGAACAACCCAGGTTGTTCACCGAAAATGGGCCGGCATCTAAACTTTACATTCTTGCATTTCAAATAAAGATACCAAGAGAATGAAGAAAATTTGATAATAGGAGTAAATTAGAAAGTTGCTTAAAATGTAATGCTCTATCTGAATCCCGAAAGAAAAAATGTAAGTTCAGTGTCCCTTTAAGATATTTCGAACATAGCTCAGCACCTGATTATCCCTTCTGGGTCGTGCATGCTGGACTGGAGCCACGGCTGAAGCTCACAATGTGTAGTACAAAAAGTGCAGGGTCCACAGCACTATGTATTATGCAAATATATATTAACCCCTTACTGACCAGACCATTTTTCATTTTTCTTACGGTTAAGGATCATAGCTTTTTTACATTTCTGTATTGTTTGTGTTTAGTTGTAATTTTACTATTACTCATTTAGTATACCCACACATATTATATACAGTTTTTCTCGCCATTAAATGGACTTTCTAAAGATATCATTATTTACATCATATCATATAACTTACTATAATAAAAATGATAAAATATGACGAAAAAAATAAAAAAAAAATTAACTTTTTCTAACTTTGACCCCCAAAATCTGCTACACATCTACAACCACCAAAAAACATCCATGCTAAATAGTTTCAAAATGTTTTCCTGATTTTAGAAATACCTAATGTTTACATGTTCTTTGCTTTTTTTCAAAGTTATAGGGCAATAAGTACAAGTAGCACTTTACTATTTCCAAACCATTTTTTTTCAAAATTAGCGACAGTTACATTGTAACACTGATATCTGTCAGGAATCCCTGAATAACCCTTCACATGTATATTTTTTTTTTTTTTTAGTAGACAACCCAAAGTATTGATCTAGGCCAATTTTGGTATATTTCATGCCACCATATCACCGCCAAATGTAATCAAATAAACATTTTTTTTAACTTTTTCACTAACTTTAGGTTTCTGACTGAAATTATTTACAAACAGCTTGTGCAATCTTGGCACAAATGGTTGTAAATGCTTCTCTGGGATCCCTTTTGATTAGAAATAGCAGACATATATGGCTTTGGCGTTGCTTTTTGGTAATTAAAAGGCTGCTAAATGCTGCTGCGCACCACACTTGTATTATGCACAGCAGTGAAGGGGTTATTAGGTAGCTTGTAGGGTTAATTTTAGCTTTAGTGTAGAGATCAGCCTCCCATCTGACACATCCCATGCCCTGATCCCTCAATGACTCCTCTCAAACAGCTCTCTTCCCTCCCCCACCCCACAATTGTCACTGCCATCTTAAGTACTGGCAGAAAGTCTGCCAGTACTAAAATAAAAGGTATATATATATATATATATATATATATATATATATATTACTCAGTGTAGGATCCCCCCTTAGCCCCAAACCTCCCTGACCCCCCCCCCAAACAGCTCTCTAACCCTCCCCCTCTACCTATTTGCCGCCATCTTAGGAACTGGCAGCTGTCTGCCAGTAAGTACCCAGTTTGCTAAAAAATGTAGGATTTATTTTATTTATTTTTATATAAAAATACATTTTCTGTAGTGTAGTTGCCCCCCCTCAATACCCGCCCCCCTTCCCCTCCCAGATCCCTTTTCCCCAAGACTTATACCCCTCCCTCTCCCTCCTTCCCTTATGCATTAAGTGTACTAAGTAGTGCCCCCAGTTGCATGTTACCGTTGCCCTCACCGCACTACTGGAACAGGATTCACATCAGAGGAACTGCTCCAGTGATGGGCCACCCACCCACCTCCCTCCCACCCACCAACGATCGGCACCATTGCTGGCCGATGCAGAAATGTCCGCAGAGTGGCTCTTTCTGCATTGGACGCTTAAAAATAGTTATTGCAGAATGCCTAAATATCGAGACATCACTGCAATAACCTGAAAGCGGCTGGAAGTGATCGCGATCGCTTCCTGCACTTGAAAACTTGTAAGGGTCTTAACAAAGGGATAGGTCCTAGTGATGCATATAAAATATAAATAAATAACTAAAGTTAGATCCTATCTAGAGTTATACCTCTTTATAGTCCCAGCCCAGAAGTCCTCTAATGTAGGGTTCTTCAAACTTTTTTCCCCAAGACCCAGTGCAACGATACCACATAGCTTTGTGACCCTATTTTAATGCTTTGTCTTAACATCTCTGAAGTACTATACAACAAGATAGCTGCAATTTGTGAGTGTAGTCAAACTTAAAAGTGTTGTAAAAGGTAATAACACACACACTACATTTTCATACAAGACACACACTCTCATACAACACACACACACTCTCATACAACAAACGCACACCACACTTTCATACAACATGCGCATTCTCATACACCACACGCACACACACATCACACACACTCTCATACAAAAAACACACATACCACACACACTCTGATACAGCACAGACACTCAAACAACAAACACACACTCTCATAAAACACACCCCCTTATAAAACACACACACTCTAATATAAGACACACAG
Source organism: Bombina bombina (assembly GCF_027579735.1). Lineage (NCBI taxonomy): Eukaryota > Metazoa > Chordata > Amphibia > Anura > Bombinatoridae > Bombina > Bombina bombina. The sequence continues at coordinate 120,631,331 of NC_069508.1, forward strand.
AGACCACACACACTCTTATACAACACATGCACTCTAATACAACAAGCACACACACAACACACACACTCTCTCATACAACAGATACCACACACACTCTCATACAACACACACACTCACTCATACAACACACACACTCACTCATACAACACACACCTCACACTTTCATACAATACACACACACTCTCATATAACATACACACAGACCACACAATCTCATTCAACACACACACAAGTAACGACCCAGTAAATATGATGAGTTTGAGTGCCCTGCTCTAATGCTATCTTTCCTCAGAGCTATAAATAACAGATCATTATTTTGAATACTCCACAGCATATAGCAGAAAGCATCAAATCCATAGTACCTGCAAATAAATACACAAATAATTACTAAGCTGCATCTATTTCAGTATGTTCCCATAAAACTGATAGCATCAATATTTTACGTATTTAAATTTTTCTGAGCTGTACTATTCAAAAGATAAAACAAAATGAATTCCCTAGTGTTTTACTGCAAAATGTATCAAAAAAGAAAAGCTAATTATGTCCTGAAACAAATAAAAGGGAATAAACAGATGTATCTTAATTGTAAAATGACTGTTATCTGAATACAGTTCATGTTTCTATGCTATATAAAGTTTATTTTGCAATGTTGAAGTTACTGATCTTTAAAGCTCATAATATAAAATGAAACTGCATAGGACTTCACAAACTGATAGGCTCTTATATGGCAAGTTTTCTTTGATAAGTGATGATTTTAGTTTAACTTGATTTTAATGACAATGTCCTACACTTAGCACAAGCTGTCTCATGCAGTCTAAATAATTGCCATAAAGATAAAAATTAAATCAATCATCTTCTGCCTCTGAATCTTAAGTACCCTATCTAGAAATCTTTACACTGTACACTCTAGTTTAAAGTGGTGACTAATAAAAACCTCAATATAATCCTTCTACTTTCAGGGAAATTAATTGAAACAGCCGTGTATTTACCTTTCCAAAACCTATGTCATAATTTGCTCGTTATCTATGAATTTCACAATGAAAGTCAAACTGTATTAAATTATTTCTGTAAAGCACATTTATGTAATGTAAAATATGCTGCATAATAATTTTTTTGGGTGACCATTTTTGTTTTTTACAAACAGCTTTTTTTTTAAAATAAATGTAATATAAAATGATATTTTAAATGTGAAAATATCAATACGTATTTATTTATCATTATGTTAAAGTAATGGGCCACATTACAAATGATAGAGCGTGTGATAACCAATATCGCTAGACTGCAACTTTGATATTACAAGTCCATGGAAAAGTGCGTTAACGAGGCCGTCTCCACTCGAGCGCAACCTATACTTTCAATGGATTTAATTTGTGCTGGTATTACAAAGTTATAGTTTGTGCTCAAGCGCAGTCCAAAACTGCGCTATAATGATTAGAGCCACTACACACCTGAAGTAAACTGTAAGGGTTAAAAAAAGAGTTGCGCAAAACACATCCAAAACTAATTAAACTATTACACACACATATATACACTTTTTACTTAAAAAAAATCATATTAACCACTTAACGACTGACATACCCTGTACATCCCTGGTCCTTAACGGTTTTACTAGCGCAGCATCCCTCACTTATGGCAAGACCTGCGCTATACCCGGCAGATGATTTGGTGGTTTGTGAACGACACCAACAAAAAAGGTTAATATTAATGAAACTTTTTAAAAGGGTTAAAAAGAACATATTATATGTCAAAGTGTTCAGCTAGAAAGGGCTGCTTTGTGTATGTATGTGTATAAATATAAAAGACATGGAATTTCATTTTTATTAATTAAAATGTGTTTTAGTGTGTTTTAATAGAAATGCTTGAAATTCATATGTCCTAAACATCTATCTATCTATCTATCTATCTATCTATCTATCTATCTATCTATCTATCTATATGTGTATATATTCGTATAGATATATAGCTATAGACATATATTTAAAAAAATAATATATATAATATATATCTGTATATATATATATATATATATATATATATATATATATATATATATTTATATTTATGTGTTTAAAAATATATATATTTTAAAATAAAAATAATATTTTCAATGTGAAGAATATTTGAATGTAAAGTATTCCTAATTCGCCACGGGTTTAGGGCAGTTAGTCTGACAATGTTGGGTTAGCGAGCAAGCAATGACTCTTATTTTTTTTTATAGTGTGCCCCCCGTGGTATTCGAAATCCAGAAGTTACTGGGCATCAGACTTTTACTCTTGCACTGACTTTTTACTTTCAACTTGTAATACGCACACTAACCCAGACTCAATACATTTTTACTATGAGTGCAGTTAGTGTGCGAGTGAAAAAGTTATTTAGTTCACCACTTGTATTCTGGTCCAATAATATGTATTTGCATTGCTAAAATTAAAAATCTTCAGTTTAAATATTGTAAATAATGTACTGAAAAATGTCCTGATTTTAGATTATTAAGATAATTCATATACTGTATGGTAAAATGTATAAATGATTTTATCCTTTCACTAGTAAATATATTTAGTTGAGGCCCGATGTTTCCGGCTCGTCGGAAACATAAGTTAAGAAGCAGCGGAATTAAGACAGCTTCTCCTTAATTCATCCAGCACCTCTAAGGCGGCGGACTGCAGATACGATCGGGATGATTGACACCCCCTGCTATCGGGCAATTGGCCGCAAATGTGCAGGGGGTGGCATTGCAAAAGCATTTCACCAGAAATGCTTGTGCAATGTTAAATATCAGCATTAAACGATGTTGGGCCAGACGATATGCCAGACAAGAAACATATTTTACAACAACACACGCATGAAGCTTAAGTAGATAAACTAGACTTATCCACTCCACAAGCTGATTACGAATTGATTGCTTCTCTAGGTTGAAAGGGAGAGGGGGGAAAAGCAGTGGTCTCCCCTGACCAGCCACCAGTTCCTTCCTTCCAGATATACCTTTATTGGGGTACACTTTAATGTCTTTAGGCTTATGAATAACTGAGGGAATCTCAGGGTTCCCAAATCATACAAAACAGCTCAGTCTGCTGCTTAGAGCAATAAACATATTTCTCTATGGTTTTAACATAATTAATACATCTGAACACACTATTCAATCATGGGGCAGACTCTCTTTCCCAGTTCCTAGCTATCAAATGTTTCAAATATAATATGATATAGACTAAAAAGTTGCTGTCTGGTGTTGGTAGTTTTGCTGACTCCTAGGTGCAGTTTCTAGGCTGAGATATTTCTGAGAACCCTAAATACTCACATAGGTGTGCATGTTTTGTCTAAGAGGGGTCTAAAATCACGACAGACCCTCCAGATATGGAGGGGGTTTCTCGCTTCCCTACAGTTTCTAATGCACAGGTTTAAAAGTCATGAAAATATAATCTCACCTCACCCCTTTAAATGCCTTCTCAGTGTCAAAAAACAGGGTGAGGAGGGAAATACCCATGTCTTTCACCTCTGTGAAAATGTTAAGGAGACAACCTACCCTTGATGAACCCCACCTGCTCTAGATGGATAACAGAGGGTAAGAGCTAACCAAGCTGGGAAGCCAATATCTAAGCATATATTTTAACGGTCAAGTTGATAAGGGAAATTGGTCTATAGCTTTTCGTAATGTGAGATCTTTATTTTCTTTAGGTATTGCTTGTTTCCAGTAATTAACTTAGGAAATTCTCCTCCTGTGTAGCAGAGTTATAGAATTTGAGTAACAAGGGGCTAAATCATTTATAAAGATTTTATATGTCTAATTTTCATAAATACACTAATAATGCACATATTGTTTCTTAAAGGGACATTAAACACTTTGAGATGGTAAAATAAAATGATAAATCGCATATATAAAAAAAAACTCTGCAATATACATTCATTATTTATTTTGTCCCCTTTTTCTATAACTTCATTTTGAATTTGGGAGCTTTTCAGTTCCTGATAGAAATGAAAGTGCACAACACTGTTATATACCACACTGCCATTGGCTGCACACTCTAGAGACCTATTTATAACTGTCCCTAATTGGCCATAGCAGAGAAGCTAACCTTAGTTACAACATGGCAGCTCCCATTGTTTTATAGACACTAAAACTTGACACTTATTTTGTCACTATTTAAACACCTGATGGAACTTTAAAAAATACATCTACATGTTATTCTCAAACTAATCTTTTCTTTAAATGTATCACTCTATCTAGTATTTATTTAGTGGTTTATGTCCCTTTAAGCTCTTTTATTCTCATTATGTTCTACCATGTATCTGATAAATAAACTAATATATAAATGTTGTTTATATTTTTTTTTTATGACCTGTTTATGTGTTTTTATCAAGCTTTCTAATATATTTAGATAGAGGCCCATTTGTTTGTCCAATCACTTTAATCTACATTTGTTTGCTGGATTTTACAAAAGTGACTACTGGACATTACCTCTAAGATCCTTTTTGATTTTGAAGGATTATCACTTATGTATCTGACAAGTAATAACATGTTTGTTTAACCTTGTGTTTAAATAACTGTACATTTGAATTATGCCTCAATAAAAATAAATTATAATAAAATATTGTATGCAGGTCTTATAAAAGAGAGCTGTGAAGCCGTACAGGGCCCCGGGCCTTATGAGTTTTTAATGAATAAACAGCTAACTGTACTTCCTCCAGCATCAAGGAGCTATTTAATTCAGTCTGCAACCATCTAGCTTAGGTAGGTTTAGATTGGTTAAATAAGCTTGGATAGGGTCATTGTAAGCCTTTTTAGGAAAGTAAACTAGGCCTGCAGTGGTCTTAGTACAGGATACAGCTCTGCAGCATCCTTACTCTAAGCTTAGACAGCAACAATTGATCTGCTCTAATACCTTTGTGAAACAATAGCTGTTAAAGTTTCTGGACACTATCCTTTATCCTTTGTTTCTCTCTAAGGGCTATCTCAACGTGAATCTGACCTATCTGACTAGCCAGTAATTCCTTTGGATCAATTTTATTTGTAACTTCTAGGGTTCTCAATTTACCAATTGAGGCCAGACAGATAGGTCAGCATGCTAAGGCATTGTGGCTGAGCTCTGTAGCAACCCAAGGGTTGCAGGTTCGATCCCCGGCAAGGTCCTCTCAGCCTTTCATTCTTCCAAAGTCAATAAAATGAGCTGCGCCTTGAGACCCTTACGGGTGATTAGCCGCGCTTTACAAGTACCCAATACATACATACCAAATAATTTAGTCATGTCCCCTAAGATTTGCAAAATTATATTGCTTTTTTTTTTAAAGTGGAGCACACAAAGTCTGTTTTGCCATTATTATTGATAAATAGTATATATTCTTGAATAGTGGAAGAGAGGTCGGAGATCCATGGTTTTGAGCAGATTTGTGCAGTAGCAAAAAATTTATTTTGGACGAATCTTTCGGTATGCATATAAAAGAAAATTAGTTTTTGCAAATATTCACCTGCTGTACTATTCAGTATTCATATACTTTAAAAAGAAACAAATGCTAAATATTAAGGGGAACATTTACATAATTTTTTTAAAACAAATGTAAATGTTCCTATGCTACAGGTTAAAAGTTTACCTGTAGCCTTATACCTACCCTCTATCAAATTCGAGAGCCACGCTAATCTTGACCATGTTTCACAGAGCCCTGGGTCGCATTAATAGGAGGCTTAGCATGGTGAATCTCAGAGCCTGCGCTAAAGTACCTTATTCTTTAACGCAGGCTCTAGGATCTGCTGCTTTAGTGCGCTTTCTGAATATGGTTCGGGATTAGCTTGGCTCTCCAGCACGCTACAGGTAAGTATTTAACTTGTTAGAGCTAATTTAATGGAAACAAATGAATAATTACATATTTTGCCAGTATTGTTTGTATTTTATAAAAATAGTTAGTGCATTTGTAGTGAAATGAATGCACAAGCCTAGTTCCACAAAAAGCTGATCTGGAAGTTTCCAGGTCGAATACATTGAAGGGAGGTGCAGGAAATAAAAATCAACCCACACATAGGGGGATATTTATCAAAGGTCTGGCGGACCTGATCCGACAGTGCGGATCAGGTCCGCCAGACCTTGCTGAATGCGGAGAGCAATACGCTCTCCGTATTCAGCATTGCACAAGAGCTGCTGGTACAACGCCCCCCTCTGCAGATTCCCGGCCAATCGGAGGTGTCAATCAACCCGATCGTACTCGATTGGGTTGATTTTCAGCTATGTCTGTCCGCCTGCTCAGAGCAGGCGGACAGGTTATGGAGCAGCAGTCTTTAGACTGCTGCTTCATAACTGGTGTTTCTGGCGAGCCATCTGGAGCTTGATAAATGGGCCCCTTAGTCAAGATATGACCAAGCACAATCTATGATTTTAGATTTAGTAAATTTATCCAGACTCCACGAGTCACAGAGCAAAAAGTTGATCCTCATGTAGGAGTTCTGGGTTCATGAAAAGTCTCTCTCCATACAAGAGAGACAATGCCACACATCGAACATATTGAATAGGAAGACCAATTTGTGGAATGCATTGGAAAGAGAGGCTAAGTTACAGCCCGCCGAGTCCTGCCTAGACATCTTCTTATCTATATTTGGATCCCAGACTGTATTGAAATATGAGCAGATGTCCCCTCTTAAGCTGATCTGCTAGATCTGGGAACTCCCTTCCAGTGAGTCTTTTGAAGGAACACAGGTGGACTTCATTATATATTAAATGTCTAAGAAAAATGTTCCACTTCATAGGAGAGTTAAAGGGAGACTGAACCCAATTTTTTTCTTTTATTATTCAGATAGAGCATGCAATTTTTAACAATTTTCTAATTTTCTCCTATTATCAAATTTTCTTCATTCTCTTGGTATCTTTATTTGAAAAGCAAGAATGTAAGTTTAGATGCTGGCCCATTTTTTGGTGAACAGCCTGGGTTGTCCTTGCTGATTGGACAGAACCAATTAAAAAGTGCTGTCCAGCGTCTGAACCAAAAATTGTCTGGCACCTTTTCTTAGATGGACAGAAAAGAGAAGTGGTAGGAGAAAAAGCGCAAATGGATGCTTAAACCTATATGAGTATGTCTTTTATAAAGGAAAAATATTGCTTCCAATACTTATTACTAAATTATGCCATGAAGAAAACGGATTGTATCCGTGTATTAATGCCTAAGAGTATTGAAGACAGACAGCTAAAAGTACTGATTCAAATAAATTATATTTAATATGTTAAAACAAATGGTCTAAATATTTCTAGTCATAGGCTCATTAATATAAAAAATTTAAATTTGTTACAAATGGTCTAAACGTTTCTAGTCATAGGCTTATTAATATAAAAAATGTAAATTTGTTACAGTAAATACAGAGTGAAGGTCGGCCGACCAAATAAGGTTAAAATGTTCAGGGTACCCTGTTGAAAGAGAGGGGGAAAGGAAAATATTGGATGTTCCCAGAGGAGTGATTGTTATGAAACCACAAAGTTTTTCTTTATATATCCATTTTCTGTAGCGGGGAGTGGTTTTTTTAAAACAAAACTTGATCTCCTTATTGTGATAATAGGATTGTCCCTTGGTGTAAAGGTGTTAAAGGTAGTACTTACTGTCTGCCTCGAGCTTATCCCGCAAACCGGTTCTGGAGCCTGTCAGTAGTTTACCTTGTAACTCGTGTGAAGATGTTTCCGGTCTGTGTTCACAGACTAATCCGTTTTTGCTGTTCCTTGGCTCTGCGGGCCTGCGTATGCTCTCTGGGGTCAGAGCAGTAGCTTGCAGTTACTTTGATAAATTTTATCAGTGGTTTATCAACGTCAGCAGCTATCAGCTTTAGCGGTACACACACTGTTTCCTGGTATCTCCAAATATGTTCTCAAGTCAGAAGATGAGCAGCTTTAACTGCTGATCACCACTTGAGAACATATTTTAACCTTATTTGGTCGGCTGACCTTTGCTCTGTATTTACTGTAACAAATTTACATTTTTTATATTAATGAGCCTATGACTAGAAATATTTAGACCATTTCAGGCCCATTTATCAAGCTCCGTATGGAGCTTGAAGGGCCGTGTTTCTGGCGAGTCTTCAGACTCGCCAGAAACACAAGTTATGAAGCAGCGGTCTAAAGACCGCTGCTCCATAACCCTGTCCGCCTGCTCTGAGCAGGCGGACAGAGATCGCCGGAAATCAACCCGATCGAATACGATCGGGTTGATTGACACCTCCCTGCTGGCGGCCGATTGGCAGCGAGTCAGCAGGGGGCGGCGTTGCACCAGAAGCTCTTGTGAGCTGCTGGTGAAATGTTAAATGCGGAGAGCGTATTGCTCTCCGCATTTAGCGAGGTCTTGCGGACCTGATCCGCAGTGTCGGATCAGGTCCGCAAGCCCTTTGATAAATGGGCCCCTTTGTTTTAACATATTAAATATAATTTATTTGAATCAGTTCTTTTAGCTGTCTGTCTTCAATACTCTTAGGCATTAATACACAGAGACAATCCGTTTTCTTCATGGCATAATTTATTTAGTAATAAGTATTGGAAGTAATATTTATCCTTTCTAAAAGACATGCTCATATAGGTTTAAGCATCCATTTGCGCTTTTTCTCCTACCACTTCTCTTTTCTGTCCACCACGAATTGATATTTAAAGGGGAAATATCAAAGGAGATTTAGCTTACCTTTAAAATTAGCAGCGCAAGAAAAATTTACATAATTGCTTGCCTTTTCTTAGATGCCTTCTTTTTCAAATAAAGATAACAAGAGAACCAAGAAAAAATGATAATAGAAGTAAATTAGAAAGTTGTTAAAAAAATGCATGCTTTATCTGAATCATGAAAGAAAAAATTTGGGTTTAGTGTCCCTTTAAGACCATGGGCATTTAAAATAGCAAATCTAATCATGGTCATTTTTTAAGTAAAAGAGCAAAACACTCAACATACTGAGAAACTGTGGCTGGGCAAGAGAGGACAAGAAAAAAAGATTGAGGGGAAGAGGAACAAGAACAAATAAGAGGAATGGTAATACAATGCAGGTAAAATGGGTATGTTGCTAGTAACAAAACAAGCATATAAAAACACTGTAAACAAGAGTGTCCATCTATCTCATAGGATAGAGGACATAGCAAAAAAAATGTATGGGAGGAGAATCCTAGAGAAGCCCTCTCCCATCAACCAAGACATCAAACTCGTCACACTTATAATATATTATCTATCTTCAAATTAAAGGGACAGACTATTTCCGAATTGTTATAGTTTAAAAAGATAGAAAATTCTTTTATTACCCATTCCCCAGTTTTGCATAACTAAAATGATTATATTAATATACTTTTTTACCTCTGTTGTTACCATAAACCTAAGTCTCTGCAGACTGCCCCCTAATTTCAGTTCTTTTGACAGACTTACATTTTAGCCAATCAGTGCTGACTCCTAGATAACTCCACGGGTGTAAGCACAATGTTATCTATATGGCACACGTGAACTAATCCAATCTAGCTGTGAAAAACTGTCAAATGCATTCAGATAAGAGGAGGCCTTCAAGAGCTTAGAAATTAGCATATGAGTCTACCTAGGTTTAACTTTCAACTAAGAATACCCAGAGAACAAAGCAAATTTGATGATTAAAGTAAACTAAAAAGTTGTTTAAAATTGAACGCCCTTTCTGAATCATGAAAGTTTAATTTTGACAAGACTGTTTCTTTAAGGTTAAACCCCACTTGTAGAAAAATGAAGAGTCATAAGAAGTGAGGAGCCAAGAGATAGAGAGAAAATAAAGAAGAAAAGAAAGAGAAAGGGGTAAGACAGTAAGTAGTGGGGGAAGATGAGTATGAATGAAAGTATAACAAGCTCTTCCTCCAGGCCTTCACCAAGAGTATGTTCAGAGTCAGTCCGGGCACCAAAGTGAAAATCATGATGAAAGAAAATAGATAAGTTGGCTTTTTTGAGAAACAGTTTCACTAACATCAGCCCAGAGAGTCCTCCAGAAATATTACTTCACAGTACAGTATGATTTCAAACATATTAGTTAGTCACTTCTAAGGCCCACTCTAGTAGCAAATCTCACAGCGGGGAGCAACATTCTGGGAGGAATGGGGGACCAGATTTGAAGTGTCCCCCATTCTCCCAGACTGTAGCTCCCCAAAAAAGTGGTATCCCTAGGTGACTCACCAAATTGCCTACTAAAAATAAAAAAGCTGTTACAAAACAAAATAAGCTACAGTATCCAAAATAAAAAAACACCGTTATACCTAACACTAAACTACATGCCCCATAGAAAACCCCACCCAAAACAAAAAAAAACTAAACCCTAACACTAAAATGAATTTGGATAGCCCTTAAAGGGACCTTTTGTAGGGCATTGCCCTAAAGTGATTTTAGCTCTTTTTGAAATAAAAAAAAAAAAATACAAACCCCCCATCTACATTACAAGAAACCCCCCCCACTCCCAAAATAACAAAAACTGAAATAAAAAAAATAAAAAACTTATCCTTAAAAATAAAATAACCCACCCCAAAAGAGCCCTAAGTAAACCCAAAAATTGTACTCACGGTTGATGGGGAATCCGGCTCCTCTTGATCCGACATTGGGCCCTCTTCCTCCTCTTTGTGGTGGTGGAGGCAGACTTCGGTGGCCTCTTCCACTGCCTCTTCAATATCCATTAACAATGGGGCCCTCTTCATCCCGGCTCCAGGTGCCAGGGGTCCATCTTTGCGGTGGCAGAGTTGAACTTCAGTGGCTACCTCCTCTCCTCAACCTTCTTTCATGCTGGGTCCCTCTTCATCCAGACTCCAAGTGCCGGGGGCCCATCTTCGAGGCGGCAGAGGCAGACTTTGGCAACCTCTTCTGCCTCCTCTGCTCCACAATTAAGCTCTCTTAGGGGAGCCCTGCTCTTCATGCGGTCACCACTGCACACTGAAATCCCTGAAGTTCAGAACCCCAATATATAGGGGAACCACCTAATTTTCTTTGGCTGATTTTAAATCAGTCCATCCCTATTGGCTAATTTTAACAAGCAAGAACATTTTTAAATTTAACATTTTTAATATCCTTTTCTATTGGATTATTAGAATTTAAATTTTAAAAAAAGTTATTGCTATTGGCTGATTCAAATCAGTCAATAGGGATTGACTGATTTAAAATCAGCCAATTGGAATTAAGTAGTACCCCTTTATATCGTGGTTCTGCACTTTAGGGATTTCAGTGTGCAGCGCCGACCGCATGAAGTGCAGGGCTCCCCAAAGAGAGCCGAAGAGCTGAAGATTGCGGAGCGGAGGTGGCAGAAGAGGCCACAGAAGTCTGGCTCTGCCTCCTCAAACATGGGCACCCCCTGGAGCCTGGATGAAGAGGCCCCTGGCAGGAAAGAAGATTGCGGAGCGGAGGAAACAGAAGAGGCCACCAAAGTCCACCTCTGCCGCTGCGAAGATAGGCCCACAGCGCCTAGAGCTTGGATGAAGAGGGCCGAAATGTCAGACAAAAAGGAGGCGAATTTCCCATCAACTGTGAGTACCACTTTTGGGGTTAGTTATGGGAGAAAAGGCTTTTTTATTATCTAGCCAAGGTTTTTTTAGTTAGATTTTGTTATTTTGGGGGGTGGGGGTTTACTTTAATGTAGATGTTTTTTTTTTTTTTTTTTTCCAAAGAGCTGATAATTTTAGAGAAATGCTCTACAAAAGGCCCTTTTAAGGGTCATTGAAATTTATTTTAGTGTTAGGGTTTAGTTTTTTTTTTATTTTGGTTGTTTTTATGGGACATGTAGTTTAGGGTTAGGTATAATGGTGTGGTTCTTTTTTTGGGATACTGTAGTTTACTATTTTTTGTAAAATAGGGTTAATAGTTAGTTTATTGCAGTGGGTATATGGCGGCATTGGGGTTAATAATTAATTTATTGTGGTGGGTATATGGCGGCATATGGGTTAATAGATAGATACTTGAGGAGGCGGCATAAGAGTTTATAGTTAGCGACTTGCGGTGGGTTTTAACATCATAGGGGTTAATAGATAGACACTTGTGGTTGGTATGTGGTGGCATAAGGGTTTATAGTTAGGACTTGTGGTGGGTATATGGCGCCATAGGGGTCAAGAGGATAGATACTTGCGGTGGGTATGTGGCGGTTTAGATCTTTATTAGTGTAGTGTTAGTTTTTGATCATGGGGTACTTTGGTTTAGGGGTATTAGGATTAGTGGTTAGGGATACGGCAGTTCTAGTCAAGGGATCATTTACTATACAACGCCAATATGGTCGGGTGATGCTGCTATGTCGGGAGCGTGGAATATTCTGACAGGCTCGCTCGACATAGCAGGGGGATCCCTGAGAATATTTTGCTGCCTTGTAGCACTTTTGATCATATGGGTCTAAAGGTGTAATAATGTAGCCTTGCTATGACATATTGAGGCTTTTAATTATGAACTAATCTAGGCCTGTGGAATCTATGAACCCTTTCAATAAGAGTTTAATTTTTCAAAGTAAAGCCCAAGATGTTTTTTAAGAAATCATGTAAGAATTCCTGCTGTTCCTGTGGCTGGACTGACTCTATTATGCCTCTGATTTGGATGTTAGGATCTATCCTCCAGATCAGTAATTTTGGATTTGAGGGCAGTGATTTGGTCTGCCAGATTTTGAGAATAGGCCACTAAGCTGATATGGGCGACAATGAGATCCTCTTGTTTGCACTCAAGGGCATCAGTGAACTTTGCTATGGTGGCAAACTTTCTTTAGATCTGCATGAGATTTTTCACATTTCTTAGGTAGTGAGTCATGATGTGAGTTTAGAAGATGCTTGATGGTATGTACCAAATTATTAGAAAAAGAAGCTGAGCTGAAAGTATGTTGCATGCGAGCCACATTAAGATGGGCCTCCATAGCGCCTACGGAGTCTGAAAATCATAGTCTGTGAGTGTTTGTGGAACTGAGGGTTGATGTTGTAACTGTATACATGGGTCAGTAGATAGACTACTTCCAGTGAAGTTTGACTGCTCCTCCACATTTTAAAAGGGGCTTATGTATTTTGGTTATATTAGGATATCCACAAATTATGCACCCGCTCTCCAATCACAAAAATAAATTGTCCAATGTATATAGCAATGGTTGACAGGGATAAGCTAGGAAGATCAGTGCATCTTCATAGAAGAACTGAGCCCAGTAATTCAGAGCATAGAGTCACAGCAGAGACACAAATTCCAGGTTTCTTCCTCAGAGACTTACCCATTTAGGTAGAAAGAAGGTAAGAGGAATGTGGAGATTGCCCACTTGGAGTGAGAAAAAGGGAAGCAGATGAAGTAGACCCAGACCTATATAATATAACCAAGTATAATAGTAAGGCATTTGTGGTTGTATAGAGATGTCAGATACCACCTTATTACAAAAAATGCAGGGCCTGAATAAGCACACCCAGTGTTGCTGGGGAATTCCTTTGAGCACTAATAGTTAACTGAAAACCTAATGTAAGGATGTAATATTTTTACCCAAACCTAGGGGAGTACTCAGTGATACACAAGTATTATGAATGAAAAAAGTAAAACATATATTACAGTCCAAACACTCATACAATCTGAAATAAGTCCACAAAGCCTTCAATTGATACTTCACACAGTGCAGCACTTTACTTCGGTTGGCCTCACCAAAATTCATACAAAAGAACTGTAAAAGAAAGAAAAGGTGCTCCCTTGTGCATATCAGTCTTATCAGGGAAGTTTAAATCACACAAAGGGTACTCACAAAGGTGGCAGTACTCCCTTGTGCTCATAGGGACCTGTTGAGGACTCTCAGTGCCTTAGCTCACTGTCTCAATGCCGCAGGACTCTCTTCACTCCTTCTCCCTCAATATAGGCATATAATAAGCAGCATCGATCCAAACAAGTGGTTTTGTGCATATAGGCACTTAAAGTGATACTTAATTTAGATTTTTTTAAAAATATAAAAACTTCAAATTAAAATGCACTATAATGTGCAATCCAAGCTACGAGTTTCTCAGCCTTTCAGCCGTTTCATTAGGGGTAAAATTCCAGTCTTTCTAATATCATCTCCCAATAACTCAGTTTTGCCAAACATGGGAAGCATGTTTTTAAAGTGATAACAGTCCAATATGGATTTGGCTGCTAAAAGCCCATAGTCAGGAAGGAGTTTTTAACAGAAAATTTCCCAAAAATGTATTTTAATTTGCTAAGTCCTTGTTATCTGCATGAAAACTGGAAATCCGACCTAAAGTGAGATATGCAATGGCCCTTTTACACATTACAGTTCTTTTAAACAAAACCTTTTTTCATTATGTAAGAAAAATTCTCATTTATATCTGTGAGATTTACCTATTGTAATCCAAATCTATCCTGAACACTGGCAAAAAATATGAATGTAATTTATATGTAGGCATGATGAGAATACTGAGCATGAAGGCGTAATCCTGCTCATAATGGTGCAATCCAACCGCTCGGTCACAAAGGTGTGATCCCATCTGAAAGCCCATTTATGAAAATGCCTATACTAAAACTAATAATCATGTCAGTGAGAGTTTTATTAAAAACAGACATTTATAGGTAGTGATTGCTATAACATAATTTCTAGATATTGGGGTCCTGATTCCTGTTTTCTAACTTTTTACCTAAGATCCCCTTAACTGCATGATGTATCAGGTATTTAATACATATAAATTTGTAAATATATATATATATATATATATATATATATATATATATGTGCCCTGACTACTGTAATCGCAATATACATTAGAAATGAATAGAGCTTTAATTAATCTATAATATGAATACAAATACATCTCTAAAATGTTGTTTTGCGCCCATTTCAGAGTGTCTTGTACATGTGCAACATAAAAGAATTATTCAAAATTGTCTTGGAATACTTGCAAAGATGTCAAAAAGGACAGTTCCAGACTTTCTGAACACCTTTAGGTGTGGAATTCAAGAAGTGTAAAATTGTCTCAAAAACCTGAAAAGTATCCACAAAATCATTTGTAGCTACTAAGAACTTTTTGATTCAATGTTAAAAATAGTTGTTTTTTTGGACAAGCCAAAAATGTGTTGGCAGATCCGAGAAAAAGCCAAAAACCTGCTATTGTGAGCTTGTTGAAATAAAAAGTGCCCTTTTAAGGGGGGGGGGGGGCGTGTCCGAACCACGTTCTGGATAGGACGTATCTACTGCAGGCTCTAGAAGAAACCTCTTCAATCCACCGATTTTAGAGATTTTAACAGCTAAAATACACAAATATCTCTATGACTTATGGTTGCCAATCATACGGTGGCTATGATTCTATTTTTGCTAGCTGTTTATATGACCCAAGAACCACAGACCGGATGACTAAGACCTAAGGCGGTGGCCTATAAATAGGTAGTGACCCCCCCCCCCGGCTCCTCCGGGTTACCAGTGCTGGCAGCAGGTTTCTGCCTTACTGTTCTCTACAATATCGCCAAGCAGAAAAAAATAATTTACAACTAACAATCTTGCAAAAGACCGGGTCCTTAAGTTGCCGCACACAAGATTGATTGCAATATGGCGACCGCATGGGAGTTGAGCCTGGAGCAGGAGCTAGATCAGCGCTTTGCTAAATTGGAGAATCTACTCCTCAGAATCTATCATTGATCACTGCCCTTAGACCGTACTCAGAGCACTCTACCACCGATAACCAACAAACCTACGGCAGAACCAACACAGACCTCTACACCTCACCCAAACAAAGATGGCGACTGGAGAGAAATAATGGCAGAGAGAGCTCCTCAGCCCGCAGAAAATCCTCTGATACAGCTACAGAAATGGGGACTTTACACAACAGCACAGGCCGACAAGCTTATCCCTAGCAGTAAGGAGACAGTCATGAATAGCTTCAACTTGCAGCCCGCGCAGAAGGGCCCTGGCGTGGCTACAGGAATAACATACACTCTTCGGCTGTCCGGTAAGAGCATTTTTACCCCTCCAGATGCCGGTGGGCTGGCTCTGATCGGTCTGAGTACACAGAAAGAAACTGCCTTTGACACTAAAGAGGGAATGCAGACGCCAAAGACCTCCCTTGCACAGGTAGTGGCGGCATTTGGTGACACAGGGACATACATAAACATCAAGCCTAATCAGAAGTGTCACGCAATGGGTAATATGCACCAGATAATAGCCTGTGGGATTCTTACCTTTGATCCTGAGACCAGGGAGATTGTGTATGAGAACTCATGTCCCTCTTTATACTTAGAGGAAAGGTCTGTGTATGACACTGTTCAGAATGCAAGTGGACTCAGGGGGCTGAACAATAACAAAAAGAGTTATAATAAAGGCGTCTGAGTATTTTCCTGTTCATTGAAACCCATGTTAAGGTTCCTTAGAAATTACCTGTTGTTTTGAACTGTTGTATTATGTTTTTACAAGTATATTATAGGCTCCCAAAATGTTTTTATGTTGTATGTATTTCTAGCAAAACGGTGGTTGTTAACATACCACTGATAATCCAGCAACAAGCCTATTCCCATAGTATACCCTGCAAGTAGAGATCTAACTTACATCAGTTGCTAATTTTCTGGGCTCTAATGCAATACTTAAGAACACAAGACTGATAACTATGTAACTGACGGCGAGACGATTGTTAACACTAATTAACACTTAGCACCTTATAAACGGCACTCTAATGCACGGCTCCTGTTTAGATTGTTGCTACCTATATCATGTAAAGGAATGCCTTGCTTCTTAATAGCTTACATACAGCCCTATGCCTTTTACAGCCCAATGTTCCTGAGAGTGTTAATCCCACACTATCATTAACACCCCTATGGGAAGTCGCCGGCCCTTATTCTGTGACCTTCAGCCGGGGTTATAGAGAGGGCGATAGAGTTAGCGCATAGTCTAACTACCCTTAGAGGATGTAAAGTATTGTTACACCCCACATTTCCCAGGTAGTGCACTGAATGATGCTGGCCCACTAGCAATTCCAAAAACACATAATAAGTCAGGGAAAGATATACCTACATACACTTAATTTTTATTTACTAACAAGCTCTCATGCCACTTGCTAACATTACATGTGCGGGATGCAATCTGTCTATATTCTAGAGTCGGCCCTTGATGGTTCGGACCTGGCTCAGCCCTGTTTCTGTTTATTTTATAACTGTGTAGTATCTAGTTTAAACAATCCCATTTTCAATTTGGAACATATTCCTTAAAGGTGCAAGAGTGACCTACAAATCTGTTATATGGGACAAAAATGAGGACTGCTTCAGCAATGCACGGTACTTGTACATGCACAAACATCTGTTATATTTTGGTTTTCCCTTTTTTGTACTTGTTACTCATGTATGTATATTTCCTCAATAAAAATATTAAAATAAAAAAATTGCCCTTTTCAAACCGAAAATCCACCAAAAACAATCTACCTAATTCTCCACCTGTCCCATCTTCAAATATAAAAAATTTTTTTTGCTTGTGCTCTGTAATGGAAAATGCAGCATGCCTAATCCTACATTCCAATTATCTTTCACCTTCTAAGGGTCAACTGTGACGGGCACTGGCATCCTGAAAATGCCTCCAAATTGTTACAGAACAAATTAAAATGGGGAAAAACACCTTCTATAGAAAACAGTCCACTCTAAAATATGCTCAAAAGAAAAATTCAAAAGTATAAAATAAAATAAAAAATAAAAAAATTGAGTCAGCTTTAAAATAGCGTGACACAGCCATGAGAGGAAGGAAATAGAGTGCTTAATGAATTCCACATACTTGACCATAATGTAGGTGAAAAATATGGCCATGGTCCTTGAACACCCAAGGCTAGTCCCTCTTTAATGGCTGCTAGGTTTTCAAGATATCTCTTGCTCTATCCATTGAGACTACTTTTCTATAGGAAAAGAGACATATATTTGCCACTTACAAACATTTGCATGAACCCTACTGTGCACTTAACTCAAAGAACAAAAAGAGCAAGGTATAGAATTTGCAAAGTTCTTATCTGCTCTTGAAAAACTGTGGGAAAAAAATAGTTTTCTGATTTATTATTTGTTTTCTGATTTATTGGAATGTTGAAACTAAAACTAATGGGCACATTGCAATCAAATTTGTATTATATACAGGTTCCCAAGTGATGCCCAAAATTCATGGACTGGATTTTCCAACCTTCAAATATGATACTTAAATTTCTATAGCTGTAACTACTCATATATTTTTAATTTGTGTAGACACCTGGCATATTTCTAACTGCAAACAAGTTCAAATACAAACTTTATTTCTGTGATGTAAATAACATTATTTTGTAACGAAAATTGATTGAAACTAAAATGATATTAAAAACATCTAAATCATTTCAAATTGAACCACTACTGGCTCAATACGTATGTCCTAAAGTATATTAATAATATATGTATGGCCTTTAAATTAATTTTATATATTGGTTTATTCTCAAAGAAATAAATATTTTTTTTTGTAAATGATATGGCTGTGATCGTGTTCTGTTATTGTGTCCCTAGAAGCAATATATAAATATGTATTGTTGTTTTACACACATTTCAAAGGAATACATTGTTGCAAGAATATTTCTTTCTTATGTAAGACAGTAAGTATCATGTAAATATTTACAGAGAATGAGAACAGAAATGTGTAATTAGTGCACATTTCTATGAAAATCTATATGAAATTAGCATCTGTCTTTCTCCAGTGGCAAAATGACCTCTATCTCAGCACAAAGGATTTCTACCCAATAAAGACATTAGCTGGGAAAATATATTTATTATGATAATCCTGAAATAGTCAGAGAGCTAAAACTGTGTTTGAACTAGATAATTAAATTTGTATTTCAGATCTTTAGATATTCCAAATAGATGTACATTTTTCAATAGTTTTAATATTGATATACACAAACAATCACAAATGCATGGGAAATGAATTCATTAGAATTCATTGCAATAAACAAGCTTGCATGTTCTGCTATACACACACAACTAACATCTTGTCTTCTTTAACCAACATGAAATTCAGCAAACATTATTCCACATTAAAAACTAATGACCTGGAAATAGTAATCTAAGTAAAAAGCTTTTATTTCTCCTAGTGAGATTATTTGTCTACTCATATCTAAACAAAGTGGCTCTTATGTTAACTTAGAATTAATTTGAAAACACAAGGAGCAAGGAAAATGGGATACATTTAACTAAACCAAGGTTAACCTCCTCTTAACTAAGAAGTGTGATTATGCAGTCACATTTTTAGCTACCGATTCAGATTAAAAAGACAGTAACCCTAAAATTGTTTTGTAATCAGCACTACAGTGTTCTACAGATGTGTACAGAAAAAATGGATACGTACTCTTGATTTTGAAAGCTTTGATTTAAAGGGTCATAGATGGTTGGTAAAAATCTGTGGCTATTGTCCAACATTATAAAAGGCTGGTTTAATCTTAAGATCAACATCATGGTGATCAATGCAGTTCAAATCTCTATCTATCTATCTATCTATCTATCTATCTATCTATTTATCTATCTCTCTATCTATCTATCTATCTATCTATCTATCTATCTATGTATCTATCAATCAATCAATAAATCAATCTTTCTATCTATCTAATCTATCTATCTATCTATCATCTATCTATCTATCTATCTATCTATCTATCTATCTATCTATCTATCTATCAATCTATCTTTATATCATCTATCTATCTCTCTCATCTATCTATCTATCTATCTATCTATCTATCTATCTATCTATCTATCTATCTATCTATCTATCTCTCTATCTATCATCTATCTATCTCTCTCATCTATCTATCTATCTATCTATCTATCTATCTATCTATCTATCTAATTATTTAACCCTTTTTAATCTCTTTTCAGCTTTTTCTCCCTCCCTTCTTAAAATAATTGCATGTGGTGCATGTATGTGCATGTCTATCTATACTGACATTTACATAAATATGTTATCCCTTTTAGAAAATCTAATTTTAGCTGAGCAAATCCAGATTGCTGTGTTTTGCACTTTCACACAAAGAAATCCGGCTCTGAAAAGAGCCGACTTTCGCTGCACGCAGCCCTTTTTGGCCTTCGTTGTGCACAGAATATAACAAAAGCACATGTCTATTTATTACTAGACTTACTTGGATATGTTAAATAATTTAACAGTCATATAATTTATGAATAAAAAATAAATATAAGTAAAGAGAAGAAAATTTATATGCAACTAATGATGTCAAACATAAGTGGATAAAACTTGTATTTCTAACTATACAGCTATACATAAAATGCAAAGTACCAAATTCTAATGTGAATAAAACGTTCAATTCATTGAATAAAATAAAGTACAAAATGAAATGCGAGTTCTATTAAATTTAGACCTAGGGCCCCACGTATGTAAGGCAGACGGACAGCTTCTCAACTTGCAAAGCTGTCTGCCCGCCTTTGCTGCATATGGGCAGTGGATCTGTTCATCTGCTGGCCCGTATGTATCATTACAAACTCCGATAAGTCTGTAATGCCCGCCGCTTCATTCACGTGACCAATCGTGCAAATGAAGGGACTATCAATCACTGAGAGCGAACAAGCTTTTGATGATTTCTCTTCGCCACTTCAGATGTGGCGAAGAAAGTAAGAGGCAGCAGTCTAATGCGGACTTACATTGCGGGAAGCAGGCTCGCATGTGTGAACCTGCCCTGCAAGGGCTCCGAAGAAGCTCTCAATGCTTTATACATGGAGCCCTTAGTATTTTATGTATAGCAGTGTAATTAGGAAAGATATGTTGTCCGCAAGAAATATAACTAATGCGCTTCACAGGGCTAAAGATTATTTTAAAGACATTTCTTGCTTTAAAGGGACATACAACACAATAATTGGATTCCCCATCAAATATGTATGCGTAGTATAAAAATGAAATCAAAACTTTGCGTTAAACTTTCATTATTTATTTTGCCATAATTTTAATGTCCAGATAAACAAGAAAATTGAGAGACGCACCACTGAGGCAGAACAAAAGCTAAAAAAACTTCCATGCTTGTCCACAAGGCCAGTGCCACTCAGGGTGCAGTCTCTTTTTGCACACTATACCTCTTCACAGAGAAAAAAATATCCTGTAGCATATCAGTCTGATCCTGCCCAATGACAGCTCAGCACTGAAATACCAGGCAATTCTTCTATGAACAAGATAAAACAACAAACCCCAGACGTACGTTTCGGCCTCCCTTGGGCCTCGTCAGTGAGGTGCAGTTGCATATCTTTAGGGCATGTGTGCATGGAGTCCATATCTGGTTTCCCCTTTTACTCTTAGGGAGACCTAAGAGCAATTTGCATAAAAACAATAAAATTGAGAGACGCATCATTGAGGCAGAACAAAAGCTAGAAACATTTCCATGCTTGTCCACAATGCCAGTGCCACTCAGTGTGCTGTCGCTTTTTGCACACTATGGCCTAGATTTGGAGTTCGGCCGTAAAAGGGCTGCTAACGCTCCGCGGGCTTTTTTCTGGCCGCACCATAAATTTAACTCTGGTATCGAGAGTTTAATCAAATGCTGCGTTAGGCTCCAAAAAAGGAGCGTAGAGCATTTTTACCGCAAATGCAACTCTCGATACCAGAGTTGCTTACGGACGCGGCCGGCCTCAAAAACGTGCTCGTGCACGATTCCCCCATAGGAAACAATGGGGCTGTTTGAGCTGAAAAAAAACCTAACACCTGCAAAAAAGCAGCGTTCAGCTCCTAACGCAGCCCCATTGTTTCCTATGGGGAAACACTTCCTACGTCTGCACCTAACACTCTAACATGTACCCCGAGTCTAAACACCCCTAACCTTACACTTATTAACCCCTAATCTGCCGCCCCCGCTATCGCTGACCCCTGCATATTTTTTTAAACCCCTAATCTGCCGCTCCGTAAACCGCCGCCACCTACGTTATCCCTATGTACCCCTAATCTGCTACCCCTAACACCGCCGACCCCTATATTATATTTATTAACCCCTAACCTGCCCCCCACAACGTCGCCGACACCTGCCTACACTTATTAACCCCTAATCTGCCGAGCGGACCTGAGCGCTACTATAATAAATGTATTAACCCCTAATCCGCCTCACTAACCCTATCATAAATAGTATTAACCCCTAATCTGCCCTCCCTAACATCGCCGACACCTAACTTCAATTATTAACCCCTAATCTGCCGACCGGAGCTCACCGCTATTCTAATAAATGTATTAACCCCTAAAGCTAAGTCTAACCCTAACACTAACACCCCCCTAAGTTAAATATAATTTAAATCTAACGAAATAAATTAACTCTTATTAAATAAATTATTCCTATTTAAAGCTAAATACTTACCTGTAAAATAAATCCTAATATAGCTACAATATAAATTATAATTATATTATAGCTATTTTAGGATTAATATTTATTTTACAGGCAACTTTGTAATTATTTTAACCAGGTACAATAGCTATTAAATAGTTAAGAACTATTTAATAGTTACCTAGTTAAAATAATAACAAATTTACCTGTAAAATAAATCCTAATCTAAGTTATAATTAAACCTAACACTACCCTATCAATAAAATAATTAAATAAACTACCTACAATTACCTACAATTAACCTAACACTACACTATCAATAAATTAATTAAACACAATTCCTACAAATAAATACAATTAAATAAACTATCTAAAGTACAAAAAATAAAAAAGAACTAAGTTACAGAAAATAAAAAAATATTTACAAACATAAGAAAAATATTACAACAATTTTAAACTAATTACACCTACTCTAAGCCCCCTAATAAAATAACAAAGCCCCCAAAATAAAAAATTCCCTACCCTATTCTAAATTAAAAAAGTTACAAGCTCTTTTACCTTACCAGCCCTGAACAGGGCCCTTTGCGGGGCATGCCCCAAGAATTTCAGCTCTTTTGCCTGTAAAAAAAAACATACAATACCCCCCCCCCAACATTACAACCCACCACCCACATACCCCTAATCTAACCAAAACCCCCTTAAAGAAACCTAACACTAAGCCCCTGAAGATCTTCCTACCTTGTCTTCACCATACCAGGTTCACCGATCCGTCCTGGCTCCAACATCTTCATCCAACCCAAGCGGGGGTTGGCGATCCATAATCCGGTCCAGAAGAGGCTCCAAAGTCTTCCTCCTATCCGGCAAGAAGAGGACATCCGGACCGGCAAACATCTTCTCCAAGCGGCATCTTCGATCTTCTTCCATCCGGAGCGAAGCGGCAGGATCCTGAAGACATCCAGCGCGGAACATCCATCCGGACCGACGACTGAACGACGAATGACTGTTCCTTTAAGGGACGTCATCCAAGATGGCGTCCCTCGAATTCCGATTGGCTGATAGGATTCTATCAGCCAATCGGAATTAAGGTAGGAATTTTCTGATTGGCTGATGGAATCAGCCAATCAGAATCTAGTTCAATCTGATTGGCCGATCCAATCAGCCAATCAGATTGAGCTCGCATTCTATTGGCTGATCGGAACAGCCAATAGAATGCGAGCTCAATCTGATTGGCTGATTGGATCAGCCAATCGGATTGAACTTGATTCTGATTGGCTGATTCCATCAGCCAATCAGAAAATTCCTACCTTAATTCCGATTGGCTGATAGAATCCTATCAGCCAATCGGAATTCGAGGGACGCCATCTTGGATGACGTCCCTTAAAGGAACAGTCATTCGTCGTTCAGTCGTCGGTCCGGATGGATGTTCCGCGCTGGATGTCTTCAGGATCCTGCCGCTTCGCTCCGGATGGAAGAAGATCGAAGATGCCGCTTGGAGAAGATGTTTGCCGGTCCGGATGTCCTCTTCTTGCCGGATAGGAGGAAGACTTTGGAGCCTCTTCTGGACCGGATTATGGATCGCCAACCCCCGCTTGGGTTGGATGAAGATGTTGGAGCCAGGACGGATCGGTGAACCTGGTATGGTGAAGACAAGGTAGGAAGATCTTCAGGGGCTTAGTGTTAGGTTTCTTTAAGGGGGTTTGGGTTAGATTAGGGGTATGTGGGTGGTGGGTTGTAATGTTGGGGGGGGGTATTGTATGTTTTTTTTTACAGGCAAAAGAGCTGAAATTCTTGGGGCATGCCCCGCAAAGCGCCCTGTTCAGGGCTGGTAAGGTAAAAGAGCTTGTAACTTTTTTAATTTAGAATAGGGTAGGGAATTTTTTATTTTGGGGGGCTTTGTTATTTTATTAGGGGGCTTAGAGTAGGTGTAATTAGTTTAAAATTGTTGTAATATTTTTCTTATGTTTGTAAATATTTTTTTATTTTCTGTAACTTAGTTCTTTTTTATTTTTTGTACTTTAGATAGTTTATTTAATTGTATTTATTTGTAGGAATTGTGTTTAATTAATTTATTGATAGTGTAGTGTTAGGTTAATTGTAGGTAATTGTAGGTAGTTTATTTAATTAATTTATTGATAGGGTAGTGTTAGGTTTAATTATTACTTAGGTTAGGATTTATTTTACATGTAAATTTGTTATTATTTTAACTAGGTAACTATTAAATAGTTCTTAACTATTTAATAGCTATTGTACCTGGTTAAAATAATTACAAAGTTGCCTGTAAAATAAATATTAATCCTAAAATAGCTATAATATAATTATAATTTATATTGTAGCTATATTAGGATTTATTTTACAGGTAAGTATTTAGCTTTAAATAGGAATAATTTATTTAATAAGAGTTAATTTATTTCGTTAGATTTAAATTATATTTAACTTAGGGGGTGTTAGTGTTAGGGTTAGACTTAGCTTTAGGGGTTAATACATTTATTAGAATAGCGGTGAGCTCCGGTCGGCAGATTAGGGGTTAATAATTGAAGTTAGGTGTCGGCGATGTTAGGGAGGGCAGATTAGGGGTTAATACTATTTATGATAGGGTTAGTGAGGCGGGTTAGGGGTTAATAACTTTATTATAGTAGCGCTCAGGTCCGCTCGGCAGATTAGGGGTTAATAAGTGTAGGCAGGTGTCGGCGACGTTGAGGGGGGCAGATTAGGGGTTAATAAATATAATATAGGGGTCGGCGATGTTAGGGGTAGCAGATTAGGGGTACATAGGGATAACGTAGGTGGCGGCGATTTGCGGTCGGAAGATTAGGGGTTAATTATTTTAAGTAGCTTGCGGCGACGTTGTGGGGGGCAAGTTAGGGGTTAAGAAATATAATATAGGGGTCGGCGGGGTTAGGGGCAGCAGATTAGGGGTACATAAGTATAACGTAGGTGGCGGTCGGCAGATTAGGGGTTAAAAATTTAAATAGAGTGGCGGCGATGTGGGGGGAGCTCGGTTTAGGGGTACATAGGTAGTTTATGGGTGTTAGTGTACTTTAGGGTACAGTAGTTAAGAGCTTTATAAACCGGCGTTAGCCAGAAAGCTCTTAACTCCTGCTATTTTCAGGCGGCTGGAATTTTGTCGTTAGAGCTCTAACGCTCACTTCGGAAACGACTCTAAATACCGGCGTTAGAAAGATCCCATTGAAAAGATAGGCTACGCAAATGGCGTAGGGGGATCTGCGGTATGGAAAAGTCGCGGCTGAAAAGTGAGCGTTAGACCCTTTAATCACTGACTCCAAATACCAGCGGGCGGCCAAAACCAGCGTTAGGAGCCTCTAACGCTGGTTTTGACGGCTACCGCCGAACTCCAAATCTAGGCCTATGCCTTTTCACAGAGAAAAAATATCCTGTAGCATATCAGTTTGTTCCTGCCCAATGACAGTCCAGCGCCGAAATACCCACCAATTCTTCTCTGAACATGTTCAAACAACAAACCCCAGACGTACGTTTTGGTCTCGTCAATGAGGTGCAGTTGCCTATCTCTAGGGCATGTGTGCAAGGAGTCTATATCTGGTTTCCCCTTTATTTAGGGAGCATGGAAGTTTTTCTAGCTTTTGTTCTGCCTTATTGTTGTGTCTCTCAATTTGCTTGTTTTTATGCAATGTCCAGATGTCAGAAGCCTGACTGGCCATGTTACGTTATATACAGTGATTTTCTTGATCACTGGAGTTATCTCAAATTGGCCCCAGCAAGGTTGTAAATAATGTAGGAAAACATTTGCATGTGATATTTAACCCTTTGGGTGCTAATGACGGCTCTGAGCCATCACAGAGTTTCTCACTCTGGTGCTAATGACGGCTCAGAGCCGTCATGAGCGCTCTCCCACCTTGAGGAAGATCTGGGGGCTCCTTACTACTCCTACCCCGGCAATCGTGCCTGTAGAGTGACAGGCATCGCCGGGGCTTCACGTGATGCGTGGTGACGTCACGCGCAATTATGTGATGACGTCACCGCGCAACTTTATTTATACTTAACAATGTTAAGTATAGGAGGAGGGGGCATGCTGCTTAGAAGCCTGTATCTCAGGCATCTAAGCAGCTACAGACCCCCCAAGACCCACTGTTGGAAAGGTAATCGTCTAACCTTTCCAAAAGTGTAAGTATTGGGGGCCTGTAAAAAAAAAAAGTTAAAAAAAAAAATCGAAAATTTAAAAAATAAAAAAATTTAAAGAAAATATTAGCACCCAGGTGGGAAATGGCTTAGCAGCCAAAGGGTTAAACATGCTTCTACAATCGTCATGTATCTTTAAATGGAAAAAAGAATCAGTGTTAGTCTTACAAGTTGTAAAAAATGAGACCCTTAAGCATATATTATTAGTTTTGATCATAAATTTTGTTTTATTGTTGGACTTTTCATAATAACTTTTTTCTTTCACTTTTGTGGATTTCTATCTTACGACTCTTTCAGTATCTCCATGGGAAACATTTTTTTTTTTCTATTTCTTTTTACTTCTTTACACAAGATTTTCATTTGATTTTGATTTTGATTTTGTAGCACTCTACACTAGACTTTTTATTTACATTAAATTATACTTTCTTGTTTCATTCATTTTTCACTGTATTAAAATGATAATAATACCAATAATAATAATCAAATAACAATGATCTATTCAACTTAAAGTGATGGTAAACTTTTGAATTTTTCAAATTCGGAATGTTAGTAATATTTTTGGAGAACAATTCAAACTGTTAGCTCACAGAAAAATTGACTTTTGAAGTGGGTGACGGAGCACAGGGTATTAGGATTTCACATAAGTTGCAGCGCATCTTCATTACAATTGTTGAATTAAACTTCATCTAAAATATCACTAACATTATGGATCTAATTTTCAGAAGGGAAAAGTTTACCATCTCTTTAAGGTGTTTGGCTCCCATTCCTATATATCATAATTACCGTGCAATACTATCATATTAAAGATTATGTCATTTTTGTTCACCTCTATTTAAATGGACATTAACAAAAATTGTTGGTAATTCATAATTTGAATCAAAAAGTATTTTTTTATATTTTCTAGAAAAGACTACATAGAACCATTTAAATAAAAAAATAGAAAACAAATTAGAACTTGACTTTAAAATGGAAAATATTCATCTGAAATCTTGAGATGAAGAAATTGCTTGGTATCTTCATGTTTTATAGTACATATTAATTGCTAATCTTTTGAATTAGCATAAAGAAGTTGATATATTTTGTAGGACTTTATTGAGGAAGAGTATTAGAGAGAATAATTCCGTAGACATTTAGGTGTCATATTCACGTTTTTACCATATTCAGAATTATAGTAAAAGGGATGCTAAACCCAAAATTTTTCTTTCAGGATTCAGATAGAGCGGGCAATTTTTAGAAACTTTCAAATTTACTTCTATTATGATTTTTTTCTTCAGTCTCTTGCTATCTTTATTTGAAAAAGCAGGAATGTAAGCTTAAGAGCCGGCCCATTTTTGATTCATCCTCTTGGTAGTGCTTGCTGATTGGTGGCTAAATGTAGCCACCAATTAGCAAGCGCTACCCAGATGCTGAACCAAAAATGGGCCGGCTCTCCACATTACATTCCTGCTTTTTCAAATAAAGATAGCAAGAGAATGAAGAAAATATTATAATAGAAGTAAATTAGAAAGCTGCTTAAAATTGCCTGCTCTATCTGAATCCTGAATGACAGGTTTGGTGAACTATATTTACTGGTCTTGCATATGTGTGGCTGCACATGCAAATATTTATATTTTACTGCAATCAACAAATCTACATGCTAACTTCCATCTCAGTGCCAAATTGTATTTAATTCAGTTGTTTTACCTGAGCCTTGTCTATTTATTTTTTTACTAAACTTGCCTTATACCCAGCAGCATAGTCACAGCTGACATTCCAATGGGACAGAGGAACCGCATTGCTACCATTGGCTGACATACACTAGTTGTATCTTGGGCCCTATTCGTTGCTACTAAGATGCTCCACAGAATTCTTTTACAAAGGCTAGAACTACATAAACTTCTGTACTCACGTGCACATCCACAAGATCACGCACACACTAATGATGGGTAATGCATACGCTTAAGACTTGTTGCGCATGCGCATAGCAAATAAGTGTGACGTTTGCATATAATCAAATTGTGAATGCTGACTGTATGTGGGGCGGGATAATAGAGTTGGTTAACCAAGCCCTTTTATCTGGATGTTCCAAGATCATTACTCTCAAACGTTAGGAAAAAAAATAAGTTTATTTATGTTTATTTACCCATTTTACTTGGTTACACTGTGCTACTGGGGCTGCATAACTAACACCCTTAAGTGAACTGGTCCTTTAAGGGAGAGTTTACTCCATAATTTTTATTGTTTAAAAAGATAGATAATCTCTTTATTACCCATTTCCCCTCTGAAAAACTATCACAATGCACTGAGATAAGAGGCGGCCTTCAAGAGCTTAGGAATTATCATATGATCCTACCTAATCTTAGCTTTCAACAAAGAATACCAAGAGAACAAAGCAAATTTGATGATAACAGTAAAATGGAAAGTTGCATGCCCTATCTGATTTATGAAAGTCTAATTTTGGCTAGACTGTCCCTTTAAGCTAACAACACACAAACAATTAAAATATGTGAACACATCCCATTAAACTTTTACAGTGCTGTGGAAAAAGTAAGTAAATACTTGGATTTAATAGCTAGTTGGTCCTCACTTGGCAGAAATTACCTCATTCAAGCATTTCTGATAGCTGCAGATTAGACCTGCACAATGTTCAGGCTGGATTTTGGACCACTCTTCCTTACAGAACTGCTTCAGCTCAGCCATATTCTTAGGATGTCTGATATTAACAGCTCTCTTACGGTCATTCCAGAGCATCTCTATGGTGTAAAGTTCTAGGATCTGACTGGGCCACTCCAAAAGGCAGATTTTGTTTTTTGAAGTCATTCTGTAGTTTATTCACTTCAATGTTTAGGATAATTTTGGAAATTTAGGTACTACTGCACCACCCAACTTCTACTGAGCTTTAGCTGGCACACAGCCACCCTGATATTATCCTGTAGGATATATTTATAAAATTGGGAATTCATTTTTCCCTGAAGCAGTAAAGCAACCCAATATCATGCATCTCCCTCCACCATATTTAACTGTTGGGATGATGGTTTTATGTTCATATGTGGTGCCCTTTTTACTCTATACATAGTGCTGTGTGTTCCTCCCAAACAACTCATCCTTAGTTTCCTCAGTCCATAAAACATTTTCCCAGTAGTGTTATGGAATGTCAAGGGGGTCTTTGGCAAACTCCAGGCACGCAGTAATGTTTTTTTGAGAAAAAACAGCTTTCTTGGTGGTGTCCTGCCATGGACACCATGCCTGTTTAATGTTTTCCTTATAGTAGCCACGGTACTAAATCATCTCCATTTATAGACAATTTGTCTAACAGAGGGCATATGAATATTTAAGCTCTTTGCAATAACTTTGTAACTCTTCCCAACTTTATGCAATGTGACAATTCTTGATCGCAGGTTTTCTGAGAGCTCTTTTTTACAAGGCACGGTTTACTATAACACATGCATTTTGTGAACGGGAAACTCAAAATATTTGAGTGCTTTTTATAAGGCAAGGTAGCTCTAACCCACACCTCCAATCTTGTTTCATTAATTGGACACCAGGTTTGCCGATTTCCAAATTTAATTAGCTTTTTTTTAAATCATTTGCCAAATAATTAACATGTTTTGTCCAACCTATTCTGTGAGCATTTGAATGATATATTCAATATGTACAAGAGCAATACAATAATTTGTGTGTTATTAGTTAAAACAGATTGGGTTTGTTGAGTACTGTAACTTAAAGGGACAGTCAACACCAGAATTGTTGTTGTTTAAAAAGAAAGATAATCCCTTTAATAGCCATTCCCCAGTTTTGCATAACCAACACAGTTATAATAATACACGTTTTACCTCTGTAATACCTTGTATCTAAGCTTCTGCTGACTGCCCCCTTATTTCAGTTATTTTGACAGACTTGCATTTTTGCCAATCAGTGCTCACTCCTAGGTCACTTCACATGCATGAGCTCAATATTATCTATATGAAACACATGAACTAATGCCCTCTAGTGGTCAAAATGCATTCAGATTAGAGGCAGTCTTCAAGGTCTAAGAAATTAGCATATGAACCTCCTAGGTTTAGCTTTCAACTAAGAATACCAAGAGAACAAAGCAAAATTGGTGATAAAAGTAAATCTCTTTCTCTCTCTCTCATCTCTCTCCACTCTCTCCTCTCTCTCTCTCCTTTCTCTCTTCTCTCTCTTCTCTCTCTCTCCTCTCTCTCTCCTCTCCCTCCGGATCAGACTGAAATACTACAGGAAAGTTCTACTATGTGAAAAGCATTACTGGGCTAAAAAGCTGCACCCAGGTGGTAAATCGCTATAGAACAGGCTAACAACAGTATTGAGCCATTTGTTTTTTCCTGTGAGAGCTCTCTATATGTATTTAGTCTCCCTATGGGAAAAAGGGGCAACCAGACATGGACTCCTTGCTCAGTGTGCTTAGAGGAATATGGCTACACCTCACTGACAAGGCCCAATGAAGGCTGAAACAATCGTCTGGGGTTGCTGTGTTCCTTGTTCAGAGAATTGCCTGGTATTTCGGTGCTGGACTGACCGTAATATGCAGGATCAGACTGATATACTACAGGAAAGTTCTACTCTGTGAAAAGCATTACTGGGCTAAATGAAGTTGGACCCAGGTGGTAAATCGCCATAGAACAGGCTAACAATGGTATTGAGCCAGTTGTTTGTTCCTGTGAGTGCACTTTTCTCTATATGTATCTAGTCTCCCTATGGTAAAAAGAGGCAACCAGACATGGACTCCTTGCTCAGTGTGCTTAGAGTAGGCTGACTATATTGCCGCTTTAAGAAGGGACACATATGAAAAATACATATGTCAGAGTTCTTATGCAAATAATTTCTTAAAACAGCCCTGAGTGTGCTTAGAGGAATATGGCTACACCTCACTGACAAGGCCCAATGAAGTCCAAAACGATCATCTGGGGTTGCTGTGT
This sequence comes from Bombina bombina, assembly GCF_027579735.1. NCBI lineage: Eukaryota > Metazoa > Chordata > Amphibia > Anura > Bombinatoridae > Bombina > Bombina bombina. Next base: position 120,662,586 of record NC_069508.1, read on the forward strand.
TCCTTGTTCAGAGAGGAATTGCCTGGTATTTCGGTGCTGGACTGACCATAATAGGCATGATCATACTGATATACTACAGGAAAGTTCTACTCTGTGAAAAGCATTACTGGGCTAAAAAGCTGCACCCAGGTGGTAAATCGCCATAGAACAGGCTAACAATGGTATTGAACCAGTTGTTCTATCCTACCCCTCACATTGTTGTAAATATTTTATAATATCTTTTCATGTGACAACACTGAAGAAATTACACTTTGCTACAATGTAAAGTAGTGAGTGTACAGCCTGTGCAATAGTCTAAATTTGCTGTCCCCTCAAAATAACTCAACACACAGCCATTAATGTCTAAACCCTTGGGAACAAAAGTGTGTACACCCCTAAGTGGAAATTTCAAATTGGGCCCAAAGTATCAATATTTTGTGTGGCCACCATTATTTTCCAGCACTGCCTTAACCCTCTTGTGCATGGAGTTCACCAGAACTTCACAGGGTGCCACTGGAGTCCTCTTTCACTCCTCCATGATGACATCACAGAGCTGGTGGATGTTAGAGACCTTGCACTCCCCCACCTTCCGTTTGAGGATGCCCCACAGATGCTCAATAGGATTTAGGTCTGGAGACATGCTTGGTCAGTCCATCACCTTTACCCTCAACTTCTTTAGCAAGGCAGTGGTCATCTTGGAGGTGTGTTTGGGGTCATTATCATGTTGGAATACTGTCCTGAGGCCCAGTCTCCAAAGGGAGGGGATCATGCTCTGCTTCAGTATGTCACAGTACATGTTGGCATACATGGTTCCCTTAATGAACTGTAGCTCCCCAGTGCCGGCAGCACTCATGCAGGCCCAGACCATGACACTCCCACCACCATGCTTGACTGTAGGCAAAACACACTTGTCTTTGTACTCCTCACCTGGTTGCTGCCACACACGCTTGACACCATCTGAACCAAATACGTTTATCTTGGTCTCATGGGACCACAGGACATGGTTCCAGTAATCCATGTCCTTAGTGTGCTTGTCTTCGGCAACCTGTTTATGGGCTTTCTTGTGCATCATCTTTAGAAGAGGCTTCCTTCTGGGATGACATCCATGCAGACCACTTTTATGTAGTGTGCGGCGTATGGTCTGAGCACTGACAGGCTTACTCCCCACCCCTTTAACCTCTGCAGCAATGCTGGCAGCACTCATACGTCTGTTTCCAAAGACAACCTCTGGATATGACGCTGAGCACGTGCACTCAACTTCTTTGGTCATTCATGGCGAGGCTTGCTATAAGGGGAACATGTCCTGTGAAACCGCTGTATGGTCTTGCTTACCGTGCTGCAGCTCAGTTTCAGGGTCTTGGCAATCTTCATATAGCCTAGGCCATCTTTATGTAGAGCAACACTTCTTTTTTTCAGATCCTCAGAGAGTTCTTTGCCATGAGGTGCCATGTTGAACTTCCAGGATGAGAGAGTGTGAGAGCGATAACACCAAATTTAACATTCCTGCTCCCCATTCACACCTGAGACCTTGTAACACTAATGAGTCAAATGACACCAGTAAGGGAAAATGGCTAATTGGGCCCAATTCGGACATTTCAACTTAGGGGTGTACTCACTTTTGTTGCCAAGGGTTTAGATATTAATGGCTGTGTGTTGAGTTATTTTGACGGGACAGCACATTTACACTGTTATACAGGTTGTAAACTCACTACTTTACATCATAGCAAAGTGTCATTTCTTCAGTGTTGTCACATGAAAAGATATAATAAAATATTTACAAAAATATGAGGGGTGTACTCACTTTTGTGAGATACTGTATATATAAATATGTAATGTAACAATAAAAGGTACATTGTTCTGTATGTGAAATATTCATATTTCATGTTGGGTTTAGCACACTTGAATAAAATAAACGCGGTTGGGTTAGCACGCAAAGGTTTTTTTTTCAGTTTGCACACTACAAGTCTATGGAATAATATGTTAATGCGATCGCAAATTTGAAAAGTCTATCTTTTTATGCGTGTAAACTGTTTACTTTCAACTTGTAAAACGAGCAAAATCGACGCATGAGACGGAGTGCAAAGTAGAGCTCCACTCGTAATTTAGCCATAAATCAGATTTTATTTTCAATAGAATAGTCAATATCATAGTCTGAAGTTTAAGTACTAATTCCAGTGAAGCCCGAATAAATGTTAAAAACCCAGAAACTTAATTGGGAAGTGAAGAACTTGACTCATACCACCCAAAGAGTTCTTAAGCCTTTTTGTATTTATTTCCATCCATTAAACCTTTCTTAGCTGACACCATTCCAGCAAATATGAAAAGCCAGGAGACGGGCTTGCCAAATGTTTGCACATGCCAATTGTAATTAGTCTTACTCTTAAAAAGAAAAATGGTATAAAGTTGAAAGAATTGAAAAAGCTTATTATGACTGATTCTATTCACCTATTATACAATGAAAGATTATTCTTTGATTGGCTGATTGTTGTTGTATACAAGTATTTTAAAGTACATTTGCAATATATGGAAAAGCATTTGCTAAACATATAGCTGTGTGATTATTTAACTCTTTAATATCAAGCAAATATTTTTATGTAATTGGAAAATTGGTACTTACCATGTGGGGTATATTTATTAATGTGAGAGTGGACATGATACGATGTAGCCTATCATGTCCGCCGCACATTGATAAATGCCAACAGCATACAATGTCGGCATTTATCATTGCACCAGCAGCTCTTGTGAACTGCTAGTGCAATGCTGCCCCCTGCAGATTCGCGGCCGCTAGCAGGGGGTGGCAATCAACTCACTCATATTCGATCGGGTTGATTTCTGTCCGGGGCCTCAGAGCCTAGACCGCTGCTTCATAACTTCTGTTTCCGGTGAGCCTTAAGGCCATACGGAGCTTGATAAATTGACCCCTATGTTTCTACTTACGGTAGATGTGGGTGGCTGTAGATAGGAATATTTGTAGATAAGAACAGGAGAGTTCCTAATAGGGAAAGGAATATGGTTCAGATAAAGCATGCAGTTTTAAACAACTTTCTAATTTACGTCTATTATCAATTTGTCTTTGTACTTTTGGCATCTTTTGTTGAAAAGTAGCGACGTATGCTTAGGAGCCACACCATTTTTGGAGCACTATTTGGCAGAAGTTTTGAATTGCACATATATAAGGATAATATTATATCTCCGGCAGATGAGTGTCAGCTCTATTTTACACGCCCCCCTGAAGATACATGAACTATGGTTTATGATGGGAGCGCTGATCTATATAGCTTATTTCCTCATAAACAATTGGATTTATAACCGCCATTTTATTCCCAATAGAGTAGGAGAGAGGTGAATTTCTCTGGCATTAATAAGAACAGAAGAGGGCGTAATAGTAAAAGGAATATGGTTCAGATAAAACATGCAGTTTTAAACAACTTTCTAATTTACTTCTATTATCAATTTGTCTTCATTCTCTTGACATCTTTTGTTGAAAAGTAGCAATGTATGCTTAGGAGCTGGACAATTTTTCGAGCACTATTTGGCAGCAGTTTTGCACGAATGTTATCCATTTGCAAGAGCACTATATGGCAGCGCTATTTCCTGCCATGTAGTGTTCTAGATGCCTACCTAAGTATCTCTTCAACACAGAATATCATTGGAACAAAGCAAATTTACATAGAAAATGAAATAGATTTTTTTTCAAATGGTATGCTCTGTCTAAAATGCAAAATTAATCTTTGGGTTACATATCTCTTTAAAGGGACACTGAACCCAATTTTTTTCTTTCATGATTCAGATAGAGCAGGCAATTTTAAGCAACTTTCTAATTTACTCCTGTTATCAATTTTTATTTGTTCTCTTTCTATCTTTATTTGAAAAAGAAGGCATCTAAGCTATGTGTTTGGTTCAGAACCCTGGAAAGCACTTGTTTATTGGTGGATGAATTTATCCACCAATCAGCAAGAACAACCCAGGTTGTTCACCAAAAATAGGCCGGCATCTAAACTTTCATTCTTGCATTTCAAATAAAGATACCAAGAGAATGAAGAAAATTTGATAAAGTTACTTAAAATTGCATGCTCTATCTGAATCACAAAAGAAAAAATGTGGGTTCAATGTCCCTTTAAGTGATTTCTTTCCCTCTGTAGGTTCTTAGTGTTTTTGTTGACATTATGTTTAGACATCTAGCTACCCCAAGCATAAATACATGTTAGAATTTAGTACCATAAAGATTTAACTTTATTCAACCCTTCACCATCTGATAAAGTTTAGACTTTGCTGACCAGGAAAAGTAATTATTCTATATAGGACGCTAGTATATGGGAATCAAGCCGTATACTTTGGGATGGCTCCTAATTGTTTTTTTAATGGTATATGTTTTTGGATAGCGCAGGGAGCACTATTGCACTAGTATTATAAGTGAGCAATGTTCCCTCTAAGGCCAGATTTTGTGAGTGGCCCAGCAGTGAAACAGTTAATTAGTCAACCACACCCTGCAGTTAGCAAACACTACACAATGCAGACAGCAAGGTATAGTTACCTTATTAGCTGTTTCACTGCTGGGCTGCTCACAAAATAATATTGCTGCATGAAGTATATTATGGAAGGGATTTAGCGCACCTACATTATCTAACATGCAGATGTTTACCACACCCTAAAGAATCACTCAAGTGATAAAAAAATAACATTGGAAATTCTATTACTTGTGTTAGAGTGATGTTACCAAATAAAAGGCTAATATTTTTTCATTCCATTTGTAATCCAAGCCTTTATGGGGGGTTCAATTTGAATCTAAATTTCCTTTAAATATCAATGCTCTATTTGTCAAACCATCATCAAGGAGAAACCAAGCCATGAATAATTGCAAGATTAATTGTATAGGGTCAAATAAGTGATTGTTGTGGCATTGTTTTGGGGATTTAGAGACGTTATTAGTAGCATTAGTAATCTGCCAGAATTAGGAGATCCACTGATTTTACATACAAGTTAGATTTTTCAAAATTTGTTTTCAGTGCATTGTAAAATATGCTGTATACAAAAACATTTTACATATTTATTTTTTTTTAATTTTCTTGAATACTCTAATTTATGTCAGTCTACTCTTTTTGGTTTATTCCTGTTTGACAAATTGGATAGATGGGGAAGCTCAGTTTAGACAATAAGCCCACACTCAGCAATCTTTATTGGTTTATCTGATTAGCCAATCAAGATTGAATACATTGTATAACATAAAAAAGAAATTCTAGTAAATATCCCAAGCAATGGCAATTAAAAAGAACCAAAAGACACCAGATGAATAAAGATTTTTCCAATCAGACTATATAGAAGACATTGTACTCTATTTATTGGTCATTGTTTAAATTCTATGACTTTTGAAAGGGTTTGGAGTGTTAGGTTAGGTTTTAAAGAGACTGTCAATGGAACCACTAATACAGTGTGTGTTAAGAAGGTTGCGACTTAGATATTGTTTATGTGGAATAGACATGATACTGCATTAAGGTCTAGTCTGGGATACTGCATTAAGGGATGAATAAATAAAGAGACATTGTTCACTAGATTTTTCTTTGCATAAATGTTTTGTAGATGACCCATTAAATAGCCCATCTGGGAATGTTTTTCTAACAATGTATAGTTTTGCTTATATTTTTAAAAACATTGTGCTGATTTACAGACTCCTAACCAAGCCCCACAGTGCCAGATGTATACACACGTTTACAGACCCCTGCAGACCCCTGTTTATGTTATCTGTCTTTTCATATGCAGGGAAGGGGGAAGAGGAGGAGTGTCTGCTCTTTTTGTTTACCCAGCCCCTTTCAGTGGGTGTCCCTGACTACCTAATCAACAGTGCTAAACTGTGTGCTTATAAGTAAGTTTTTAAAAGGTTTTATACTGGATTTTTAGATCAGTATCTGTGCATATTCTTCTTATAGTAGTCTCTTTTATATGCAGCTATATGAAAATTGGTGTTTACTGTCCCTTTAATGGAACAGTAAACACAAAATTAAATTTTCATGAATCAGAAAGCTCATGCAATTTTAAACCCACTTTCCTATTTGCTTCTATTATCTAATTTGCTTTGTTCTGTTTGTATATTTAGTTGAAAAGCATACCTAGGTATGCTCATGAGCCGTAACACACTACTGGGATCTAGCAGCTGCACATATATGCCTCTTGTTATTGGCTTGCCAGATGTGTTCAACTATTGCCCAGTAATACATAACGTCTCCTTCAACAATGGATATCAAGAGAATGAAGCAAATTTGATAATATAAGTGAATTGGAAATGTTTTAAAATTGTATGCACTATCTGAATCATGAAAGAAAAAATATCATGTCCTTTTAAGTGCGTTAGCAAATGTCCCTTTAAAGGTGTCCCTTTAAGTGAGTCAAAATGTGTGTTAAAAATGAGTTAGCAGTGTCCTTACTAGGATCATCATAGTTACCAGCCTTAAAGGGATACTAAACTCATTTTTTGTTTTCATGATTCAGATAAAGCATGCAATTTTAAGCAACTTTCTAATTTACTCCTATTATCAATTTTCCTTCATTCTCTTGCTATCTTTATTTAAAAAGCAGGAATATGAAGCTTAGGAGCCGGCCCATTTTTGGTTCAGAACCTGAGTCATGCCTGCTTATTGGTTAGCCAAATGTAGCCACCAATAAGAAAGCGCTATCCAGGGTGCTGAACCTAAAATGGCCCAGTTCCTAAACTTTACATTTCTGCTTTTTAAATAAAGATAGCAAGAGAACAAAGAAAAGTTGATAATAGGAGTAAATTAGAACGTTGCTTAAAATTGCATGCTCTATCTGAATCATGAAAGGAAAAAAAAAAATGGGTTTAATGTCCCTTTAAGGAACCTCAACTTTTAAGACCCACAAAGTACATTGCATTTAAAATGTGTTTACTTTGTGGTACATTAAAAATATTTGCTGGGGCTACATTTTTGGGCAGAGGCTATATTTTTACAGCCTTTTTGTCTTCTTTACCAAGTATCTTATTGCAAAAATGTTTTTAATATATCCCTGTTTAAAAAAAAAATGACATTGTGTTTGCTGGGATATCCTGAAAAGGTTGAACAAACCAAAATAGTTCACCTTTTCATACAGCACTTGTGGCTGGGCTTTGGATGAATTCCCAGATTTTTGGGGAGTTTCTAAATATATAAACTTGATAGCATTCTTTTTAGTAAAGTTATTCCATGACCTCCTTTAATTCTATATATTTCGATAGAGGAAAGGTTTGAGAGCATGGGTTGAAACAAGAAATTCTTAATTTTGGAAATACAATCTTATTTACAAACATTGTAGCATGTGTTATATTTCTTTTAAGGGATTACTTAATACAAAAACATAAAAAGGATTTACCTACTTAAAAGAAACACACAAACAGCTGTTTTTGTATGTAATGCCAGAAACAGACAACCTAAATCAATACAAATTATTGTATTACAGTAAATTTGTATTCAAGTGCTGACCATGAATTGTCAAGTAAAATACTTTTGGCTTTGGTCTGGTGTATAGGAATTTCAGCCTTTCTGTTAGTTAAAGGGATATGAAACAAGAATACAATTGTAAACAGCATTCTAATTTACTTTTGTTATCTAATTTGCATCATTCTTTGGATATCCTTTGTTGAAGAAATAGCAATGCAGCCACCAATCAGCAGCTACTGTGCCTATTAATATATGCTTTTCAACAAAGGATATCAAGAGAATGAAGCAAATTAGATAAAAGTATATTGGATAGATGTTTAAAATTGTATGCCCTTTCTAAATCATGAAATAAAAAAACTGGGTTTCATGTCCCTTAAACTTTGTAGGTTTTTGTTAAGTTTTTTTTAATCGTTAAAGGAACAGTCAAGTCTAAAATAAATTTTAATGATTCAAATAGGGCATGTAATTTTAAACAACTTTCCAATTTACTTTTATCACCAAATCTGCTTTGTTCTCTTGGTATTCTTAGTTGAAAGCTAAACCTAGATAGGGTCATATGCTAATTTCTTAAATCTTGAAAACCGCCTCTTATGTGAATGAATTTTGAAGGTTTTTCACCACTAGATGGCGTTAGTTTATGTGTATCATATAGATAACATTGAGCTCACGCTCGTGAAGTTACCAAGGAGTAAGCACTGATTGGCTAAAATGCAAGTCTGTCAAAAGTACTGAAATAAGGGGCAGTTTGCAGAGGCTTTGATACAAGTTAATTACAGAGGTAAACCGTGTATTATTATAACCATATTGGTTATACAAAACTGGGGAATGGGTAATAAAGGGATTATCTATATTTTTCAACAACAAAAATTAAACTGTCTCTTTAAATATATTTACAGTACTTTCTTCACCAATCCTTTTAATTTATATATAATTCACAATTTGTATTTGTTTAAAGAAGATCTGAGGAATACTTGATGGGAACTTTAAAGATGACATTTCTCAATCATAAATATACTTTTGTCCTAGTGTATATAAATTGTGTATACTAAAAGCATGATTCAAGGAAATAGATATATATGTATACACATACAAACATCAATACTAACACCGCAATAAAGATTTATGAACGTTTGCTGACATCGCATTCTTGGTACCCTCTTGTCTGCTATTCAAGAGAGTGGTGTGTGTTACAGTAATGCAAAGATCAATATCTATTTACTAGAAAGCAGTTGTTTCCATTACAAAGTAATAAATTATAGGTTATCAAATCCAATCATCAGTTGCTCACCAAAACCTGCAGACATTATTTTCTCTGATAGTGAAGGCTTAGTGATATATTGTAGTCTGACAAAGAAGGGTCAACAGACCAAAAGCAAATGTAATATAGCATGTAGGGTCCTCATTAAAGGGACAGTCTAGTTAAAATTAAACTTTCATGATTCGGATAGGGCATGTCATTTTAAACAACTTTCTAATATACTTTTATCATCAAATTTGCTTTGTTCTCTTGGCATTCTTAGTTGAAAGCTAAATTTAGTTAGGATTATATGCTAATTTATAAACCCTTAAAGACTGCCTCTTATCTGAATGCATTTAAAAGTTTTTCATAGCTAGAGGGCATTAGTTCATGTGTGCCATATAGATAACATTGTGCTCATGCCAGTGAAGTTACTTATGAGAGGGCATTGATTTGCTAAAATGCAATTCTGTCAAAAGAACTGAAATAAGGGGGTAGTTTGCAGAGGCTTAGATAAAAGGTAATTACAGAGGTAAAAAAGTGTATTAATATAACCATGTTGGTTAGGCAAAACTGGGGAATGGATAATAAAGAATTTATATTTTAAACAATACAAATTCTGGAGTAGACTGTGCCTTTAAGTTGAATATGCTTTATAATGAAAACTGTTGATGTTCTAATGAGATTCTTTATAAGTTTATCACAAAAGTATTAATAACCACTCTAAAGGTAGGATAAACACAAGCAGATCACGCAAGAACTGAAAAATAGACCTATATATAGATGTGATAAGATTTCAAAAGCAGTTTGAGCCAAACCAACAAAATACACTTAGATGCATTTGATGCTATGACATTATATTTCTAGGTGCATTTTTGTTCAGTGGTTTTGAAACAACCATAACATTTTAGTTCCAAACTGATTTGATTTAAATACTAATTTTAATGTAATGCAGATCATGCAGTTTGCTTGGACACTATTAATAAACTAGCACAAAATACTAGGAACAATTAACAAACACAATTTGCAATAATAAGCTCTGTTTCCCTCGAGGCATCAATATGCGAGAAAATAAAAAAAAGTCAAAATAAGGAGACTTAGCAGGAGTGGATATAGGCAATATAGATTTCGACTTTAGGCAGTAATATACTTCTGAGAACGAATACTTGGTCTATAATTTATGTTCTGTTTGACATTGATTTCAGAGTCATAGTCTTTATTGGGAAAAGGAGGAATTAAAATGATTATGGTTTCATCAATCTGACTGGTCCCTGGTATGAAATTATATTATTCAGAACTTTGAAATTATTTACGTGAACACTCTGTGTTAAATCTATTTCTCGCTTTCATTGATCAAGCTGTCTTTATTAATGATCATGACATTTCCCACCCTGTAGTTGTAGATCCTGTATTTATCCCCCCTGCAGATAATGTATACTTTTTATTCATAAGGTTTCAATGCTTGTGGTTTGTTACAAAGGACAAAGAATACAAGAAGTTTATTAGAAAAGTCAATAATCCTAAGCAAGACTGCAAAGTAATTTCCTGTGACCCCATGTTAACACTCTCAGTAATTAGGAATTACATTTTATGCTCACCTCTACATTAGTATAATGCGGCAGGGAGTCCCTTTACAGAGGTCTTTTGGTAATTTAATTAAATGTAATTGATGGTTTAAAAAACAAATAAAATTGTAAACATAATTTTTCAAGTTATATCTCTCCATAATAGCAGGAAACTAATGGAAGCTAAAAATGATTTCTCTACAAGAGTGTGAAGAATTTGATCTTGAAACATACAGATTGTGTACACATGGAGGGTGCAGAAAGGAGTTAGCTTCAGGTAAGCTAGCTCCAGGTTTGCATGTGTTGTAAATGGGAATAGGTAGAGGAGCAATGCTAAATGGGTAATTGTGGGTCAAATAAAAGCCCAGCAAATCAGTACATTGTTGCAATTGCCTCCACTGGACAATTAGGCATGAATTTGGCTTATAAAACATAGGGGCCAATTTATCAAGACTCCGTATGGAGCTTGATGCCCCTGTTTCCGCGCGAGCCACCAGACTCGCCGGAAGCAGAAGTTATGAAGCAGCGGTCTAAAGACTGCTGCTCCATAACTTGTCCGTCTGCTCTGAGGCCGCGGACATAAATTAACCTGATCGAATACGATCTGGTTGATTGACACCCCCTGCTAGCGGCCAATTGGCCTCGAATCTGCAAGCGACGGCATTGAAACAGCAGATCACAAGAATTTATCGATGTACAGCGGACATGATATATACGCTACATCGTATCATATCTGCTCGCACTATGATAAATCTACCCCATAGGCTGCATATATGCTTATTTAGAAATAGGAAATATTCTTTTGTGCAATGATTGGGAAGCAATTTATATTTCCTATCTTAAATATCATAAAATAATATATAATTTGTAATGTTTTAAAGGTAAACTAACATGTAACCTTTTCATACAAATGTGCTCAGTTCCCTAACTATGGAGACAATCTAGTACATACTGTAAATTAAATCCTCTAAATCAGGGGTGATCAACTTTGGCACTCAAGAGGTTTTGGAACTACCAACTTAAAGTATCTGAGCATCATGGGAAAGTAGTTCCAAAACCTCTGGAAATCCAAATTTGATCACCACTGCTCTAAATCATTAAAGGGACAGTCAAGTCCCAAAAAAACTTTCATGATTTAAATAGGGCATGCAATTTTAAACAACTTCCCAATTTACTTTTATCACCAATTTTGCTTTGTTCTCTTGGTATTCTTATTTGAAAGCTAAACCTAGGAGGTTCATATGCAAATTTTTTAGACCTTGAAGACTGCCTCTAATCTGAATACATTTTGACCACTAGAGGGCATTAGTTCACATGTTTCATATAGATAACATTGAGCTCATGCACATAAAGTGACCTAGGACTGAGCACTGATTGGCTAAACTGCATGTCTGTCAAAAGAACTGAAATAAGGGGGCAGTCAGCAGAGGCTTACATACAAGATAATCACAGAGGTAAAAAGTATATTATTATAACTCTGTTGGTTATGCAAAACTGGGGAATGGGTAATAAAGGGATTATCTTTCTTTTTAAACAACAAAAATTCTGGTGTTCACTGTCCCTTTAAAGGTATGCAATGCTTACAATATTGTTCCTATCATACTATGGGCTACATTACAAGTGAAGCGCCAAAATATTAGTGATATTTAGCACTAATAACGCTCAACTTATATTAATAGTGCCTCTATTCTTGTGCTTGTATTACAAGTTGTAAGTAAAATGGATGTATACGAGGCCTCTTCTGGCTTTTGCTTGCACGTGTTTTGGGACAACTGCGCTAAAGTTGAAGGTGCGTTACGATTAATTTAAATACCTTTGCTCTTCACTTATAACACTAATAAAATGTTATCTTTATTTTTAAATATATGTTTATTTATATATCTCTATCCCTATCTATCTATCTATCTATCTATCTATCTATCTATCTATCTATCTATCTATCATCTATCTATATCTATCCATATATAATATATATATCTTTAGCTATATATCTATATGAATATTAGAATTTTTCATAATGAATATTTAAAAAACATTTGACCAGAATACAAGTTTTGCGTTATGAGTGGTGTGATGCTAACGTGCAGTTTTTTCTCACCGCTCACTTACCTGAAGCGCTGGTATTACAGGTTTTTACAAACCCGGCGTTAAAAGACAAGAAGTGAGCGTAGAGCAAAACTGAGCTCCATACAGCACTTCAATACCAGCGCTGCTTAAGTCAGCGGTGAGCCGGTCGTACGTGCTCGTGCACGATTTCCCTATAGACATCAATGGGGAGAGCCGGCTGAGAAAAAGTCTAACACCTGCAAAAAAGCAGCGTAAAGCTCAGTAACACAGCCCCATTGATTCCTATGGGAAAACACATTTTGTGTTTACACCTAACACCCTAACATGAACCCTGAGTCTAAACACCCCTAATCTTACACTTATTAACCCCTAATCTGCCGCCCCAACATTGCCGCCACCTACATTATATTTATTAACCCCTAATCTGCTGCCCCCAATGTCGCCACAAGCTACCTACACTTATTAAACCCTAACCTGCTGCCCCCAACGTCGCAGCTGCTATTCTAAATTTATTAACCCCTAAACCTAAGTCTAACCCTAACTTAAATATAATTTAAATAAATCTAAATAAAAATTACTATTATTACCTAAATAATTCCTATTTAAAACTAAATACTTACCTATAAAATTAACCCTAAGCTAGCTAACTAATAGTTACATTGTAGCTAGCTTAGGGTTTATTTTTATTTTACAGGCAAGTTTGTATTTATTTTAACTAGGTAGAATAGTTATTAAATAGTTATTAACTATTAAATAACTACCTAGCTAAAATAAATAAAAATTTACCTGTAAAATAAAACCTAACCTAAGTTACACTAACACCTAACACTACACTACAATTAAATAAATTACCTAAATTAAATACAATAAAATAAATTAAATTAAATTAGCTAAATCACAAAAACCCCCACTAAATTACAGAAAATAAAAAACAAATTACAAGATATTTAAACTAATTACAACTAATCTAATAGCCCTATCAAAATAAAAAAGCCCCCCCAAAATAAAAAAAACCCTAGCCTAAACTAAATGATCAATAGCCCTTAAAAGGGCCTTTTGCGGGGCATTGCCCCAAAGAAATCAGCTCTTTTACCTGTAAAAAAAATACAAACAGCCCCCAACAGTAAAATCCACCAACCACACAACCAACCCCCCAAATTAAAGCCTAACTAAAAAAACTTAAGCTCCCCATTGCCCTGAAAAGGACATTTGGATGGGCATTGCCCTTAAAAGGGCATTTAGTTTTATTGCAGGGCCAAAGCCCTAACCTAAAAAATAAACCCACCCAATACACCCTTAAGAAAATCCTAACACTAACCCCCGAAGATTCACTTACCGGGAGAAGTCTTCATCCAAGCGGCAAGATGTCCTCAACGAAGCCGGCAGAAGTGGTCCTCCAGACGGGCAGAAGTGGTCCTCCAGATGGGCAGAAGTCTTCATCCAGACGGCAACTTCTAACTTCATCCTTCCAGTGTGGAGCGAATCCATCTTCAAGACATCCGACGGGAAGCATCCTCTTCATCCGACGGACTAAGAATGAATGAAGGTACCTTTAAATGATGTCATCCAAGATGGTGTCCCTTAGATTCCGATTGGCTGATAGAATTCTATCAGCCAATCTGAATTAAAGGGACACTCAGGTTAAATTAAATTTTCATGATTCAGATACAGCATGTAATTTTAAACAACTTTCCAATTTACTTCCATTAAAAAAAATGTGAACAGTGTTTTATATTTACAATTTTTGAGTCACCAGATCCTACTGAGCATGTGCAAGAATTCACAGACTATACGTATATGCATTTGTGATTGGCTGATTGCCATCACATGGTACAAGGGGAGTGGAAATATACATAACTTTGAAATTTGTTATAAGAAAATCTACTACTCATTTGAAGTTCAGACTATTTGCTATTGCATTGTCTTGTTATCTTGCATGTGTTGATTATGCAAATCTAATGTGTTGACTGGTCCTTTAACGTAGAAAAAATCCTATTGGCAGATGCAATCAGCCAATAGGATTGAACTTCAATCCTATTGGCTGATTGGATCAGCCAATAGGATAGAGCTTGCATTCTATTGGCTGTTCCAATCAGCCAATGGAATGCGAGCTCAATCCTATTGGCTGATCCAATCAGCCAATAGGATTTTTTCTACCTTAATTGCAATTGGCTGATAGAATTCTAAGGATGACGTCATTTAAAGGTACCTTCATTCGTCGTTAGTCCGTCGGATGAAGAGGATGCTCCGCGTCAGATGTCTTGAAGATGGACTGCCTCCGCGCTGGAAGGATGAAGATTTCTGCCCACCATTTAAGGGCTATTTGTAATTTAGCGTAGGGTAGGGCTTTTTTTTATTTTGGGGGGATTTTTTATTTTGTTAGCGGGATTAGAGTAGGTGTAATTAGTTTAAAAATCTTGTAATTTGTTTATTATTTTCTGTAATTTGGTGTTTGTTTGTTTTTTTGTACTTTAGATAATTTTATTTAATTGTATTTAATTTAGGGAATTTATTTAATTATAGTGTAGTGTTAGGTGTAATTAGGTTTTATTTTACAGGAACTTTTGTCTTTATTTTAGCTAGGTAGTTATTAAATAGTTAATAACTATTTAGTAACTATTCTACCTAGTTAAAATAAATACAAACTTGCCTGTAAAATAAAAATAAACCCTAAGATAGCTACAATGTAACTATTAGTTATATTGTAGCTAGCTTAGGGTTTATTTTATATGTAAGTATTTAGTTTTAAATAGGAATAATTTAGACTCGGGGTACATGTTAGGGTGTTAGGTGTAAACATAACTTTATTCTCCAATAGGAATCAATGGGATATCAGGCAGCAGCGAACATAAGCTTTCGCTGCTTTCAGACTCCCATTGATTCCTATGGCATCTGCCGCCTCCAGTGCGGCGGATTGAAAACCAGGTACGCTGGGCCGGAATAGTGCCGAGCGTACCTGGTAGATTTTTGTTAACTAGCAAAAGTAGTGAGATAGTGCTGAACTTTTGCCGGTCTGTAGGCTTTGATAACTAAGGGGAATCAGGCTCGCCACAAATACGCTGCAGAATTCCAGCGTATTTGCGGTTGATGGCTTGATAAGGAAATTGCCTCTATCTCTTTAGTTTTTTGAGTACTAAATATAACTTTGATTAAATTGATATTTATGCTCCACCGTGTAAAACCAGCTGGTATTACAAGTTTTCAGTAATGCAAACACGACCTCGCGATCGCATTGCTGGGAATCATTATACTCATGAGAACTTGTTTCCATAGGCTCCTATGGAAGCTTCATTCCGATGCCATCATACACGGCATCAGAACTCGCACAGCACAGGAAGTAAGTAGCGCAGCGATGGACAGCAGTGTTAAATATATATATGTATATAAGCATATACATACTGTATATATTTACTGGAAACGCACAGTTCCCATTGAACACAATGTAAAGACACTTTTCAGTGCTGTTTTTTTTTTTTCAAAACCCCACTCCCACCAAATTTAGCCCCAATTGCTGCCATCTTTGTTTTTTATTTTTTTTTAATAAAATACACTAGACAGTATTTTGGGGGCATTTGGGGCATACAAAGGCCTAGATTTAGAGTTCGGCGTTATCCGTAAAAACCAGCGTTAGAGGCTCCTAACGCGGGTTTCTTACGCACTCCGGTATTTAGAGTTTATTTACCGCCACTCAAAATACACCTAACGCTCACCTTTCTACCGCCACCTCAGACCCAGTAGTAAACATATACCGCAAAAAAAAAAATCCACGAATCACAAAACAAATATTACACAAAGTACACTTACACTCATACAAACACAACACTATCTTTATTTTTCTTATTTTTTTTTTTTTCATTAAAATACAAAGGATTAAAGTTGCGAGATCTCGGGTGTTTGAAAAAAATCCACACAAATCCATTTTCCCATTGACTTACATAGACACACGGGAAAAGACCCTCATATACCTACATCTAACTAATAACATTATCACAAACATACACTCATCGATGCATACAAACAATATACACCACATGACATACACAAAATTTTTATTTATTACAAAAAGAACACGATTTAGCGACTTTTTCACACAAGATCATGACGTCACTCACTTTACGAGGAAAACCAGTCTTAGAAAAAAAAAAGAGAAATATTTGGAGCCTCCATTGACTTCTATTGGGAAGACGTGCTCGTGCACGCGAAACCCTCATTTCCCTAACGCACGCAAATAGCGTAGACTGAAAAACTCCAAATACCAGCGCTAGAAAATACATGATTTCATGCGTTAGACCTAGCGATGATAAATAGATCAAGAAATGACTATTTCCCTATGGTGGACATATGGTTTTTAATATTAAATATTCACCACACCATAAATATTTTTAACACTTTTAGATTACATCAACTAAAAATCCCCATCACTAGTAACACATTATTATTTCAATAAAATTACATTTACAATTAAAATAAAATTCAATACACATTTCTGGATTCACAAACACTACACAATGGGAAACATCTCTCATTTACCTTTATTATTGCATTTCAGTTATTCAACTCATATGCTTGCAGCAACTGCATATCTACATAGGCTTAACACATAATCACTCATGGATGCACATACATTACGTTTAACATTCACTCATACATGTGCATTCAAATGATGGGGGACAAACACATTACATTCTCTACAGGAATCACAAAACACAACATATGGATTTGACTGTACTTGTAACATCATGATTCCATCACCAGAAACCATTAGGAATTACGTACAAGAAGAACATCATTACACCAGATTACAGATGTCACTTTTAGGGGAAGGAACAACAATGCCAGACCGCTATATACAAGTCAGCATATGTGGGACACAATCACAATATATACGTACATGTACATAACACGCATCACCCATCACGCAACCACAAAGCACACATTTAGATTTTATTCAGCACACAATAACAATGTAGCACAATACAACAACACAATGAGGATTTCACAACTACATAGGCAGGGTAATAATATCATGACGTCATTACAAGATTCAACCATACACATCACAGATTCACCACTGTACCGCCCCTTTAGGAACTTTAACACTCAATACTACAATACAACATATACGTAAACCACACTTTTGAACAGCATTATTATGGAGATTTCAATGGGACAATTAAGAAATATTGTCAGATCGCAAATCACTTATATATACAATACTACAGATGACAGCCGGAAGTTATTCAGTATTAGTGCCATTTGAATGGGACGCATACAATATTGACAGCTCGGCAATCACTTATATATACAATACTACAGATGGCAGACGGGAAGTTATTCAGTATTAGTGCGATTTGAAAGGGACGCATACAATATTGACAGCTCGGCAATCACTTATATATACAATACTACAGATGGCAGACGGGAAGTTCGGAATTATTATTGCGATTTAAAAGGGACGCATACAATATTGACATCTCGGCAATCACTTATATATACAATACTACAGATGGCAGACGGGAAGTTCGGAATTATTATTGCGATTTGAATGGGACGCATACAATATTGACAGCTCGGCAATCACTTATATATATAATACTACAGATGACAGCCGGAAGTTATTCAGTATTAGTGCGATTTGAATGGGACGCATACAATATTGACATCTCGGCAATCACTTATATATACAATACTACAGATGGCAGACGGGAAGTTCGGAATTATTATTGCGATTTAAAAGGGACGCATACAATATTGACAGCTCGGAAATCACTTATATATACAATACTACAGATGGCAGCCGGAAGTTATTCAGCATTAGTGCAATTTTAAAGGGACGCATACAATATTGACAGATCGACAATCACTTATATATTCAATACTACAGATGGCAGATGTTACTTTATCGTTTACAAACAATATTGCATCAACATTGATCGATCACATTCTATGCACATTATACACAACTATGCACTTTCATTCATGTTAGCCTGGACGTGTGCTTGTTACTATAAGATCGCGTTTAAGAAATATTGATTACGCATATGATCAAACATTACAAACATGCACTGTATGTGTGATATTTGACACTTTCACATTGAGAATCATTGTTTGAAACTAACATTTCAGCAAACAACAAATAAACGCCCACTGTGAAAGCATTCGCGCCGCTCACATACAAACAGGTGAATACAATCAGCAAACATTACAAACTCACTACCATTGGACTAATCGTACTATAAATCCCCCAAACAACATGGCCAATGCATCACTTGTGATCCACATCAGATCAAGTGCTTACCTTGTTACGCTGTTTTGAAAGATGGATGACGATGACATGGTAGACGCTGCTGGTGGTGCTATTGGCGAACTAGCTGTTGGTCGAATCAGGCAGCCTCGGCGGCTCAGACCGAGACGAAGGGGTCGTCTGGTTCGAGGTCCTCGTGTCTACAGGGTGAGACCCACCTTGGAAAACATGAGTGACTTTGAGGTTTTTGATAAGTATCGGCTCGATCGCGAACAGCTCATTGGCCTTTACGAGCTTCTTAAACCTCATTTGGAGCCACGTATACAAATAAGGACTGCTGTTCCCCCCATGAGTAAGATGCTAAGCTGTCTATACGTCCTGGCCTCAGGGAGTTTTCAATCCGGAGAACTGTACATGCATGGCCTGGCTCAAGGTACATTCTCTGGGGTGTTTAATAACTTTCTGGACGCCATGGTACGTATCAGTAAGCAATACATAGGATTCCCACAGAATGATGGTGATTGGAGGCGCCTGAAGCGGGAATTCTTTGATATTGCTCAATTGCCCAATGTCTTGGGAGCCATTGATTGTACCCACATTGCGCTGCGTGCTCCAATTGATGACTTGCCCTTCAGAAATCGCAAACATTTTCATAGCCTCAACGTGCAGTATGTTTGTGACGCACGGATGAGGATTATGCATGTGTATGCGAATTTTGGAGGGGCTTGTCATGATGCCCGCATCCTCTCTCTGTCGTCCCTGTGGAGACAGTTTGAGGAAAGACAAATGCCCCCTGGTTATCTCGTTGGTGAGTATTTGTGCTCAACATGGTTAATTATTTTGACAATTGCCCCTGTATTTTTTAACTGTTAGCGTCATGTTCAGCTATAGGATTAAATTTAACCATTTGTTATTTACCGACGCTAATGTCTAGTTTTATTGAAAAGCAGATATGTAGCATGTCTTACCTTAAGTGTTCAGATAGAGAATGCAATGTAACCATGTAGTTAGCATTTTACACAAGGTTTGGTTTAGGAGAAATACGCATATGTAGCATGTCTTAGATGAAATGGCAAGATATTATCTCATGCAATTTAACCCTGTCATTGTCTTTTTCAGCTAATGTCTAGTTTTATTGAAATGCAGATATGTAGCATGTCTTACCTTAAGTGTTCAGATAGAGAATGCAATGTAACCATGTAGTTAGCATTTTACACAAGGTTTGGTTTAGGAGAAATACGCATATGTAGCATGTCTTAGATGAAATGGCAAGATATTATCTCATGCAATTTAACCCTGTCATTGTCTTTTTCCGCTAATGTCTAGTTTTATTGAAATGCAGATATGTAGCATGTCTTACCTTAAGTGTTCAGATAGAGAATGCAATGTAACCATGTAGTTAGCATTTTACACAAGGTTTGGTTTAGGAGAAATACGCATATGTAGCATGTCTTAGATGAAATGCCAAGATACAGATTTATATATAAATTTATTTTTTTTATTTTATCTTTCTGACAACTTTTAATATGGATTATGGTTTTTAACAAATATATTTATACAACAATATACTAGTTTAAGTATTCTGTTTGAATTATGTTCTGTTCTAAATTTATAGGTGATTCTGGGTACATGAGCCGGCCTTGGCTCATTACCCCCTTGCGTAGCCCAACTGATGTGTCTGAGGAGCGCTACAATAGGGCTCATAAGAGAACCAGGGCGGTGGTTGAAAGGATGTTCGGGCTCCTGAAGATGAGATTCAGGTGCCTGGACCGTTCTGGAGGAGCACTCCAGTACAACCCAAAGAAGGTGGCTAAGATCGTTGTAGCCTGTAGCGTCCTGCATAATATTGCACAGCGGGCTGGGATGCTGCAGGCCGTCCCGGTGGACAGAGACCTCCTCAGAGATGAGGAGGATGATCCTGTTCTAGAGGGGGAATTCCAGGACGAGGGACTTGATGTCAGAGCAGACGTCATCAACCGCCACTTTAGACGGTAAATAATAGAAGTTACACTGGAGTATTTTCAATAGATGTGAACTCTAGGGAAATGACAAGTAGAGAATTGTGCAAACATGTTAGTATTGATCAAATGTTAGAATAATCTTTATTTCTCATAATATAGGTGATGCTCTGGGCATTGGGTCCTATAGCGAGTCTTTGCCACCTGGTTTTTAAAGAGGACATCAGATGGTAAGTAGAAATGTATGGACTGTTGCTGGCATGATTTGTACACAAATACATCATATGGCATACATTTTAAAAAATATAACTTTGTTTACACATTACTTAAAATGTACATAATCAGAAAGGGATACTCTAGAATGACTATGGTTCAATGTCACACAGAGGTTTGTTCTGCTCAATATGACTCATCTTCACACTTGATAGAAAATAACACAGGTTCATACACAGGCTTAGTAAGCTAGTGATAGATATTTATTATGAAATGGGGGGTGGGAGAGGGGTACAGAACTTATTCACACACTTGTATGAAATCTTTATATATAATTTCTTACATTAGGGAGATGACTTAATCTAAAGACTGAAAGGGAACAATTTGAAGCCTGACAGTGAAGATTTCCAAGACTGACAGTGGGGAAAAAGCCAAGATTGAAATTGAAGTATACCAATGGGATCATGTCTGGCATTATATTTCAATTCTGCTGACCTTGAAAACCATACAAATACATGTTCACATGGTAAGTGCAAACTATTTGATAGAATAAGGCTGTGGAGACATCCTATTGGAGACACTTAGATGATTTTCTATTTTGTAGATGGTATTTCCCAGTCCTCTATTTAATGAACTGATGAATAATACACCTATTGAAGATCAACTGTTTACCCCTGAATTGACTTTCAAAGACCATGCATTGTCCAGGTTGGTGTACCAATGCATGCTAGTGAAGACTGTAGAATATTAGTAGCTTACATACATTAGTCATATTTAGTTCTTAATTAGATATTTAGGGATCACAATCAGACACTTAGATGATTGTACTTTTTTAGATGTGATTTCCCAGTCCTCTATTTAATGAACTGATGAATAAGACACCTATTGAAGATCAACTGTTTACCCCTGAATTGACTTTCAAAGACCATGCATTGTCCAGGTTGGTGTACCAATGCATGCTAGTGAAGACTGTAGACTATTAGTAGCTTACATACATTAGTCATATTTAGTTCATAATTAGATATTTAGGGATCACAATCAGAAAAAGGAATACATATTATAGTTGATATAGAGGTATTTGAATGGACATGAAATATTACATTTATGTTCACCATACATATATTGTTTACATGTGATATACATTATTATGTATAATTTTAATTTTTGATATTTAAATATAATTTTTAATCAACAATATAATGGTGTATGTATTTCATTAATTTAAAATCAATGTAATGATTATCTTTATGTTGATCAAAGTTAGAGCATAGACACCATATGATTTTAAATGTATTTTATGAATATTTTACAACGTGTGTATTAACTTTGTTCCATTTTTATTATTTGTCATTTCAGATTGGCATCTGATGACTTCCTGGAATATTTAATTTTTTTCAATTAAATATATGTTTATTTTTAACAGATTCTAATATATATCAATATAATCTGTAAATAAATAAAACTTGGACTCCCATGACTGGTAGTTGGCTATTTGACAAGCACATGCATAAGAGAAAATAATGCATTAATAGTAGAAAATAAAAATCTTCAGAGAATATTAAAATATATCTTTTAACATTAATTGGGGAGTCAGATTCTTCAATGCTTTTATATTTAAAAAGTATATATTAAAAATATTTTGGATATGTATTAATATTATGATTGTTTTAACATTTAATAAGGTGAAGTGGTTCAATTACATGAAAGTGACAGTGTTGTTGAATGTAAAAAGAATTGTATAAGATCATGTATCTTCCTTAGGTATCTCAAAACATTATTAGAAAATATTTTACAATTATTACATTTATAAATGGTAGGTCATTTAACTTTATATTTTTACAAAATTAGTTATTGGATGCCAGGTTAATCTATGTAATTTTCTAGTGGAGTCATTTAACTATACTTAGTAATATTATGTATTTATTACAATCTTACCTCTTGGGTTAGACATCAAATATCTATATAGAATGTAATTTCCCCTTTAGTTTATTTTGTCAATCTTAAATCAAAATACAATATGTTTGTGTCCTTAAAGGGGTCATTCAAAATGTATATTTTGTATACATTGTAACAAATATCATACAAGAATTTAAACATATTTAGAATGTACTATAGAATTACATTCAGTCTTTAAATATACTTGTTAAAATACAAATAAATGCACATATCTTAGTCAATGATATAAGGCATCTATATGCAAACAACAATCAGCATCAAAATAGCCTATGTAGAGATGTATTTAATCCACGAATATATATATAATTACAATATAATGATTGAATAACAAAACATATTAAGTTGGTCAAATATAAGATTATTATACAAAATGCATACATAACATATAGCTTAATGTCCCTCTACGCTGAAGGCTAAAAAAGACATCATTTAATAAATATATTTCAGTCAGTGTGTAAAACAATCTAGAAGTTCATCTAAATTTGCTTTACTCATATGTTAGACTCATTTAGCAAAATGAAGGTGCCTAGGTTTATGATATATTAAGCATTATTGTTAAATGTTTATTTAAAGGGACATGAAATCAAAATATACTTAAAGGTAGCCATTTAAAAAAACAATGATTTATACATTCTGAATGAGTATTCTATTTTAATCAACTTTAAAACTTGTCTCATATTATGAATGCTCATTGTGATGTTGCTATCATTACTTTAGAAATAAGGCAGTAAATATCTAATTTATTTGCTTCAGTACTCTGGACAGAACTTGATTGTTTGGAATAATTGATGCAACAATCGTCAAGGACAACCCAGGTTTTTATTAAACAATTGTCCGTAATATAAAATATCATTATTGATTTGCAAAGAAACATAACAAGATAACTTAACATTTGATAATCGTATTAAATAATAAAGTTGATTAACATTTCATGCTCAATCACCAATGGTAAATTTGTTTGGACAGTGTCCCTTTAAGAGATTTAAAGAGTGTATTTACTTCTCTTCCTATCTTGACATACTTTGCTTGAAAAGCATATCGAGATAGGCTCAGTAGATGAAGATTGGTGGATGCACAGAGATGCCTTATGTGATTGTCTCAACCATGTGCATTTAAATTTCTTCTGTTGAGGATATATAAATACTAAGAGAAAATGATTTACAGTTTAAAGTCTAAACAATCTTCTATCTCTACAGATCATTTGATACAATTGTTTGTTTGTAATGTCTCTTTAAAACTAAAGACGCCATTGCACAATAACATATATGAGCACTTCAGAGAAATACAAGCTCGAGGTTTATTTGCGAATAACAAAGCTGTAGTTTAACATTTATAAACAGATTATCCAAGTTACTGACATTCTAACCGGAATTTTAACATTAATAAATATTGCGTGGGAAACGCATCTTCAAACACCAGATTAGCATATTTAAACATTAGTGTAATGTCACGCAATAGCACACAATCAATGTGCATTATAAATACATTTAATAGAGCAATGTCAATACTTCACAATCAATTTATTTAAAGAACAATAAAGACATACAATATTAAATGTGTATTTGTATTAAAGAAACAGACCGTTATTAAACCGAGAAATGTCTACAACATTAATAATGTGACAGGATTAGATTTTAAACAGTATTTAATCATTAATATTTCACGGATCCCGGATATTAAATCTGCGTCACACATATCCGCATGACAGGCCCATGAGTTACAAATAAGTCTACATGAAAAATGAAGTTACAGCACCACCAAGCGGTATGTGTAAGGAAGTTACTAAGATATGAAACATTAAGGAACGGCCAATCAGAGTTCATCACACAAACACAACTTGAGTCAGGATGGTCTCACAGACATTATAACAATATTTCAAACTTTTATCCAATCAGATGTACAGATAAATTGTCCCATGGTGCATCTCATGTTTACTTCACCATATAAAAGTCCATTACACGTTGCCATCTTTGTCAGTTCTCTAATGCCTGCAGGCAGTTTATATTATTATAATATATTTATTGGACAACCCAGCAGGCATGTCAGTTCCCAGGTTCACCAAGGAGGAGAGCGCTGCACTGGTCCACGCCGTCAAGGACTTTTATCCCCAGCTGTTTGGGAACAAGAGGAGCTCGACAGATGCGCCTGTTAAGAAGGCCCTCTGGGAGTCTATCACCAATGCGGTTAGATTGGTGTGTGACGTCCAGAGGACCCAGGATCAGATCATGAGGAGATTCGGAGATATGAGGTTGCGTTTATCGAAAAAAGTCAACCTCATAAGGGACTGGGTACAAGCCCGTAAAAGAGGGGGCCAAAGAAAGGCCCCGCGGAAACTGTACCTACTCCCTTATGAGGTGACTTTATGCGAGCTCCTCAATCTCCGGGTCCCCAAAAGATTTAGATCCTCGCCATCCTCGGCCTCCTCTTCTTCCCTCCCAGCTGCGGGATCTCAAAGTCCTGACGCGGGGGACAGGGCAGATGCTTCTCCGTCCGGTGGCCTGGGAGGAGCCGATAGAGAATCTGAACCAGGTAATTATCCAACTTCATATAATATTTATAATTTTATAAATCAAAAATGTGTATTTAGTCAGATACTAAACCTATACAGATCTCACAACATACACTACATATGATGTTTAGATATCTGATTTTAGATTATTGACACATGAAATAGGAATGATGTTTCTTGCGCTCTACAGAATATGCATCACAGAGCGGAAATGTAATTTCGCATCCACGTTAACATGGGTTTGCGGAAAGTGGCATTGCTTTATACATGTTGTTCAAATGACGGATGCGTAATTCCGCTTGGAATCATTGCGCAATGATCGCGAAAATGGCATTTCTCATCCACGTTAACATGGGTTTGCGGAAAGTGGCATTGCTTTATACATGTTGTTCAAATGACGGATGCGTAATTCCGCTTGGAATCATTGCGCAATGATCGCGAAAATGGCATTTCTCATCCACGTTAACATGGGTTTGCGGAAAGTGGCATTGCTTTATACATGTTGTTAAAAATTAAATGGAAATTCTTAGATTAGTGAAGAATACAGTATTCTTATTTTAAATATTATATCTAATAAAAAACGAATAATACTAATAAATTATAACATATGGCCATCAATTGATGATTATGTAATAACAAGCAGATATTCTTAAAGATACAGTAAACAACACAACTGATTGAAAATAAGAGTCCAGGATATATTTATCATTAATTTAATTGCGGAAACTATTAACTCATGGGACTACCAAAGGATTAATATTTTTCTATTGATTTGATATTAATGTAAATATTTTAAACATGGCATGATTAGTATTAATGATATGCAATCCTCATTTAATATATTACAGATATGGATGTGGCTGCTGGATCCTCAAGCCAGGGCTTGTCACAGTATGGTATGTCTCATTTTAATTGACATTTGTCTTAGAAACATGGAATGAACATTACATACTAAATACACATTGTTCAATATTTATATGTAATGTCTATTTAATAGATGAAAATTATATAATTATTCGGATATCCTTAAATAACATATTTGATTTTAATTGCATGCTCAATACCATTCATTACATCAACATATGGAGTAGATAATTCATTAACAAACAACAACATTGTGGAATCTATTTAATTTTAGATTAAAGGGATACTGAGCTACAATTATTAATATTGTCTTTCACATACAGTATGCAATATTAATAAACATAAAATATAATACTATCATCATATGTGACATATTCTATTGCTAAATGTAGTTTAAAATAAAGAAAGTACGTTTATGTGCATCTAAATATTTGTTGACCAACCTGGGTTTATATTGATGATTGGTGGATACCTTCAACAAACAATATTTATTGAATCCAATATTCCTTATCTGCCTTTAAGATTAATATCGAACAACATTCTAATTATAATAGGAGTCAATGTTAAATCATTTTTTACATTTTGAACATAGAAATCAATTATTTAAATTAATCATGTCAGTGTTCCTTTAAGACAAAATAGATTCATTCATCTTTACATTATTTTTATTAAAAACTATTGATATATAAATCTAATTATCTGTTGGAGTTACTTTATAGATATCTGCATACTCTAACAGCACCATGATTACATATTTGTAATAATCAAGTTTGTTATGTATTGTGATAAATATGTGTTGTGTCCTAAACAAGATTACTGTACATTGAAAAAATGGGTCGATGTGACACATGTTTGTTTAGATTTGTCAACAGATGCTCCTCAATATGTGGTTTGTGTGTATTCTTGTAACTTCTTAAGGACATATGACGGAATAATTCCGTCATAAAACAATTGAGCTAAGTGAAAGCTGTGTCCTTAAAGGGTTAAGAACATTGATCATTGGGTATATTTAGATATGCAATAGCAGCATCTGAGATGAATTTGATGTCTAATGTAGTCTGACATTAAACATATGTTCAATACAGATATGTTTACAGAATCCCCTTGATTCAATCAAGCATTTTCTGGTGTAATGACTGCTCTATTCTTCACAATTTAAAGTTGATTAATGTTAAAATTCTAGACAGATGTGATTTAGTGATATCCAAAATGTGTTTAATAATATATATCTATATCATTCATAGAGAGAGTTGGTGTGGGAAGCCCACAGGAATCCAGCAGTGACATAGAGCCGCCTTTGCGGTCTCCTGGTAAGTCCATTGACTCATTTATATGTAATTGAAGGTGTATTGCTAATCAATATTATGATAATGATTCCGATGAAGCATAACATTATAACAAAACATAGAATTTATCTTCTGTTTATATATTTATTTTTTATATTGAGCGATTAATAATTTCTACTTTATTAGTCTACACATTTGTTATTCATAAGATGTCTAACATATGTTTTTTTCTATTTGTTTTTTGACAACAGTCATCAAGTGATACACACATGAGAAATCTTAAATGTTCTATGTACTATGCTTTTATGAATTTAACATTAAGACAAACAATACATTAATATTCTGATTTATTGACAATAACAAATCTATTGTCATTTGTATGCTCCATCAAAATGATGTAAATCATAACTTTGTGTGTGTATATCTTTAATGCAACATTGATGTGCGTATTTGAGCAACAGTAACATATGTTATAATATCTGATCTTAAGGTGTACACAACATGTTATGTTTTACAGAGATTGATGTCACATGTGGGATGGAGGAGGAAGAGGCTGCCTTGGAGTCTGATGGTATGTGAAATATATCTATCATGTTTCCAACATGTTTCTTAGTTTGAAATCATTTTATTGAAGACATTCAAAGTCTACAGCTTTTTCCCTTTAAAAAGGAATATTATTTGTCTGTTCAAATACACTACTGCCCCCTTTCTATATCAGGCAGCATGAAAATCTGCTTGTATATATTTTTTTAAGAATATATAATTCATGCCATCATTATGTCACATGCATATTCCATGCCAAAACACAATAATAAGTTTCACATTGTACAGACAGTCATTGAGATTCATCTGAGTGCCTATATAGATACCATATCCTCATTTCAGAATAGTTTACAGATTCAAACACACTTCGAAGTATATTGAAAACATAATCAATTTGAAATGCGTTGATTTGATGTCAGGATGTATGAGATGTTAATATATTTTCTTTACATTTTCAGATGGATCCACCACTTCTGGTCATCTGGATTCCGCCCCTGCCCAGTCACAGACCCCTCCCCGTGCACACACCCCTGACCATGGCCACACCTCTGCACACACCCAGAGCACTTCCCATCACCAAACTCATGTCCATGCCCCGACCACTGCCAGCCCTTCCCATATTTCATATCCTGTCCCTCCCAAAAAACGCCCATACACCCCCCTTCGCCGCTCTCCCCGTATTCTGGCCCGTACAGCTGTCCAGACCCAAACTCCCCACTCCCCAGCTGTACGGCCTACCCTGGAGCAGCAGCTCACCACTCCCCAAGCCATTCCCATCCCTCCCCAAGCCATTCCCATCCCTCCCCAAGCCATTCCCATCCCTCCCCAAGCCAATCCCATCCCTCACCCCTGTTTAAACCTTCATTGTCCTAGGTGTCAGATTGTCCTTCCCAGGCACAGCTGTAAGTATCATTCTAAATACACTTTATAAGATACTTAAAGGTACAGTGAAGTTAAATTGGTTAAATTGTGATTCAAATCCAGCATGCAATGTTAAGCCAATGTATAATAGAATACTCTTATGAATTATTCGTCATTCTCTTGATATATTTATGGAAAACAACTTATTCCTATAATTAGTTTAAAAAATAAAATAAATGTGGCCATCATTTCTTTATTGTTGGATGAATGTATCCATCAACCAGCATGCACAAACAAAGTTCATCAACAAATATTGGCTTCCATAAAAACCAACATTCTTGCATTCAAAATATAGCTTGACAATTAAAACATATAATGAATATGTGTAATTTCTAAAGATTTGTCATGTCATGCTCTATCTGAATCAGTCCATTAAATATTTAGGTTCATTGTCCCTTTAATTGGATATCACTACATATACCAAACACCACTACTTGGATCCAAAATTTTATGTCCAAATGTGGATACATTATCTCTTGTCTAACCCAGTGGGAATTTAATTTCTTCTGGTTGCTATGTTTACACAGCTTGTCCTCAATGCCAAAATGTTTAAGGATAGGTGTGCCTACCACAGTCTAAATTGAATTTTTAAATTGCTGATGTAAGTACAATGTAAATCCTTTAACAAGATTTGATACACTCAAGCTGTATAAGTGGATCATATAAAAACAATTAAAGGGGACAACATGTTTGAGTAACATGAGCCTTTAATGATTTCTGTCTGTCTGAATAACCTAATTCATGTGTAAAGAATATATGAAAAATAATTTATGTAAATAATTATTTTTCTTTATGATGACAATGTATGTATTAAAATATTTTATTCTGTTGTGTAATTATCCTTAATATTTAATTTTATTTTATTTTAGGCTGTGACTCAGCATGGCTCATGCTAGAAGGGATAGCAAGAGTAGAGCAGGCCGTGTTGAGGAACGCAGATGTCCTGAGAGGGATGAACAACACCATGCAGGCCCAGCTCCGGATTCAGGACTTGACTCTGCGTGAAATTATGCAATTACGTTCAAGGCCTGAATCTGGAGCTGGACATGCACAGGACAATGAAGATGATGACCAGTAAGTGGAGGATCTGGATATGCTCCATGGTGGCAGATAATAATCCTCCGTCCACATGTTGAATTAGTATTTATATTGTTGCCATTTGGCCTTTTTATCAGTTTATTGTTGTGCCTGTTGCACTCTTTTACCTTGTCATGTGTCTCCAATGAGGCTATGCTGGCCCTTGGCAACTCTCTTCATGGACTGTGATGCACTGTGTTACCTTGCCATGTGTCTCCAATGGGGCTATGCTGGCCCTTGGCAACTCTCTTCATGGACTGTGATGCACTGTGTTACCTTGCCATGTGTCTCCAATGGGGCTATGCTGGCCCTTGGCAACTCTCTTCATGGACTGTGATGCACTGTGTTACCTTGCCATGTGTCTCCAATGGGGCTATGCTGGCCCTTGGCAACTCTCTTCATGGACTGTGATGCACTGTGTTACCTTGCCATGTGTCTCCAATGGGGCTATGGTGGCCCTTGGCAACTCTCTTCATGGACTGTGATGCACTGTGTTACCTTGTCATATGGCTCATATATTCCTTATTTTTACAAGATTATTTATAAACGTTGTGTATGTTTTCTTACATACTAATAAAATACATTTTATTTCACAAATCTTTGTCCTCATTCTTCCTGTTATTTTTTGAAAGCTCTAGTTTATGTTGTTTATCCTTAAAGGGACCTAACAAATATATTTGTTATAATGAAATCATATATGTAAGACAATAGTAAATGACTTTAAGATTAACATCTCCAATGTAATCTTATTATTTGTGTTTATATTATTTTCTCTTAGCTCTATCATTGCCTGATTATGATTAGCAGAGTAATTTCTTTATATATGTATATATATTTTTGTATTTGTGTATATATGTATATTTAAATGTTCAGATCCATGTGTGTATTTATAAACTCTGCATGAATTGATGCACCTTTACCAAATGATCTGAGTATTGATACAATGATATAATCCCTGTAAAGTGTTAATTTTATTTAAATAGTATTGACTATGTGTATGCTCTTTTTAAAAACAAAATAATGTCCCTTTAAGTGATGTTGATCACTATTGTAAATGAATGTATTTCCATTTGTAAAGCGTTTTTGTCCTTTTTACAAGAACAAGGACATATAGTTTTATTAATAAACAATCTTATTGTAATGTTGACAGCACCTGTATTTCATTTTCAAATCTATATTATTGTCAAAGTGTAACCAAATCAATCTCTGTGTGTAATGCAAATAATGTAGATGATGAATATTAGTTAACTAATATGTTAACAAAATACATCTCCTCCCATATATGGCTATCGGTAGGCTGACAATAATTAAACTTGAATAAATGACACGTTTAATCAATACATGTATAACTATTGTTATTCAACAACAATCCAAACATATCTTAAAACATCAATGGCATATGTATTTCTCATGTGTATCTTTTAAATGTTAAAGATATACACCATAGCTATAGTTCAAGGGACAGTCAAGTCCGAAAAGATGAATCATGATTTGGTGACATTCCTAGATAGCAATCTACACACATACTAGTTCCTAAAATATAAATACGTTTCTTAGTGATATGCCAAGATGTCACTGAGTCCTTGTATTGTCTGCGTTTTTTCAGCGATCTCGGATGCGCCATGTTGCTTAAGACGTCACCTGCCAGGCTGTCCAATGATTCCTTGTATTGACTGACGTTCTTACGTGATCAGGAATATGCCTTTTATTGGATTGCGTTTTGACGCGATCAAGGATGCGCCTTTTTTTTTTTGTGCGTTCTTACGTGATCAATAATGTGCCTTTCATTGGATGGCGTTCTTATGTGATCAAGGAAGCGCCATGTTAAGACGGAACATGTAAAGGTAAAAAAACGTGTGATTGGATTGCGTAGTCCCGCAATATTTGTGCACGTTAAAAACGTTTGTGACTGCATGCAATTTTACAAAGCTTGCGAATATGTATTATTTGCATCATGTTACATTGTTGACCCGTAGCTGATAAAGACCAACACATTCTCTTTTGCTGGATGTCTGGTTGAATCAACGAACGAAAGCAAAATGTTTTCATGCATAGGATATTTATAGGCAAGTGCAAATCTCTCCAGTCCATGTTTAATATGTTTGTCAACAATGTTCCTTTTTCTGAAAAATTACTGTTGTGTTTAATGTTGAACATATCTAATTAATAAATATGCGCTATTGTGTTTGAATAAAGTAATCAATATGCATTTATCATATGCTAAATATATGATGCCGACTTCTTCTAAATGTAATTTCGTTGTATATTTTATGAAAGGTTCATTAGACACTCACATTATAAATAAAAATATTTGATTTTGTCTCTAGTTAGATAGTCCATTGTTTAACCAATCGGTTTATTTTGTCTTGTGTTGTAATAAAATGTAAGTAATTTTCTTAATCCTCGCAAAGCCAATGAGTTTCATGTGAGTACCATCTCCAGCTTTGTCCAGTTTGTGTAAAGGGTCTTTTCATATGTTAATGATGGGGTATTGTGTTGTTTTACGGTTGTAATGGTGGTTCATCTATATTTTCAATATAGCTAACCCTATTTTATTTTCAAGTGTTTGAAGCTTTTTAATATTGATATCAGTATATGTTAATCTTGTTGTTTGTAGTAGTGTCTATTACATACAGTTATGTAAAAAATATAGGATACTGTCCCTTGAATGCAAATGTTGTTTTTTGTATCATGTATGAGATCCACATAGTTTAATCTTCAAATTTATTTTTGTTAGCATATTTCCCCCCCCCACTCCTAAAAGGACTTTAAACCATATTCATTGTTAAAAAAAAATTCTTTACAATAAAATATTAACACAATAATGTCTCTTAAAGAAAATAGACTTTATTTAACACGTCAATATAAATGTTATTTAAAAATTTTTTTTTTTACAAAGTACATGTAGATATACCAACAAGCTTAAAATATGTGTTAGCATATGTAATGTTGTTAAAGGGACAGTTTAGAAAAAAAAATTTAAAAACATTATTCGAAAAGTCAATTCTGTAATATCAAGGATATCAAATGTTTATCAACAATTGAACATTTGTCTGGGTTTATTTACATTTGCTCTCTAAACCTATGAGGTTGGTGTGCTCATTTCTTAAATCTTGAAGAGTGCTTGTAATCATTATACAATTTGAGCACTAGAGGGCATTTGGATAGCATTTGTATATGTAAAACCTTGTGCTCATACAGCATATTATTGACCATGTATTGATCATTGATATCTAAAATGTTGTTATGTCAGAACAACAAATAAGTGGTCATTTTTCATAGTCATAGATACAAGGGTAAGCACATAAGTCACACATGTATTTCTCCATGTTTTGTTGTTTCAAACTTTATAATGCGTAATACAGTGTTTTCTTTGTAATCAATAATTTTCTGACTGTCCCTTTAAGCTGTGTTATTGGCATTCAAACAGTAATATGCCATCATGGATAATTGTTATGGTAATTTAGTTAGCGATTCGGGAAACAGTTTGGACATCACATCACAGAAACCAATCAATATCATGAACAAGGATAGGTATGTGATGATGTGGTTTTCACACACTTATAACCCACACTCTGCAAAGAATCTTCCTCCATGGACCCGGTCCCATAGAAGTCGATTATATACAGAGTGTGGTCCACAAGTGTATGAAAACCACATCATCACATACCTATCCATTACACAAAAAAAATATTTTAAGATGGAAAAAAATACTTACTTCCTCTTCCTTCCCCTCTTCCCACGGGGCTGAGGCTCTGGGAGAGGCAACTGCCGACTCCGAAGAGTCCTCCTTGGAGCTGTTGTGGGAGGAGTGGAAGGAAGAGTACTGGGACGACCAAGGTGAGGAGTAGATGGCTGAGGAGGAGGAGAAGATGGATGAGGAGGAGAAGATGGCTGAGGAGGAGGAGGAGTAGATGGCTGAGGAGGAGGAGGAGTAGATGGCTGAGGAGGAGGATGACATGGGCCGGCAGGAGGAGATGGCCCAGCAGCAAGAGGCCCAGCAACAAGAGGCCCAGCAACAGGAGGTAGACCAGCATGCGCCTCCCGGAAAAATGTGAACATTTCCTGATGTAGATTAAACATTCTTGTTTGTCCTTCTTGTATTCTATTCAGTATATTGATTATTTCATTTTGGCCTTGAATTATTTGATTCTGCCCATCAAGTATTCTGCGTCGTCCTTCTATGTTTTCTATCCGGGAGGTACGCATCTGGTCTATGTACTCCAGTAGAACCCGCACCTCCGCTATTTCTTCTTGTTGTGCCTGTCGAACCCGTGCACGGCGGGGTGCCCGTGCACGGCGGAGTGCGGGTCTTTGAGGGACCTCGGGTTCCGCGGGTTCCGCGGGTTCAGCGGGATCCTCCTGTGCTTCCGGGGCCTCTTCATCATCTCCCGTGCGCTGTTCGTCACAGGGGGCCTCTTCCCTCCGAAGTGGGAATTCCTCACCACCACTCTCATCCCGGGGAGATGCAGGAGGCTGTGCTGCCTCGTCCCCAGACTCTGTATATAAATAAAAAAAAAAAAAAAAAAATGTATATATTAGCATATTTGCAAATAAAGGTTTAAATGACTTAGCTTACGATACAATTACAAATGCAGAATCATTAATCCACTTTGAAATCTAACAAACAATCAATACGATTTCCGCTTTTTCTAAACCGTGTTTGTGATATCTGGTCAATGTGAATGTTTTTGCGTTTGTTTTCAGTCTGTTTAAATGCACACCTAACCTATAGCCTAGATACTGATGTAACCGCAAAGTAATAGAATGCGTGTAAACAGCGTAATAGCATTAATCTGATCCTTAACACATGAAACCCAATGTTTTATCTTTCATGATTTAGAAGCATACATTTAGTATCAACTTTCGAATGTACTTTTCTTATCTAATTAGCTTCATTCTCTGGATATTCTTTGCTGAAAAGCATATCTAAATATGCTTATAAGATGCTGATTGTTAGCTGAATATAGCTGCCTCCTGTGATTGTTTCACCGTGTGCATGGCTATTTCTTCATTAAAATATATCTCAAGAATGAATCAAATTAGGTAATATAAGTACATTTGAATGTTTTGTCAATTTGTATTCGCTACCTCAATCATGAAAGTAAATGTTTGCGTATAGTGTCCATTGAAATACATTCGTATGTGAAATTATTGTTCAATGAGCTTACCGTCAGATGAGAGTGGCAGGTTCCCGGTATCGATTCCTCCGATACCGACTACTTCCACCTCGGAGATGCTGGGCCGCAACATTTCCTCCCATCTGCAGTACTCCATTTCAAGGGCAGGGCCGCCACCGGTCCCTGCGGCATGTCGGGCCTCCAGGCTTAACTTTTTTTTAAGTTCAAGTTTACAGTCCCGGTACCGATGTTTTATAGAATCCATATCCCGGTTCCGGCCACCCACTGCATTGACTGCATTCCTAATCTCGTTCCAGAGCCTCCTCCTGTCAGTCGGGGTAGTCTTCTGGTGCTGCAGCATCCTATGCCTGGCCATATAGGCCTCTACGAGGGCCTCCTTCTCCTCCATCGTAAACCTCGCCTCCCTAGTCGCCTTGGCCTTCCCCTGTGACGATGCCCTCTGTTTCCCGGACTGTGAAGCCCTACTCTGACCGCCACTGGGCCCAGCCACTTGGTCATCTTGAACCAAGTGGCTGGGTCCACCCACCGCTTCCACCCCCGCTTCCTGCCCCCCTTCCTGCCCTGTTCCTCTCCCCCTCCCTCTACTCCCCCCTCTACCTGTCCCCTGCCTGGCCTCCATCTCCTCCCTAAACTAAACCCCAAATAATCAAACAAAAAGTGAGTGTGATGAAATGAAAGGGGGTCAAAATAAAGAACTAAAAAGACAAAAAAGGTGCTTAAAGTGTGAGGGATGTAAACAAAACAAAGAGGGTAAGGAGTATTTAAATAAACGAAAAGAAGAAGACTAAAAGGAGGATATGTAAACTAAATGTAACTAGGGGATGGGTATGGGATGGGTATGGGGTATGGGATAAGAGTAAATGGGATGAAAGGGAATGGGACTACAAGGAATGGGGTATGGAGTGTAGTATGAGGGGGTAGGGGGTATGGAGTGTATGTAGTGTTATTGATAAGTGTATGTATGTATTGAATGTGTTTGCGTGTAAATGTGTTAAGTGTACAGATAAATCACTCGCTCGCTAACTCACACTACTTCTAATTCTCAATAACAAACACTCCCACTAACGCTCACTAACTACCACTAACTGACGCTCACACTAACAACTATCACTAATAACTCCCACTAACTCACTCACGCTCCCACTAACAGACTCTCTCCCACTCCCACTAACTCCCACTAACTCACTGACTCTCTCACGCTAACACTACCAACTGACTCTCTCACGCTAACACTACCAACTGACTCTCTCACGCTAACACTACCAACTGACTCTCTCACGCTAACACTAACTCACTCTCAAAAAATCTCTAACTCTCTATTCTTAAATCTCAAAAGACCCACCAGCAACACAGTCAAAGAAGCCATGCTTGTGTGGTGCTTATATACCCTGTGTAAATGTTTAATGATGTCCCAATTTCCATTGAAATTAGTGTTCAGGTGTGCTTTATTAGCAATTAATATTATTGCAATGTGTATTAGGTGTGTTAATTTGCGCATGCTCATTTAGAGTTGGTATTTGTGGAATGTGTAGAATGCGATGATGTCATAGTGTTCGTTTTCGCTTTCATTGTCCAAAAGTATTCTTTTTAAATGTGAATTTGCGATGGTGTGTTCTTCGTGAAGTGTTGTATATGTATGTTTTTCATAATATATAATGATATTGAATGCGATTTTGTTTCTAGTGTATGTATATATTTTTTAATCCTTGTTGTTATTGTGCGATTTTCCGCATCTTAAAGTATATGCGTATTCCCCGTATAAATAGTATTAAAACTTCCCCCGCTTGTGAATGTGTAATGCTTGTGTGCTTTGTTGATTGATTGTTGTTGTGACATTTGCGGCGTGTTATTGTTGTGCATGATGTGGTATGCGTCATATGACCGAGCTGTGCGTATTCTCGCGAGATCGAGTGTTAGGTGAAAAAAGGCAATTTATTTGATTTCCCATTGATCTCTATGGGAGACTGTCTAACGCGGGCAGGATTACGCGTGTGACATACACGCGTTAGGAGCATCGTTAGATGGTCTTATCTTAACTCTAAATACCGGAGTCAAACAATGACGTGCGTTAGACATAAACACGCGTGGCGTTAACAGCCCATCTACCGCCGAACTCTAAATCTAGCCGTAATAAAATTAACCAGAGGTCTGAGCTCTTATGGTAGAATATGTTTAGCATTGTCACGCTTG
Organism: Bombina bombina; assembly: GCF_027579735.1. Taxonomy (NCBI): domain Eukaryota; kingdom Metazoa; phylum Chordata; class Amphibia; order Anura; family Bombinatoridae; genus Bombina; species Bombina bombina. The sequence continues at coordinate 120,699,763 of NC_069508.1, forward strand.
AGTCTGGGATTTAACCTACGTCCCCTGGCTTTCAGTCTTGCTTTCTAGCAGTGAGGCACTAGAGGTTGTGTGCTGTCTTTTTCCTGGTCTTTTTCCTGCACTATGTGTCTCAGTAAGGTTGCTGTCTTATACCTGATCCTGATATTTATAGTTAATTCACAATATAAGGCAGCCATATTGTAAAATGATACCAGGGTAAATGACAGAAGAAATAGCTTTAATTAGCAATTTGATCCCCTAGTATTAATTTCTGCTTCTCTAATGTATTGGCTTGTGAGCAATAATTGATATAGACAGGGCAGTTACTATGCCATGTCTCCTTATTGTAATGAAAGCCTAAATCTGTTAATAATTTCCCCTTGCAGATATATTTCTTTGGAAATGGGACAAAGTAAATAATAAAAGTATATTGAAAAGTTTTTTTTGTTTTTTTTTTTAACTACACATAATTAAGCATTTTAACTATTTAATGACCCTTTAATATTTAATATTGTACATGTTAAGCTGCTGTATCTTTAATCAAAGTAAATAACTTCAAAGTGTTACATCATAACAAGTGGTGACATCACAGTCAAAAAGTTAATGAAGCGCCTAAGAAACTTTTAATTGAGTCATCATAGATTTGGATCAGGTTTTGCTTAAATGTTAAAATCTTGGTACAAATCACAATTTAATGAAAAATAAAATATACATTTTTATGGTCTCATTTAATACTTTATAATTTCCCCATGAATATTATATTTTAAAATGTTATTTAGTTGCTTAGATACCTTGATTGCTTATAACAGTTGAGCCAGTTGCCCCAAAATATGTGCCACCAAACACCTGCTCATTTTAGCTTGATTACAGTGAAACATAATATATACTTTACAATGCATGGCTTTAATATTTATGATATAATTTAATATTCTAATAATTATTTTGGCAATTGCAGATAATATAATAGAAATTACTTCAATCTTTGGAAGAAAGCTTTTTTGTTTTTTGAGTTTATAATATTAAAGAGACATTTCAGCCAAAATTGGAATCCACGTAGAAACATTTCAGTATTTACTAGAAGCATTTTTGTCAATACATGAATATTGCAAATATGTTTCTATTCAAATTTGTAATTTGTCTGTATGCATTTCAATTTTGACCAGAATGATCATTTTTTTTTGCGGCATAATTATTCTGTATGAGCTTGCAACTCACTGTCATTCTGAGGTTCAAACTCTTTTTCTAATTAATCTCAAAGTAACAGCAAGTCCTTGGCTCTATCTTATTAGTTTATGGACAATGTTTTGTGAATTTCAATAAAGGTTTTTGGGACACCGTTCAAATGAACACTTGTCTGGCAATTTATAATTTGTTAACAATGCAGTAGCACACCAGGTAAAGTCAGTAAGATGCTTGGTTATATAGAAAGTGGTATTAGCAGCAGAAAATGTAGGTTCTTATTCCACTTCATAAGTCACTAGGAGGCCTATTTATTAAAGGTCTGTCGGACCTGATCCGACAGAGTGGATCAGGTCCTACAGACCTCGCTGAATGCGGAGAGCAATATGCTCTCCATATTCAGTATTGCACCAGCAGCTCTTGTGAGCTCCTGATTCCACGCCACCCCCTGTAGATTCGCAGCCAATCGACCGCCAGCAGGGGATATCAATCAACCGATCTTACGCGATCAATTTGAATTGTGGCAATCGCTGTCCGCCTCCTCAGAGCAGGCGGACAGGTTATGGAGAAGTGGTCTTTAGACCGCTGCTCCATAACTTGTGTTTTTGGTGAGTCTGAAGGCTTTCCAGAAACATGGGGCGTCAAGCAACATACGGAGCTGGATAACTATGCCCCATTATCTTTACAGGTCTCATAGGTTCAGGAGATTGTATCTCATGTAGGACATTTAAAAAAAAAAGCTAAAAACATTTCAATTGACAGATGTTTAATTGTACATGATCTAAAAATAACATTTATAAGTAGCAAAAAAACTATCTAAATAACTAATCTAAAAAGTGCCCTGAAAAGGGCATTTAGCTCTTTTGCTGCCCAAAAAACAAACAAACAAACAATAATCTTAAAAAAAAAAACACCCTGAAAAAAGAAACCTACCACTAAACCCCAAGATGGTACCCAATGAAGATGATGGCATCGGCGCTCTATTTCATCTTGGCGGCAGTCCATTTTCATCCAAGTGGCAGTGCGGAGGTGGTGGTGGCAGTGGTCCTCATCTTTCGACCTTGAACACGGAGGTCCTCTCCATGCAGTCACCAGCAGCACACTGAATTTTGAGTGCAAGGCAATCCTTTTATATTGGGGCACCCTTGAATACCTATTGGCTAATTTGAATGTTCAAATTCAAATTAGCCAATAGAATCAAAGCTTTTTCTATTGGCTGATTTGAATTTGGACATGAAAATCAGCCAATAGGAATGCTAGGGCACCCCAAAATAAAAGGGGTACCTTGCATTTAAAATTCAGTGTGCAGCTGGTGACCACATGAAGAGGACCTCTGTGTTTAAGGTTGCAAAATGAGGACTGCCACCTCCACCTCCACCACCGAGATGAAGATAGACCGCCGCCAGGATGAAGATGGAGCGCCACCGGGATGAAGATGGAGCGCCGCCAACCATCATCTTCGGTGAGTACCACCATCTTGGGGTTTAGTGGTAGGTTTATTGGGTGTTTTTTTAAGATTAGGTTGTTTTTTTTATTTGTAGTTTATTATTTTTTGGATAGTTTTTTTTTATTTTGGGGTGGTTTTTTTATTTTAGGGTATTAAAATAGGCATTATTTTGGGGTGGGGGGGCTGGCGGTTTAGGGGTTAATAGTGTAATGCAGACTTTGCAATGTGGGGGGCTGGCGGTTTTAAGGTTAATAGTGTAGTGCAGACTTTGCGATGTGGGGGTGTGGCGGATAGGTTTTAACAGTGTAGAAACTTACTTTGCGGTGGGGGTGTGGTGGTTTAGGAGTTAATAGTGTAAAGAGGTAGTTTGCAATGTGGGGGTTAGTGGTTTAGGAGTTCATAGTGAAGTTTAGTGCCACTGTTTCATTCATTTGAGTGGTAAATTTGATTACTTTGTAATACAAGCACATATTACCACTCTACGATACCCGTATAAAATATGGGTAGTGTAAATTACCACGAGTTCGCATAAAAGAATTCATGGGAATTTGAAATGCACACAACTTGTAATATGGATTAGAGAATAAAAAACACCACAATCTTGCAATCTCATTTACGCTCCTACCGCTACCGATAGCGCTCCACTTGTAATCTGGACCTTTATTAGCAACAATTAATGAATATGAAACAATGAAAGTATTGTTATTTATTTTTTTGGTTACAAATGATTCTTTCTAAACAATATTTGTATTGTCTATCCACATGTCTAGTTAGATTTTTGGTTGTAAAAGTCTAAAATCGCTTTAACATGAGAGAAAATATAGACTTTCTCACTGCACGTAGCAGTCACTGATAATAATTTTAACATTGATTATAGCTCACTCGGTTTGTAAAAATGACAGATACTTGCAGAGATTATTAAATGGTGGTCTTATGTCTGAATGTGAAATGTAGTCTAGACGCTCAGGGGCATATGCTACATGCAATGGGGAGTTTGACCAAAGTCATAGCTGCTGTGGAGCATAATACATAACAGCCCTAGGCTACTGTTCAATTTTCTGAACATAGTTACTACTCCATAGCAGGGGAGCCCCTTAACTTACATTTATTTCAAATCAGCTCATTGACTTCCCTGTTATAAAGTCTTTTGCATCATATTAAATACAAGAGTATCAGGTATCCTCTTTCCCTTAGTAATCATAAAACACTTGGCAGAAGCAACACACCAAGTTTATTTTTGTTATTATTTTAGAATGATGTAAACCAAAAAACAGAAAGATATAAAGATGGCATCAACTTTATAATGTCAGCTGTTTCGAAAGATAGTTACTATAAATTGTTTTGATAGATAGATAGATAGATAGATAGATGGATAGATGTATAGATGGGTAGATAGAGAGATGGATGGATAGATGATAGATAGATAGATGAAAGATAGAAAGATAAATGATAGATAGATAGATAGATAGATAGATAGATAGATAGATAAATAGATGGATAGATAGATGTATAGATGGGTAGATAGAGTGATGGATGGATAGATGATAGATTGATAGATAGATAGATGATAGATAGATAGATAGAAAGATAGATGATAGACAGATAGATAGATAGATAGATAAATAGATAGACAGATAGATGATAGATAGATAGATAGATAGATAGATAGATGATAGATAGATAGATGATAGATGATAGATAGATAGATAGATAGATAGATAGATAGATAGATAGATAGATAGATAGATAGATTGACAGACAGACAGACAGACAGACAAACAGACAGACAGACAGACAGACAGACAGACAGACAGACAGACAGATAGATAGATAGATAGATAGATAGATAGATAGATAATAGACAGATAGATAGATAATATGGATATCTAACAATAATCATGTTTTTACAATCGCTATATAACATATTAACTTTTCTTGCATGAACATAATCCTACAAGGGTATCCCAATATATCAGAAAACATTTGAATAGGTTTTTGTCAAGCTTTTGGACTTTTCATATTTCAAAAAAGTATAAAAAACTTAACAACATGAAACCCAATCAGACTTTGGGTTTTTCCAATAACTTTTTGCATGGAAACATTATTAAGCATATTCGGGACACTTTTCAATAAAAACACATTTTGCTAAAAAAGCAAGCAAACATTTATTCTTTTGAACAAATTTTCTCTTTTTTTTGCAATTTTTCAAATGACATTTAAACAAACACAAATATGTCCTAGTTTCCATACAAAAATAAATTACTTTTTAAAAAACATTTTAGGATAATGCACAGTAGTTTTGGAGAAAATAAAGGTAAAAGGTTTTCCATAGCTTAAACATACAGAAAATTATCATTAAAGTGTTATTTCAAATGCATATCTATCATCTATTGTGCTTGTTTATACACTATGTGCTAGATTACAGGTGGAGCGCTATATATCACTTTCATGAAAGCGATATTAGCACTCCACTTTTTAATATCAGCGCACAATATTGTGCAATGGTATTACAAGTTAGTCTCAATGTGAACGAGAACGCGCTCCTATAGGCTCCCATGGGAGCCTTGTTCTGATGCCGTAAGAGAGATGTTGTGACGGGTCCAGCAAGTAGGAGTGACTGAGAAGAGTAGGTGGGGCCAGTTTACGATAAGTTCTAGGCCAGTGCAATATATCATAAATAGACACATGCACAATCAAAAATTTTGGTTCGTCCAAAAGATTCGGTTTGGAATTTTTGGCTATATCGGGTTGTCAGAATTTCATTTGAATATTTGGATAAGAATTTAGTTCAAAACAAAACTCGTTTTAAATACCAGTGGGAGAATTTATTTTTTAAACAACCAAATTAAACTGCAATTAATTGCCAATGATTGAAAGATTCACTGTTAACTGTGACACAAGAACAAACAAGAACTAGAACATGTTTTAAAAAAATAATTCAAAATGTAAACTGAAATTAAAAGCATCTGATAATTACAGTAATATCCATTATTCACTACCTTTGTCCACCACCCTATTGTCTCTATGACTTCTAACTTTTCACTTCCAAACAGTACAAATTTTCTGTACCATCTTATTATTTTCAACTCTCTCATTCTTTTCAACTCCCTCATGGTGAAGTACCCACACTCCTCACTTTCTCACATACCTGCTACATACAAGTTTTGGTTAATAGTTATCCTTGGAGACTTAATTCATAGAAGGGAAGGGGCAGGAGATGTGGCAGCAACAGGCATCAGACTTAATCAACTAGGTAGGGCTCCTGTACAAGCCCCCCTACAGATACACCTTCAAGAGAGAATAAACATTTTTTTAAAGTCCCATGGATACAGCGGCCAACATCTTCCTGCGATTGGTAACAGCAAGCAGCAGAGTTATTGAACTATGTAGGCCTCACAGTACATAAACCTCAAAAATACAACTCCAAGGGAGAAGGAGGACAAATACATGCCTAGAGTCCCTTGGACACAGTAGCCAGACATTCCTTAAAGATTTGTCACTGATGGATGATGACCACCACATAGCAGGAAGAGCAGGAACAGGAGTGGCAATAGCAGCAGCAGAGTTACTGAACTACACTGTCAGGAAAAAAAGGGTACAGTTGGGGTCTGTTTGTGAACACTTAGAGTACAACTGCTGTGGTTGTACCCTCAATGGGTCATAACTACACCATAAGGAACTAACATATACCATTTAAGGGTAAAAAAAAGGAACAAATATGTTTCCAACTATGAAAGGGTCCATGTTTGTACCATTTAATCCCCCAAAAAGGTACAAACACTAGTGTGACCAAAAGGATGAGGGGTGTGTGTGTGTGTGTGTGTGGGGGGGGGTTTAAGGCTGCCAAACCCTGCAAGTCCATATCATTTGTGCACCTGATTGTTGTTATTTCCCAAAATAGTAAACGGTTATTTTATACTTAGACTACATAGAGTTTCCCACAGGTATCTCACGAATTCAATTGACACATAATTTGCAATCACCCAAAATGAATTCATCATACATGCTGCACAGCAAAATAGTTATTGTTCAATAGTTATTGGTTATATGCAAAAGGTGGGAAAAAACAACAAAAAAAACCTGTAACAACCGAGCTCTTCACTGATGCTGTGTTGCTGGTTCTAAACAGCACACAGGCATTTAATTAACATTTAATGTTTATATTTAGAGCATCAAGATGATGACTTTTACACATAAAGCAAATATATTAACTTAAATTATACAGAAAAACATTTCATTTTAAACTCTATAAAATAAACAAGAGCTGTTTAAGATCCAGTTTTAAAAAATAAAATAAAATTGTGACTGTTCCCCAGTCACATACATGGGAATTTTGTAACATCTATCTATTGGTAGAAAGGTCCTGGACATTGTGTAGCACAGCTCTATCTATTGGTTGAATGTTCTTGGACATTGTGTAACACAGTGCCACCTATTGGTTGAAAGTTCCTAGACATTGTGTAACACAGTGCCATCTAATGGTAGAAGGTTCATCACCAAAATGTTGTCACGCCACTCCTGGGTTCACCACCGCTGTTCCGTTGCCTTGGACGTCATCGCTGCACGCCCTTTTCTCTTAAGCCGGTCGGGATCTCCTGTGGCGTGACTCCTGCACCTATATAAGATACTCATTCACTATCTTCTGGGCCCAAGTATAGGTGTTCCTGTGTGTGCTCCTGGGTTCTGTATTCTTTAAACTGCTGGATTGTTACATCGTTATTGAACTCTGCCTGTATGACCACTCTGCTTGCCTTACCCTTAAACTGCTGGATTGCTACATTGTTACTGAACTCTGCTTGTCTGACCACTCTGCTTGCCTTACCCTTAAACTGCTGGATTGCTACATTGTTACTGAACTCTGCTTGTCTGACCACTATGCTTGCCTTACCCTTAAACTGCTGGATTGCTACATTGTTACTGAACTCTGCTTGTCTGACCACTCTGCTTGCCTTACCCTTAAACTGCTGGATTGCTACATTGTTACTGAACTCTGCTTGTCTGACCACTCTGCTTGTCTTACCCTTAAACTGCTGGATTGCTTCATTGTTACTGAACTCTGCTTGCCTGACCACTCTGCCCGTTTAACCCTTAAATTACTGGATTGCCTTGCCATTGCTGAACTCTGCCTGCCTGGCCATTATATTGGTTTACCCTTGAACTGTTATACTGTTGGATTTCCTTTGTTGCTGATACCTACCTGCCTGACCATTCTTTTGGTTTGACCTTGAACTGTTTTACTGCTGGATTGCCTTCCTGTTGCCGGACTCTGCCTGTCTTGACCTTTCTCTGCCTTCATCGTATTGCCGTAAAGAACAACCCTGTCTGCTGTGAGTACTGCTTAACTAATTTCCTATACTCACTTTGCTCTGGGTTATTTCCTATCATTCCACTTGACACCAGGATAAGAAGACTACTGGCCAAGTTTGGTCTGATAGAGAAATATCCCACAAGCATTACAAATGTGTACTGGGGAAAAATACTAATTTGCATATATTTTGCATAGGGTGACAGCTCAAATGTATGGTTTTGAGTTTTACTATTTGCCTCCCCTGAATCTCCCTTCCATTTGTTAGAGTTATATTTTATTATTATGTAGTTATCTATATGTCTTTTCTATGTTTATGTTTTATGTGGATGGTGTCACCAAAACTTAAGTGGTGTGTTTTAAGAGTCTAGTCCTGAGAGAAACAAAGCATTTTGAATAGCTTCTTTTGGAACAGTTGGTCTTGCTTGGTTCTTTCAGGAATTTAATTTCAAGAAAATGCTTTCTAGCTGTACATTCCAAAATCATCGAATTCAGTGTGGCTATTTTATATTTTATTTTGAATTATTGTTATTATTTTTCTGACCAAGAGCACAGTAGGTGAATATATACTTGAAGGTTATTTAATACATTTGGTGGAACAGCATTTTGGCTTTTTTTTTCAAAGAGCTTTATTAAGAAATATCATTTATATATATATATATATATATATATATATATATATATATATATATATATATATAATATAATACATTACAGGACACACCGAGACTGGCGATAAGGCAATATATTACAGATCAAAATGCTAGGTTTGTTATAGTCCATACCACAATTGTGGCTTTTTCGTCTTCAGGCGCAAGAAGGCAACTCAGAAAAGAAAAAATAAGTGCCAGGCATTGAGTCCTGTAACATGTCAAACTAGGTGTTCAGATCAAGCTCTGTTTTTACAGATAATTTCTCATTACATAATAGAAAAACATTTTAATATGAAAAATGTAAACAATAATTCAGTTTTGTGATTTTTTTTAACACATTCATTCTAATTTTCTTTTAAAACTCAAACATAAACAGTTTAATTTTAAGTATAATCTAAGGAGGGTAAAAATAGGCATGATTTGTTTAGGGGTAGGGGTATTGGCCTTATGAGATCAAAGTTCTGTATTATGGGGGGGGCAGGAGAACTTATTTGAGGGTTAGGCAGAGAGTACTGGAGGACAGAGAGAAAGGTGAAGAGAGTGAGGTGACAGAATTTTTGTGGGGTGAGGATGGGGGAGGAAAATGTTCAGGTGTCTGGTTTGACTCACATGGTAGTTTCCCTAGGTTACTTAGTGAGGCCCAGGGATTAAGAAAGGGACATTAATCTTTTTTGCCAGTGGCGTACCAGGGTTTCCAGATGAGAAAGTGCAGATTGTGTTGTTGTTTAGAGTAAAAGACATAACTTTCCATTGATTTGAAGTATGTGATTAGGTTTATTAGACCTTGCCAGTGCGAGAGTTGGGTTTCTCCAGTTCCTGGCTATTGAGAGTTAAGCTGTCATGAGAATTGTTATCAGTAGACAGCATTTGGGTAAGGTTTTTTTTGTGAAGATTAAGGTGGAGACAGAAGCAGCATTCCTGTTTGCATTCAGAGTTCCCAAGTAGAGATCTCGGGGGAGCCTTAAAGGGACACTCAATCAAAATTAAACTTTCATTATTCATATAGAGCATGCCATTTTAAACAACTTTCCAATTTACTTCTATTAACAAAATGTGCACAGTCTTTTTATATTTAAACTTTTTGAGTCACCAGCTCCTACTGAGCATGTGCAAGAATAAGTGTGTATGCATTTGTGAATGGCTGATGGCTGTCACATGGTACGTGTATGCATTTGTGATTGACTGATGGCTGTCACATGGTACAGGGGGAGTGGAAAGACACATTACTTTTAAAATTGTCAGAAAGAAAATCTACTACTCATTTGAAGTTCAGACTAAGTGCTATTGCATTGTCTTGTTATCTTGCATTTGATGATTATGCAAATCTACTATGTTGACTGGTCCTTTAAAAGATCAAAGTGAAGTTTAACTGGTATGGAGGTTTTTTCAAGAAGATCATCATTGGTCATGAGCTTTTTTTCTAAAAAGAAATCTGATGGACTGAGATCGGACAATCCGGTCATCACACTTGGGCTTGTGGCTAGAAGGCCATATAGTAGTCCTCTGAGAGAGTGAATTGGTGAAGGGTGGGGGAGATTTAAATTTGGAGACAGAGGTTGAGCCACTGGTCTCTGCACTGGATAACATTCTTATTGGAGAGGGGAATAGAGGGGGTATAGTGGAGGGGTATCCATAAAAGGTATGTCAGTGTCATATGTGTGGGAAGTGAGGCTTGTTCTATTTTGAACCACCGGGGGAGATGTGTGTATTCATTGCTGCTTCATAGTATAAGTGAACATTTTGGAGGCTTAGGCCTCTGGACAGGAGGGGGCATTGTTACAGGATAGCTGCTATCCTCAGGCCATATACAGTCGTATGCAAAAGTTTAGGCACGCCTGATTTTCATTTATAAATAATTGGGTGTTTGGATTAGCAATTTCATTTTGATCTATCAAATAACTGAAGGACACAGTAATATTTCAGTAGTGAAATTAGGTTTATTGGATTAACAAAAAATGTGCAATGTGCATCAAAACAAAATTAGATAGGTGCATAAATTTGGGCACCCCAACATAAATATTGCATCAATATTTAGTAGAGCCTCCTTTAGCAGAAATAACAGCCTCTAGAGGCATCCTATAGCCTGTAATGAATGTCTGGATTCTTGATGAAGGTATTTTGGACCATTCCTCCTTGCAAAACATCTCAAGTTCAGTTAGTTTTAATGGTTACCGAGCATGGACAGCCCGCTTCAAATCACCCCACAGATTTTCAAAAGATATTCAGGTATGGGGACTAGGATGGCCATTCCAGAACATTGTACTTGTTCCTCTGCATAAATGTCAGAGTAGATTTTGAGCAGTGTTTTGAGTTGTTGTCTTGTTGAAATACCTAGCTCTGGTGTAACATCAACTTTGTGACTGATTCCTCAACATTATTCTCAAGTATCTGCTGATATTTAGTGGAATTCATGCAACCCTCAACTTTAAAAAGATTCCCAGTACCAGCACTGGCCACACAGCCCCACAGCATGATGGAACATCCACCAAATTTTACTGTGGCTAACATGTGTTTGTCTTGGAACGCTGTGTTCTTTTGCCGCCATGCATAATGCCACTTGTTATGACCAAATAACTCAATATTTGTTTCATCAGTGCACAGCACCTTCTTCCAAAATGAAGCTGGCTTGTCCAAATGTGTGTTTACATACCTCAAGCAACTCTGTTTGTGGCATGTGTGCAGAAAAGGCTTCTTCTGAATCACTCTCCCATATGCAGAATTGTTTAATGATGCACAGGGACACCATCTGCAGCAAGATGATGTTGTAGGTCTTTGGAGGTGGTCTGTGGGCTGTTTTGACCATTCTCACCATCCTTTGCCTTTGCCTCTCTGATATTTTACTTCTGCCCTTAACAAGAACTGTGCCTGTGGTCTTTTATTTCCTCACTATGTTCCTCACAGTGGACACTGACAGCTTAAATCTCTGTGATAGCTTTTTGTAGCCTTCCCTTAAACCATAATGTTGAACAATCTTTGTTTTCAGGTCATTTGAGAGTTGTTTTGAGGCCCCCATGTAGCCACTCTTCAGAGGAGAGTCAAAGGGCAGTGGAAGCCAGTGTTGTGGTCTCAGCCGCTCCTCTCCAAACAAAAGCAAAGAATCCAGATATCTGTGAATGGAGATACTCGCAGAATTACACTAGGAAGCACCCTCTTTTTTGTGATCTCCATTCACAGATATCCGGATGCTTTTCCTGTAAGTCTTAGACTCTTGGGCTCCCTCCCCCAAGGGGGTCATTACCTGGTAATTTTATTACATAGAAGTAAGATCCTATTTAAAGTGACATCCTGAGTTTTACAAGTGTCTATTTCTTTGTTCTACAAATCTGTGTTTCAGAACAAGGGGTGGGGTGGGGTCGATATCACCCATTCCAGCATTTGTTCACAATGCAGCCAATTCATACAGTAATAAAGATTCCTATGATATCTCACCTTTTACATGACAATAGGGATTCATAATATTGGGTGAAAGCTATCCCAATCTCTTTAAGGGAGTGTACTGGGCCTACTGGTGTTTTAATGGTCGGGAATCTGCATGTAATTTGCTAGCTAAGAGCCGGTCTGCTTTATTACTTTTATAATTAAAGAGTTGATGGGGGATAGGAGATTAGATTGAACTCTTTGTTCCTCAACGGAGTTGATCTTGGATCTGATTGCGGCTATCTGTTCTGAGATTGGCCTGGATGGGGCTTTTTATTTCCTTGCTCTAGAGTACGGAGGTCCGCATACATTTGGGCAAGGGTCTGGCCTCGATTCTTATGATCTTTTGCTGCTTGCTTAAGGAAATGGCCCCTAAGGTATGCTTTGGCGACTGCCCACAGTGTGGGGTCATTGGTTTCCTTTTTATCATTAAGCATGAAGAATTCTTCTATGATCATTGAGGTTGGGACTAGAGAAGGGCCTGATATCAAGGTGGGTGCTAATCTTTAGGAAGGGGGGCTTGAGGAGGGAGCTGTGGATAAGATTTCCACTGAGACCATGTTGTTTTCTGACTATGGACAGATTGAAATTTTGGGATGTGATAATTTATCTAACAGGGCTGAATGACATAGTAGATAGTCAATCAAGGATAAGGATTGATGAGGTTTCAAGTAGAAGGTGAAGTCCTTCTCAGTAGGAGAGAAACATCTCAATGAGTCAGAAAGGTAGTATTGATACATGAGGGATCGGAAAGAGTGGGCTTGGGTAATTGATCCTCTATCTGGAGGTTTGTGGGAGGGTATTTTTTATCCAGGGTTGGGTCCCAGGCGAGGTTAAAATCACCACCCATAAGGAGAATACCTCTGCACATTTCATCAATTAATGGGAAGATTTTTCTCAAAAATGGCAGTTGTTTAGAGTTAGGGGCGTATAAGGATACCAGGGTATATTGGACATTGCCTAGTTGGCAAACCATGACTAGGAATTTGCCCTCGGGGTACCCCTCCAGAAACAGATTGATTTGTGGACCATGATTGTGATTCCTCATTTTTTGGTCAGGGGGGATGCCCTTTGGCATATGGGAAATAATTTGAAAATTTTAAGAAAAGTGGAACCCTGAGGCCAGTCGGTCTCTTGTATGAAGCCCAATTTTATGTTATTTTTTAACAGGTATCTAAGTAATAGGCTTCGTTTGGTGGGGGAATTCAGTCCTTTGGTGTTAAGGGTGGCAATTTTAAATGACGGCATGTTCAGTTTGTGAGTTGTAAGGTCTGGAGAAGAAGACAGGAGGAGAGAGAAAGAGATAAAAAAAGGGGAGGGGAGTTTTAGAAAGGGTTAGAGAGAGTAAGAGGCTTTGAAGGAGGTTGTCCTTCCGGTCTGGTTTCTGAGAAGCGAGAAAAGATAATGGATCTTATGTGTCTATAAGGCCTAGAATAGGTCTGTGATAAACAATACACAGCCAATAAGTACTCTAATCTTTACTTGTGAGTAGAGCACATAAACTTTTTTTGGGGGGGAGATCTACCTGAATGGGATGAGATGAAGGAGGCTTAACCCCATTGAGTCAGGTCTTGAGCAATTTAGATAAGCAATAAAATAATGTTTGGGGGGGGGGCGGAGCTAACCACTGAAGAGACAGGACGTGCTTCATGGCAGCTCTCGCTAAAACTTAGCAAAAAATAGTTAAATCAGCGAGAATTATACAGTTTTTTCTTGTTACACCCTGCTCAGCCAGAAACCTTATCGTGTGGGCATTAATCTCTACTAGGGGCATGTTTGAACTTTGTAAACTACCGCTCTAACTTTTGCTGACTTGGAGGAGATCGGGAGGCAGCAAACAGACGACTAGATCTCCGGAGGGTTGGGGCTCCGCTCCGGAGACCGAACTGCCTCTGCTAATAAAGATTTGGGACCTAACAGTGGTTTGCGCTCTCAGAGGGGCTCCTACACAGCGCAGCAGAATAACCCTGTCAACCCCGCGCCTCAGGCCTCAACCCGCCGACATCACTTACACCCTGCAGCTAGCCGCACTCTGCATCTTGCTCCGGAGGGTCGGGGATCCGCTCCGGAGCACTTACCAACCGACTGCTGTCTGCTGAGGTGAGCGGGTGCAAAGTTCCTTCCCTCCAATACCACCTGAATTTGAGCCGCAGCCCCAGCGGTCCAGAGAGCTGACCGTGCGTCCCATCAGGGAGCTGAGGAGATATTGCCGACACAAACTGGAGTTGAGGAGTATCCCCCGCATCTAGTTGCCTGGTTCTCCCTTAGACTAGAGGGCCAGTAGCCCATCATACAGAGCGCGCTGTAAAGGCGCGAACAGCGGCCATCTTGGGACTCCACTCTCAGCCCCTGTACTGACCTCCGCGACCAGGAGGACCTACCTGGCCAAGCAACACCGCTAACCTGAAACTCTTCTGCTCTGGCACTGCAGCCTTGACACACGCCAGAGAGAGTCTTGGGGATCTCCGGACCTTCAGTGAGTACTATCACCACATTTGGGTCCCTTTCTGGTCCTAACTGCCCCATGTGAACTGTATTCCATGCTACAACACCTAAAAAAAAAAAAGAAGAGAAAGGGGAAAAAAGCCACATCGGAACAACCTCTGAGGACTCAGGTAAGGGCACTTATAACGTATTAGCCCTAAAGTTTAAGCATTCATAACTGGCAGGACTACTCAGTCTATTCACATACCCTTCTCCTTAATGTGAACAGTGCTCACAGCAAATGAACGATATTTAAACTCCTTAGCTATATTGACTACCTGTCAGAGGAGCTCAGTGACAGTTACAGATAACGATACAGACTCCCAGTTCCTATAATACCTACCATTGAACTCATAAGCTTAGTGCATACTACGCTAAAATTGTAGCAGGCGTTTGAGAGCTGGAGATTTGAATACTGCCTTATTAACTAACAGGTGGGCTTGACAGGAGGGCCCGGTTTGTTTAGGTGGCTCAAGACTCCAAGCAACTACAGTTCACCTAATGCACACTGAATATACACTAACACCTGCTTGAAAAGTGTATAATTACACAGGCCATTTCTCAATCACTATAAATTCCCTTGCAGAGTTTGAACTAAAGAAATAAAGAAATAGGGTTTTCATTCAGTCCTTAAGTGTATTTCTCTCTGGGGCAGTTTTTCTGCTATCTGCTCCTGACTGGTTGCTCTTAATAACTGCACTGTAAGCAGTCTGGGGATACCCCTCACCACTGTGCAGTGTATTGGTTGCACGGACATTTCTGGAACAGATTTGCAATATCAAATTATAGCCTGTAACTCATATAGATTTGTTCATTGACCTTATTTCTGTATCAGGCTGAGTTGATTTACAGGCTGCATATCTTATGTTATAGCTGCTGTGTCAGCTCAGGTGTCCCTGTCCTTTAAGTTCAGTGTGTAGTGTTTTTGACGTAACCTGCCTTTTTCCTCCAACAGGTTCCACCTTGTGGTGCACACACCAGTTAGAGTTAGCATACCCCCCAATAACACTACTGTTTTGGTGTCACTTTGGCGCCACTTTAGGGCCACTTCAATACATAACTCTCACTGCTACCTTTACTGGGGGGGCACACGGGCCCAGATGGGGATTTGAGCAATTATCCTCTAGCTTGGTTTTAGCCTAAGGTGGACCTAGAACACACTGACAGTTTAGAACAGGTTTTATATACACCTTGCTCTACAACTTCAAGGCACAAGCCTTTCCAGGCTGGAGTATAGGCATTTCATCCTATAAAGTTCCACTCCCAATGCCCAGTCCTACTTAGTTAGGCATTGATACATACCAGCCTCTCCTTGACCACAAGGTGTATGCTTTAAACTAGCCTTGTGCATAGTTAGTCCAAGTTTCCAGGTTTCATTGGGCTTTTCTGATAGTCGCTACCATATACCCTAGAGTACAGCTTAGTGTAAGAGTGCGTCTAGGTATTAGATCACTACAGAGTCTCACTCTAGAGTTCATATCCAAGTAACTGCACGCTACAGAGTCACATATCGAGGGCCCTAGTGGGAAGTCTCTTTGGATTGGTATTTACCGTATAGCTAGATTGTTTATCTAACCTTCTTGCCATTGTTTGTTTG
Organism: Bombina bombina; assembly: GCF_027579735.1. Lineage (NCBI taxonomy): Eukaryota > Metazoa > Chordata > Amphibia > Anura > Bombinatoridae > Bombina > Bombina bombina. The sequence goes on from NC_069508.1 coordinate 120,715,824, forward strand.
CCTCTCCATCACCTCCCCGCTCCCACTCGGCTTGTCTGTGTGGGTCACATCCAATTTCCCGTCCCCTTCCTTCGGATCGTATCCCCATCATCCCTGAGGTGAGGGTTCAGGGTCGATTTATTGTATGTAAGTGTTAGTATATAACATGTGAGCCTTATATTCTATTTGGCGTTCAGCCCCGCTCTGCATCACTTAGAGCAATGTATAACTTTCTTACGTGATATGTTTCACTAACCTATTTTCTTTGCAGCAGATCAGTACAGCCTTTTGTAATTCTATCCTAGGCTCACTGGGATTAGAGTACTTCGACTACATATAGCCCTAACAACATGCCACACTTGGGCAGGAAGCCCCCTAAATCAGCTTCAAAAACCAAGAAGACAGTCTATGACCACTTCTCACAACGTCCCAAGAGTCCAGACATGTATCCACAAGGAGAGTTGAGTGATCATGATTCACAGGATGAGGAGTCCCAATCAAGTGTCCAGTCTGCGTCAGCCTCACAACACTTCATCACTGAGAAATCATTAAAGAAATTGCTGGCCTCGCAGACTAAATCCATCACACAGGAAATCCAGCGAAGTTCTGCGGAGCTTAAAAAAGAGATCTCAGAAGTTGGGGAGAGAGTAGATGCTCTGGAAAGGAAACAAGATGACTTGGTGGTGGATCAATCCAATCTCTTAGCCTACTCTGAATCTCTGGCTGACCAAATCTCTCAATTGGAACTTAAAGTGGCAGATGTGGAGGACAGATCCAGGCGCAATAATATCAGATTTCGAGGCATCTCGGAAACAGTTGCGCCTTCCGATCTACAAGACTTCTTGAAGGAACTGTTTCACCAGTTGATAGGCAGTCCAGAGGGTTTGACCGCCACCATGGAACGGGCACACAGAGCACTCCGTGCTAGAAATGTGGCACAAGATAAACCGCGAGATGTAATAGTTTGCTTTCACAGCTTCATATACAAGGATAGGCTGATGCAGGCAGCCTTCAAGAAACCATCTTTGAGCGAGAAATTTAAAGACATACAGCTTCTCCCTGACCTCTCGGCTTACACTCTACAACAGAGACGCCACTATCAATCTGTCACCACCACTCTCAGAAAAAATAACATCAAATATAGATGGGGTTTCCCAACTCGCCTCATTATCTCCAAAGACAACCAAACCTTTGTAGCTACAACTCTAGCCCAAAGCCTAACTCTCCTCACTAACTGGGGGCTCAGACCTGAGCCACCTCCTCAACAGGACCCTCCTTATCCTAAGTTGCGGGCTTCCGCTCCTGAGTGGACTGTTAATGAACGCAGAGCCAAAAGAGCAAAACTTCCTCAGCCCACAGGCACTCCCTAACCCTTGGGGTTAGCCTCATTCAACCATCATTTGGGAAAAATGTTGCTCTTCACTTACAACCACCAGGTGGTTTACTGTTGTTCAGGTTCACTGTACTGTTCTGTGTTTGCATCACATGTTGAACGTGTTTTACTGAAGTATGTTCTGTTGATTATTATGTTGTTGTTATCTAACAGTTTACTTAGTGCATTTTTAGTGTTAATTTACATTTAAGTATTCACTTACCGCAGAGCGGGGCTGTTGTTAGGTATGCTCTCTACATTGTGTACCTAAGAGTAATCTATTCCACTGCTCCGCCCCCACATAGAAGTCCACTATAGGACTCTTTGAGGTGGACTAATTCCACCACACTTTTGAGCACTCTCTCTGGTGCTCTCCTTTTCCCGCCCTCCCCTCCTTTTGCTGTTTCTTTCCTCCTCCACTGGACCCACAACACAATTTAGATTATTCAATAAGTCCTACACTTTCATCCTCACCACTGACTATGTCCACTATTAGGCTTCTGACACATAATGTTAGAGGTCTGAACTCGCCTCACAAACGTAGCCTGCTACTCAGGACATTGAGCCACCACAACCCTGATGTGGTATTCCTCCAGGAGACCCACTGGCTTGACAAGGAACCCCTTAGGCTAATTTCTAATTCCTATACCCATATTGAAGTCGCCTCTTACACTAAAAAAGCCAGAGGGGTGGCGATATTGTTGCACAAGCGCCTGGCCTTTGAAAAGGTAAAAGTGATTAGTGACCCCCAGGCAAGATATGTTATCCTGATCTGTAAAATAAATCATGTCACATATACCCTAGTGTCCGTATATCTTCCCAACTCCAAACAGCCACGTTTCCTTAAACACATTCTTCATGCCCTTTCTCAAGTCCAACAGGGGAGACTCCTCATAGCAGGAGACTTTAACATGGTCTGGGACCACTCGATGGATAGAAAACCTAGGTCCACAGACCCAGCACCCTTTCTAGCTAAACAACTCTCACACAGTTTCCGCCAAATAATGACCGCCTCAGGCTTATATGACATATGGAGAGCCCTACACCCCAGGGATCATGACTACACCCATTTCTCACATCCTCACAAATTATACTCCAGGCTCGATTACATCTTTTCTACAGCTGACTCTCTAGACTTAGTTAAGAGGGCCAAAATTTCCCTCTGCCCCTGGTCTGACCACGACTCAGTCCAAGCTGACATAATTTCCACTAACACCACTCATATTTGACCTAATTGGAGACTGCCCCACCAGATTCTAGAGGACATACCCTTTAGGGAGGAACTCCGTAGAGATATCACCCACTTTATTCAGACTAATGATAACCTTTCGGTTAGGGACGACACATTATGGGGCGCGGCTAAAGCGACAATTAGAGGTCTTTTTATCACTAAACAATCGCATCTAAGAAAACAGGCAGGCCTCACTCTCTCACAGGCCCATATTAAGTTGAGACAACTAGAGGCGTGCAATAGAGTTACAGTTTCGGCAGAGACTACCTCTCAAATTATTGAGATCAAAGACCACATTTCCAGGATCGAACTGCGCAGAACCCAACTTAACCTCACCAAGCTTAAACATTTATTTTACTATAAAGGTAATAAAGCCGATACTCTGCTAGCAAACAAAATTAGGAAAAGATTAGGGGCATCAAGGATCCATTCCATTCAATCATCGGGATCTCATCTTCAAATCCCGTCCCAGATAGGTGAGGCGTTTGCCCGACTACTATGCCAAGCTCTATAATATAGCCAAGGCTGAGTCTCCTGGACCTCTTCTCAAGAGGTAATGGAAACTTACCTTAAGACTCAATCGTTACCCATGCTGGCCCCTGAACAACGAGATGTCTTGAGCTCCCCCTTCTCTCTTCCAGAGGTCTTGAGAGTTATTAAGAACACAAAGTCTTTTAAGGCCCCTGGCCCGGACGGTTACCCGGCCCACTTTTATAAGACCTATGCCCAGGAACTTGCCCCGTTACTGCTAAAATTCTATAACTTGGCTAGAAAGGAAGGTAGCTTCGGGAGTGAATTTCTTGAGGCTAACGTTATCACCATCCTCAAGCCGGACAAGGACCCATCGCTCTGCGCGAGTTATAGGCCCATCTCTTCGATAAACACGGACATTAAGTTCTATTCAAAGATTCTGGCCAATCGTCTCTCCAACCTTCTACCTTCCCTTATTGACCCGGATCAGGTGGGATTTGTCCCCCGTCGAGAGGGTCCAGACAACACGAGGCGTCTCCTTAACATACTCACTTCCGCCTCACGACTTGGGAGGCCGCTCGCGGTCATCTCTCTCGACGCTGAGAAGGCTTTTGACCGGGTCAGATGGCAATACCTTTGGGCAGTCCTTGAGAGATTCCATTTCCCTCCCGATTTCATAGCGGCCATTCAAGCTCTTTACTCCTCTCCTACCGCCTCTGTGAGAGGCTTGGGCTTTCACTCCCCTCTCTTCTCTATCACTAATGGGACCAGGCAGGGGTGCCCCCTCTCGCCGCTCTTGTTTGCTCTTTCAATAAAACCGTTGGCTGAGCAGATTAGGTCTGACCCTCAAATCAAAGGTGTCACTTTGTCGGGCACCTCGCACAAAATCGCACTTTTTGCCGACGATGTTACCCTTTTTCTGTCTCACCCAGAGAGAGGGATCCCCAGACTTCTTGACTTGCTCACCACGTTCGGGGCCCATTCTTATTACAAATTAAACTTGTCAAAAACGCAAGTGTACACGCAAGGGTTCTCCAGTACACAATTGGCCCCCCTCACCGAGACCTATAAATTCAATTGGACTGAACAGTCTGTTCATCACTTGGGTATTAAGATCTCTAGTAGCCTTCCACAAACAATTAAAGATAACTATCTTCCTATCCTAACCTCCCTCCGCTCCCTGAGGAAGGACTGGAATGTCCAGCATGTTTCCTGGCTGGGTAGGATTGCGGCGTTGAAGATGTTGTTCCTCCCCAGGCTGACGTACCTATTCCGCTGCCTTCCCATTAACTTACTGAGACACCTGCTTCTCCAGAGCGGGTTTACTAAATTTATCTGGATGGATAAACCTCCCAGAGTCACACATAGAGTGCTTCAGCTCCCTAAGTCCATGGGGGGCATAGCTTCTCCGTCAGTGACACGATATTATGAGGGAGCAATGCTAACCCATGTTTCCCAATGGGGGTTAGGTCGTCGGATGCCAAATGGAAGTCCATAGAACAGGCCTCACTGCCTTTCCACATTACCTTACGGGACCTAATATGGACCCCCCCACATTGTCGAAGAGAGTTGGCCTTAACCAATCCTGTCGTATATGAATGTCTCAGCTTTTGGGATAAAATACGCCACCATCCCCACGTTGCCCCACATCCTTCTCCAGTTACCTCTTTGGCGGGCCTCCTCTCGGGTCTACAAGATTCTCAACCAAATAAATGGGCCCAATTAGGTATCAATAGTATATCGGACCTTTGGTCCACGGCCCCTCGTGACTCTTTTAAACAACTATCTCAAATTAGAGCAGAGGATCAGGTCCCATCGTATTTACCATTTGAATACCAGAGGATCAAGAGTTTTCTTTGCAGTTGGGGCTTTAAACCCAGCTTAAACCACCCACTAACCTTATGGGAGTCCATATGGACCAGGGGAGAGCGATTATGCAGGCCCTTGTCTATCCACTATACGCTGCTAGGCGGATCTCGGAACCCAGAAACCCCTAACCACCTGTCCCGCTGGGAGACGCTAATAGGTAGGTGCACGTCTCCTGAGGAGTGGGAACGGGCATTCTCCTTGACTCATAAAGCTATCCATTGTACAACGTTATACGAAACCTATTTTAAACTTCTATCTCATTGGTACTATGTACCTACCAGGTTAGCAAAAATTTTCCCAAATGTGTCCCCCAATTGTTGGCGAAATTGTGGACATAGGGGTAATGCGCTACACATCTGGTGGGAATGTCCCGTGATTCAGCCTTTTTGGCAAAAGTGCTTCTCGGTGCTACAGGATATGGGCATCAGAATTCCTAAGCTGTTTGCCTCAGCCCTTCTTCACCTAAACTTACACGCACTCCCTAAAAACCATGCGTATATTTGCATCTACCTGTTTTTGACTGTGAAATACTCTATTGCATGCTCCTGGAAGAAGGAAAGAGCCCCAAGTTGGGCGGCGATCCGCAATAATATGGCCTACATGTACACGATGGAAAAGGATATCTTTTACAAGTTAAATAAATCTGACTTATTTGAGTTGATCTGGGCTGACTGGAAGGAGTCTTACAACACAGACTGGAAGCCCAACGCGACCGCTCAGGACACATAGTCCCCCGACTGTGTCTCCCTTTACTCTGTCCTTTTTTCAGTTTTTCTGGATGCCTTTCCAGGACAGCCCTCCCCCTCCTTCTCTTTCTTCAACCTATTCCCCTACCCCCCCCCCCTTTTTTTTTTTTTTTTTCTTCTTTACCCTTTTCACCCACCCTCCTCTTTCCTTCTCCCTGACCCTCACCATGGTTTTCTAGTTTCCCAATCATTATGACCCTCTTCCCCCCATACCTTTAGACTTGTCGGTCATGGTTCAGGACTTGACAAGTCAGACTCATACTCAACAATCTATTACAACCCAAAATGTTTATTTCACTTTAGATGTATTCAAATGTATGTTATGTTTGTGAATGTCAAATTATTGCATTGGAGCTGCGTCTCCTCATCTTATGTACATCTATCTTTTGGTTTCCCAATAAATATTTTTTGAAACTTTAAAAAAAAAATAAAAAAAAATAATAATGTATGAACAGTGAGTATTAACTAAATAACATACACAATGTTTATACATAAACCATTAACAATGTAAAGGTTGGCAACATTCTGACTGGCTATCTACGTTTGGTCTAATAGTTTACACATTTTCTGGAGAATATATTTACTTGGTATGGGTAAGGAGGGGGGAAGGGAGAAAAAGAGAGGAGGGAGGGGGTGTAATGGAGGGGAGGGTAGTGGGAGTGGTGGAGGAGGGGGAAGGGAGTGGGGGAGAGGGGGAGGGAGAATGGGTAAAGTGGAGTGGTATGGTTGGGTCAGTGCAGGGGATTATGAAGCTTGTCTGAGAAAAAATTAAATCCTGAACTAGGGTTACAACATGTAATCTGAAAAATAAGGTAATGATACTTATGAGTTCAGAAGAAGGATAGAGGATGCAGTCAAAAGTTCAGTAGCATAGTCCAGAAGTTTGCAGTCATAGTAGTAAGAGATTCACAGTCTGTCAGGCCACAATGTAGCAGAAGTTGCTATGAGGTGGTTGATCGTTCTTCTTCTTGGACTGAGGATAAGGACGTATTGTGGATTAACTGTTTTAATCTTGGTTGCTTTGCCCTTGGGGTAGTTGTTGCCATGAGGGAGCATCAGCCCGGAGAGGAAAAGACAATTCTTTGCTGAATGATGTAGGGGTCATCTGTGAAGGTAGGAGGTCCCATTTAGTGAGGAGTTCTTTTACTTGGGCAGGGGAAGAGTCAATGAACTGGAGTTCGTCCTTTGAGATGAACAGTCGAACGGGGATGCCCCATCGATATTTAATCCTCTTGGCTCTTAGAATCCTGGTGTAATCTTGGTAAGCCTTCTGAAGTTGAAGGGTATGTGGAGAGAGTGCTGGAGCATAGGGCCCCTGAGTTGGTTGCCCTGAGGAGTCTTTCCCTGAATGTGAAGAAGTGTAGTCTGGCCACCACATCTCTAGGTCTATCATCTGAGAGAGATCTCGGCCAGTTCGCACGGTGTACTCTGTCTATGAGAGATTTTGGTTCTTTAAGAGAGACCAGGGCTGAGGCAAAGGAGAAAAGATTGTAGGTCTTTCGGTGGTACTGACTCTGGGATACCTCTTAGCCTTATGTTGTTGCTTCTGGAGTAATCCTCCAGGTCAGCTAGCTTTGGTTCTAATGATAAGATTTGTTCAGATAGGCATAGGGAGTAGAAGATCAAGTTGGAGTGGTCCACAGTAAGGTCCTCCTGTTTGTGCTCCAGGGTGTTTGTGCACTCGCCTATGGAAGCTATATCTCTTTTAGGTCAGAGCAAGATTTGTCAAAGTTCTTGCAAAGGGAGTCATGATGGGTCGCTAGGACTGCCTTGATAGTGTCTATAAGACTGTTGTTTGCACCTGTCATTTCCACAATATTCAAGGAGATAGCAGAGTCTAGCTGTAAGTGTTCAGGTTCTACCTCAGGAGAGCAGGCCAAGTCTGAAAGCTCATCTTCTGATCTGCCACCCATGGTGAATTCGGAGTGATGAAAATGGTCCCTCACAGTTCTTTTGGTTGTGTTTTTTTTATATTTTTATATAATACTCAGTGTATTGCTCAGACGTAGGCCCTGGGGTTCTGCCCAACATTTTATTTAGTCGGCATCCTGGAACTTTAAGGGTTCTCTGTAAGAGACAGGTTTCACTTTTGTAATTTTACTGAGGGGTTGCCTTAATGATGAGGTTTAGAGTGGTATTTGACTCCGGCAAGAAGGTTGCATATACTTGTGATAAGGAGTCGGTTTACCCTGTGGGTATAGTTTTTAAGCTGCAGGGCCTTAGAGTGGCGGGTAATTAGGCCTAATGAGTGGAGGGGTTGGTTGAAGTGTCAGCGTTGCAACTTACCCACTATTCAGGCTGAGGCCCACTGTGCGGTGAGGCTGTGGATGCTACACATGGTCGGTGCGGCCTTCACTCCAGTCCAGGATCCATGAGGAGAAGTATGGATCAGTTTTAGGATCCTCTCGATTTAAGGTGCCGCCAGTTACTCACAGGAAGTGAGATGCGATGGTGCCTGAGGACAGATTTCACCCGTTCTGTATGGCGGATAGATCTCTGGGCCGGTTGACCTCAGCAGCGGTCTGAGAGTGACTCTGACTGTGTTCAAGTTACATGAGCCCCCCCCCCCATTTTGGCATTGTTAACATGCTGTGTTGAGTAAAAATTTGTCATTATGCGGAACAAATGTCTTGAAACTGGGGCATAATTTGCACCATTTTTATGACACTGAGGTCCAATTTACTCACTAAAGGTACATATTTGCCTTTGAAAGGTATAATCTGCAAGGGTACCAATATGTTTCGATGTTAAACTGTACAGCGAGAGTACCTTTGAGGGTACTGCCCGAGTGAAAAGCTGATGTACCCCTAAAAGTACAATTTTTCCATGTTTTCTGACATCAATAAAACCCAACAAATACACCTCCAAGGGAGGAGGACAAACACATCCTTAGAGTCTCTTGGACACAGCAGCCAACAGTTTCCTGCATTTTTTTACTTTAACTGAGGATGACCACCACAGAGCAGGAAGGGCAGAAGCAGCAGGCAGCAGACTTACTGAACTAGATAGGCCCCAAAAATACACCTCCAAGGGAGGAGGACAAAAACATGCTTTGAGTCCCTTGGACACAAGGGTCAACAGTTTTCTACAATTTTTTACTTTAACTAATGATGACTACCACAGAGCAGGACGGGCAGGAGAGGAAAGGGCATCAGACACACTTACTGAACAAGGTAGGCCTCACAGTACACAAACTTCAAAAATAAATCAACAAGAGAGCAGGGCAAGCAAGTGTCTAGTCCCTTGCATACAGCAATCGGCAGTTCCCTAAGGATTGGGCATTGTTGGATGATGAGCATCACAGAGCAGGAAGTGTATGAGCATGATTGGCAGCAGCAGCAAGCAGCAGAGTTACTGACCAAGATAGGCATCACAGTATACAAACCCAAAATATACACCTCCAAGGGAAGAGGACAAATATTTGCCATGGGCACAGCAACCAGCAGTTCACTAAACATTAGGTATTCACAGATGATGACCACAACAGAGCAGGAAGGACAGAAGCAGGAGTTGCAACAGGCAGCAGACTTTATGAACTAGGTAGGGCTCACGGTACATAAGCCTAGTAAAAAAACACTTCTAAAAATTGAGGAGAAGGACAGATACATGCCTAGAGTCCCTTGGACACAGCAGCAAGCAGTTTCCTGAGAATTAGGCATTGATGGATGATGACCACCATATAGCAGGAGGTTCAGAAGCAGGAGTGGCAGCGAGAGGGAGGGAAGGATAGGGAGATGGTCTGTAGAGTGGGGTAGAGAGAGGGACAGTTTCCCAAGAGTCACAGCACATTACACTAGGTAGTTCACTAGGTAGACATCAAAACATTTGCACTCATTGGGTAAGTGCAAGTGAAGACCTAGCATAAAGTTGAAGTGTTAAATAAAGTGCAATAAACACATTACAGGTGGCCCTCGGTTTACGATGGTTCAATTTGCGCCGTTTCAGAATAACGCCCTTTTTTTTTGCTATTGAAAAGCATTGACTGCTATTGAAAGCATTAGCACATGCATACATTAAAATAGCCAGTAGGTGGAGCTGTCCGCTTGTGTTGCAGCAAACACATGCAAAGAAAAGCAAGCCAGACATGATCAATGGATCAACTTTCAAAGGAACAAGATCTAGCAGCCACTTCCCTTAGATGCAGACTCAATACAGAGAACTGTTTCCAGAAAAAGGCAAGTAAAACACGTTTTTGTTCCTTAAACTTAGTTTGATGATGATACAGTCTGTTGTGTGATTAAACACAGGCAGGCTAATCAGTGTATAACCAGACCTGAGCAATGGAGCCATTTTTAAAGGAACAAGATCTAGCAGCCACTTCCCTTAGCTGCAGAAAAATGCAAGTAAAAAAATGTTTTTCTACATTAAACTTAGTTTGATGATGATACAGTCTGTTGTGTGATTATTTTGTTTTTGTTCATTAAACTTAGATTGATGATGATACAGTCTGTGTTTATCTGATAATTTTATTAGGTGCGGTTTAGCAAATGTTTTTGTTTATTAAACTTAGTTTGATGATAATACAATCTATTTTATTAGGTTTATAATGCTGTTTCACATTTAAAGTCTTCATTTCAAAGGTTTAAAAATAATATATTAGGTGTTACTTATGACAATTTTGAGAGGAGCCTGGAACCTAACTCCCTCACTTCCCATTGACTTACATTATAAACTGGGTTTCAATTTACAACGGTTTCGATTTACAACCATTCCTTCTGGAACCTAACCCCGGCGTAAACTGAGGGCTACCTGTATTAACAAACTGAAATAAAGGGCAACACTCATATTTACACTTTCTAATAAAAACATTCATATATATATATATATATATTTTTATAAGGGTTAAAAATTGAATATCATAAGGTATTTGACTGGAAAGGGCTATAATGTATATATACTTTATATATGTCTAAATATGTGTGTGTATGTGTATATCGATCCAAATAGCAAACAACCACTTGGTGTATTTAAATCATTTGATGTGTTTATTCATGACGTTTCATGGTGGCACACCCCTTCCTCAGACACTATTTATCAAGCTCCGAATGGAGCTTGTGGGCTCGTGTTTCTGGCGGGTCTGAAGACTCACCAGAAACAGCAGTTATGAAGCAGCGGTCTAAAGACAGGCAGACAGGAATAGCCGGAAACAGGATTGACACCCCCCTGCTGGCGGCCCATTGGCCGCAAGTCTGCAGGGGGCGGCATTGCACCAGCAGCTCTTGTGAGCTGCTGGTGCAATGCTAAATACGGAGAGCACATTGCTCTCCGCATTCAGCGATGTCTTGCGGACCTGATCCGCACTGTCGGATTAGGTCCACAAGACATTTGATAAATAGGCCCCTATGTGCATATATGTATAGTAAATACATGTGTATTTATTTGTTTATATATGCATATATGTAGTTACATACATAAAACGCATATATAATCAAATAATTTATATATATATATATATATATATATATATATATACACACACACTTTGGAGCCCTTTCCAGTTAAATACCTCAAAACTTAAATAATGTTTAATCAATTTTAATATTTTATAATGTGTTTTAATTTTAAAGGGACACTGAACCTAAATTTTTTCTATCGTGATTCAGATAGAGCATGCAATTTTTTTTTTATGTATTTTTATTTGTGGTCCAAACATGTTTAGTGACAAAATAATACATTTATTATCATGTGCACTGAGAAAACAAAAGATATTTAAAGCATAATATAGTCCGGCAATTTTGCATAAATTAATTTACATAGTACTGTGTTGATTCACTTTAACATACATGCATAAAGTTATATTTTATACTATTCTGTGTATTAATACAACATAATCGTTTATTTTAACAGTGCTTTGGGGGTTTACTTTTCCCCACATCCACCACCCTTCCCCCTCCCCCCTTCCCCTGTGTGGAGCAAGCAATCGACAGATAATAAAAAAAAACAAAAAAACTTGTTCCCATTTACTCCCTTCCTCCCTCCCCGTTACCAGTTCCCTAATAAAACAATTTCTGTATTTCTAAAAGGGAAGATTATATGGTTTATTTCTGTAGGAGAAAATATTTTTAAAAATACTGCCCAGTTGTTAAAGAATTTTTTAATATCATGCTCGTTATCTATATTCGTGTCTCTTTGTTCTAGTATACATTGCTTTTTCATGCAATTTTTAATTTCAGAGATGCTTGGTATTGCTCGGCTCCTCCATTTTTTACAAATTAAATATCTGGTGGCAAGAATTGTAGAGATTACTACTTTTTCATTATTTTGTTTACCAGGCTCCTCCTTTAGGCAGAGTATTATCTGATATAGTGTCAGAGAAAGAGGGGCTATCTTTAATACGTTTTTTAACCATTATTCCACCTTTATCCAGAGATTTTTTTTCTTTTGGACACTGCCATACCATGTGTAGGAAATCAGCTGCAGGGTATGAACATTCGGGGCATTTATTGAATCCTAGATTAACACATTTGAGGCCTCTCTCGGGGGTGAAGTATGTCCCGTGAAGGAGTTTAACATGGGCCTCTCGCCAAGTAGCAGAAAGTGTAACTTGTGCAATTTTTTTGATTGATAGTTGAATGGTTTTTGGTTCAATATTGCTCTGGGTAATTAATGTACTCCAGTAAGATACCAGTTTTGTTAGGACAAAGGCTCCTTTGTTTATACCCAGAAAATGATAACATGGGGCAATCAACATATGACCATTCCTAGTTAGTACAAGCCAGTCCTCTAATTTACCCAGTCTCCATTTTCAGCCTGCTTCTTTAACTAGCTTTAGGGCAAAATGTCTTAGTTGCAGATATGCAAAAAAGTCTTTATTGGACAGACTGAATTCCACTTTCAGTTCCTGAAACGTTTTAATACATCTCCTGTCTTTGTCTATTACTTGATATACCTTATTCAATCCGGCAGTGTGCCATTTTCTAAAGACCTCAGAATGTATACCTGCTTGAAATTTGGGGTTTCCCACTACAGGTAAATAAGAGGAAGCGCCACTATTAATTGAAAGAAGATTTGTAACTTTGTGCCATGCCTTGAGTGGATTAAGAATTGTTTTAAATCTCTTAATTTCTGCCGGAATTTCCTTTGGCACTGAATGTATCAGTGCAGATAAAAAATATGGATTGCATACATTAGTCTCAAGTTTGTTATTTAAAACATAGTTGTTAGAGGAGATCCAGTCTGCTACTATACGGGCAAGAAAACAAAGATTATATAACCTTATGTCAGATAATGCCAGCCCTCCACACTCTCTTGGTACTGAGAGTTTCAAAAAAGAAATCTTTGATCTTTTCTTCTGCCAGAGAAACTGTATCAATGAACTATTGATTGAATGAATGTCTTTCCCTAAGAGAATTATTGGTGTATTTTGAAGAATATAGAGCAGTTTTGGAAGTAGGGCCATTTTAAATAATGCAATCCGGCCAGAGAGTGATAATGGTAAGTTTTGCCAGATCCTAAGTTTTTCTTTGATCATTTTCACTACTGGGGGGATATTAAGATTATACAAATCTCCAATTTTAACCGGGATATAGATCCCAAGATATTTAAAGGAATCCGTAACTTGTCGGAAAGGGGTACTTAATATAGAGTTATTATTTTTCCTAAGCCAGAATGTTTCAGATTTTGTCATATTTACTTTATATCCAGAGAAAAAAACAAATTGGTCCATTATCTGGAGAAGTTTTGGCATATTCAGTTTGGTGTTTGCCGTATATAAAAGCAAATCGTCCGCATATAACCCAATTTTTATTTCAAAGTTACGATTTTTATGCCATCGAGATGATGCCTTATTTTAATTGCCAGAGGTTGGATGGCAATGTCAAACAGAAGCGGGGAGAGAGAGCAGCCCTGTCACGTCCCTCTTCCCAATGAGATGGGGAGGGAGACATTATTGTTTACTATCAATCTTGTGGAAGGTTGACTGTATAAATTTCCTACAAAATTAAAAAAAATTACATCCAATGCCAAAATGCCAAAATGCCTTACGCCTAGATTACGAGTTTTGTCAGTAAAAACTTGCGGGGCTAACAAGCCTTTTTTTCCAGCGCTCCCTTAAGCCAACGCTGGTATTATGAGTTTTCTGAATGGCTGCGTTAGCCTCAGAAAAGTGATCTTTGAGCAAATTTAGCTCCACTTCAACCCTCAATACCAACGTTGCTTACGGTAGCGGTAAGCTGGAAAAACGTGCTTGTGCACCATTTGCCCATAGGATACAATGGGGCTGAGCTGGCTGAAAAAAAAACTAACACCTGCAAAAAAGCAGCGTCCAGCTTCTAACGCAGCCCCATTGTTTTCTATGGGAAAACACTTTCTAAGTCTACACCTAACACTCTAACATGAACCCCGAGTCTAAACACCCCTAACCTTACACTTATTAACCTCTAATCTGCCGCCCCCCCAACATCGTCGCCACCTGCATTATACTATTAACCCCTAATCTGCCGTCACCTACATTATCCCTATGAACCCCTAATCTGCTGCCCCCAACATCGCCGACACCTATATTAAATTTATTAACCCCTAATCTGCCCCCCAACGTCGCCACCACCTACCTACACTTATTTACCCCTAATCTGCCAACCGGACTTCGCCGCCAATATAATAAATGTATTAACCCCTAAACCACCGCACTCCCGCCTCGCAAACACTATAATACATTTTATTAACCCCTAATCTGCCCTCCCTAACATCGCCGCAACCTGCCTACAATTATTAACCCCTAATCTCCCGCCCCCAACGTCGCCGCTACTATAATAAAGTTATTAACCCCTAAACCTAAGTCTAACCCTAACCCTAACACCCCCCTAAGTTAAATATAATTTAAATAAAACTAAATAAATTTACTATAATAAAATAAATTATTCCTATTTAATACTAAATACTTACCTATAAAATAAACCATAAGATAGATACAATATAACTAATAGTTACATTGTAGCTATTTTAGGATTTATATTTATTTTACAGGCAACTTTGTATTTATTTTAACTAGGTACAATAGCTATTAAATAGTTAATAACTATTTAATAGCTACCTAGTTAAAATAATTACAAAATTACCAGTAAAATAAATCCTAACCTAGGTTACAAATACACCTAACACTACACAATTTTCTAAAATAAAATACAATTAAATAAACTAAACTATATTACAAAAAATAAAAAAAATTACAATAATTTTAATCTAATTACACCTAATCTAAGCCCCTTAATAAAATAAAAAAGCACCCCCAAAAAATAAAATTCCCTACCCTATACTAAATTACAAAAGTAATCAGCTCTATTACCAGCCCTTAAAAGGGCTTTTTGCGGGACATTGCCCCAAAATAATCAGCTCTTTTACCTGTAAAATAAAAGAAATACAATACCCCCCAACATTAAAACCAACACTACCCCATTGAAGATCACCCTACCTTGAGCCGTGTTCACCCAGCCGGGCACCGATGGGCCAGAATAGGACATCCGAAGCGGCAGAAGTCTTCATCCGATCGGGGCAGAAGAGGTCCTCCATCCAGCAGAAATCTTCATCCGATCAGGGCAGAAGAGGTCCTCCATCCAGCAGAAGTCTTCATCCAAGCGGCATCTTCTATCTTCATCCTTCCGGCGATGAGCGGCTCCATCTTGAAGACCTCCGGCGCGGAGCCTCCTTCCAGCATGACGGACTAACGACGAATGACGGTTCCTTTAAATGATGTCATCCAAGATGGCATCCCTCGAATTCCAATTGGCTGATAGGATTCTATCAGCCAATCAGAATTAAGGTAGGAAAAATCAGATTGGTTGATTTAATCAGCCAATCGGATGGAAGTTCAATCCGATTGGCTGATTGGATCAGCCAATAGAATGCAAGGTCCATTCTATTGGCTGATCCAATCAGCCAATCGGATTGAACTTCAATAATATATAATATTGAACTTCAATAGTATAATATATACTTTATATATGTCTAAATATGTGTATGTATGTGTATATACTGTATATCGATCCAAATAGCAAACAACCACTTGGTGTATTTAAATCATTTGATGTGTTTATTCATGACATTTCATGGTGGCACACCCCTTCCTCAGACACTATTTATCAAGCTCCGAACGGAGCTTGTGGGCCCATGTTTCTGGCGAGTCTGAAGACTCCCCAGAAACAGCAGTTATGAAGCAGCGGTCTAAAGACAGGCAGACAGGAATAGCCGGAAATCAACCCGATCGAGTACGAGCTCTTGTGAACTGGTGGTGCAATGCTGAATAGCTCTCTGCATTCAGCGATGTCTTGCGGACCTGATCCGCACTGTTGGATCAGGTCCACAAGACATTTGATACATAGGCCCCTATGTGCATATATGTATAGTAAATACATGTGTATTTATTTGTTTATATATGCATATATGTAGTTACATACAAATAATTTATATATATATATATATATATATATATATATACACACACACACACTTTGGAGCCATTTCCAGTTAAATACCTCAAAACTTAAATAATGTTTAATCAATTTTAATATTTTATAATGTGTTTTAATTTTAAAGGGACACTGAACCTAAAATTTTTCTATCGTGATTCAGATAGAGCATGCAATTTTAAGCAACTTTCTAATTTACTCCTATTATCAATTTTTCTTCATTCTCTTGCTATCTTTATTTGAAAAAGAAGGCATCTAAACTTCTTTTTTTGGTTTAGAACTCTGGATAGCATTTTTTATTGGTGGATGAATTTATCCACCAATTAGCAAGAACAACCCAGGTTGTTCACCAAAAATAGGCCGGCATCTAAACTTACATTTTTGCATTTTAAATAAAGATACCAAGAGAATGAAAAAAAATTTGATAATAGGAGTAAATTAGAAAGTTGCTTAAAATTTCATCCTCTATCTGAATCAAGAAAGAAAAAAATTGGGTCCAGTGTCCCTTTAATGTAAATATTTTACATTGCAATGTTCTTCACTTAGAAGAAAATGTTCTTAATATTGTTAAATATATATTTCCATATATAAATTGTAACATATATATATATATATATATATATATATATATATATATATATATATATATATATATATATATATATTAAACCACTCTTCAGCCCGACCCACCTGTAGACTCCTGCCTGGGTGCAACGACATAGAGCTATATTCAAACAAAAGATTGCACTCACAGGACTTTTCCAAAATAGTTAAATCACTTTAATGGAATGTTTTCAGGGATGTTTTCCCCTTCATCAGCAGATGCTGATATATATATATATATCTATATATATCTATATATATATATATATATATATATATATATATATAAATATATATATTTTTACAAAACATATACATATATAAATATATATTTAAAAATATTCACTACCTTTTGTTTTAACGCTTTAGGTCTTACGCAGTTTTGGTTCTTTTACTGTTTGCTTTTTTACAGCACATTTCTTTGAAGTCTTAGTTGGTGGGGAAACACATAAGAAAACACAGGAGCACCTGGGGATGGCCGTTGCACAATAGTTTAATAAAGAAACAAGAACAGGGTACAAAAAATAGCAGAAAATATATTCAGGGAAACATCCCTCTTAAAATGATAATAAACCCAATACAGAGATGAAAGTGCATGAAAAAGAATGAGCTAAATGACAGAACAGCGGCTAACGCGTTTCGGCGTGAGCCTTACTCATAGCCTCTTAAAACACAAGTGATCAAACAAAGGTTTAAAATACTTAGCTCCAAAACTGATTGGAGTAGGAGTTACACACCCTCCAACCAATTAACCAATCAGTAACATATTTAGACACACACACACCCACCCCCCCCCTACCCAATCCAGTTCATTAGTTGTAGGCAAATGTGATAATAAACATTGTATATATAAACATTATTGTTGCAAATAAACAAAAAAACAAAAACATGGAACAGGGATAATAGTAACAATCCCAAACACAACTTTAATTATCCCAGTACTTTTCATCACCGAGCGCTCCCACAATGTAACCAAATAAGTTCGCGGATGAACAGCGCCCCGCTGCAGATGGGGATAAGAGGATCAGATGTGCAAAGCACAAATCGACCGCACGACCCCATATCGTGACCGGAACCATACTTCTCCAATGTTGATCGGGGCCCAACGTCAGTGTTCCGTAACAGGACAGCTCTAATTGGCTAGTCCGTAAAACGTAAACAAACGCCTATCCCTTACATAGGATCCACCCCTGGGATCCACGTCATCATTGCAGGGAGATAGGTAAATAAATAACTGAACACGCGACACCCCAATATGTAATATTAGACGGTATAAAGCAAACCACTTAGACCAAAAAGTTAGTTGGTGGGGCTAGAGAGGCTGAAGATGCTCTAGGGGCGCCTAAAAAAAAACATATTGCACTTGCGCTACTGTTAGCGCACCACTAGTAATCTAGGTGATACAGAGGGACACACACACACATTGTAGAAAAACATAATTTCCTTTTTAAGTTGTATTTAATGTATACCTGTTACAGGTCAACATGTAAGCTTACCAAATGGCAACATGCATTGCAATGCAAAAAAGTGTTTCATTTTTAAGTCATCCGCAGCCTTTTAAATTTTGAATAGTTCTATAGATCTATTAATATTGAGAAATATAAAGTACTACGGCACAGATGGGATCTTATCCGGAGGGAGAGAGAATGAGGAAAGGATAGGGAGATGGTCTGGAGAGTGGGACAGAGAGAGGGACAGTTTCCCAAGAGTCACAGCTCATTACCTGCAGACTGGGTGAAGCTTATCCGGGGTCTGAGACCTGAGTAAAGTAAACAGCGTTGCTGGGGCTGGGAGTGGCAGGTTCGAGCTACAATTAGGGATGCCATATTTAGTAAGGGCCAAACCCGAAGCTCTTGAGCCACGTACAGCACAGCAAATATGAGACACGTTAAATAACTATCTATATATCACACCTTATTCTACCATCATTTATTTCTTGTTAGATGTAAACTGCAGCAAAGTGTGGGAGACAGAGAGATTCTGTAAGGCTAGAAAGCTAGGCCTGCTGGAAGGCATGACCCAATCTCAGTTGTGAATCCTGTAGTTAATCCTCTGGATGTAATCACACTCACAAGTTTAAAAAAATCACTAACAGAAAGATTTATATATTACAAGGCATCACAAATACTCAAATTTGCAGTCATACCAGTACTTATGTGTTCACCTTTTTAAATGATTTGAAATCCACATAAATTCTGGCCTAGTCTTTACTGATTTTTACCTAAACTGTTCGCTGCTATGTTTTTAGGTAGGGGTTGCATTCTACTGAGGGTTAGATAGGGTTATATGGGTTTCAGTCAGACATAGAATGGAATAAATGTGATGAGTAAAAATTGTTACCTCCCACTTCCCTGTGATTGGACCTCTGTTTTTATTGTTGGGTGTATATATTGGTGTATTTTCACACTTTGCATCAGCGTGAGAAAGTGGCAGGAGCCCTGAAACATTGCTCTTCTTTCATTAAAGCTTTCCCAGTATGGAGTGTGCTGCGGCTCTGTTTTCTTGTTGCCCAAGTTGTTTGGGTTCTGCTGATCTTTTACTACTTGCATAAAAACCTTCAAATGAATGAGTTGATTTGTCAAAATGATCTCATCTCATTTACTGCCTTTTTTTAATGTGTTCTCTGAACCCCTTTTTTGGCGTAAAAGTCCCGAACATAAACAAAACAAATGCAACTAATAAACATAAAAATGTAATTAATCGCCCATTTCATCCCATCTTCATTTGACTAATGGACCAAAATTCGGGCAAATACATATTCCCCCAAAGACAAATGCACATCTTATTTCAGACTTATTTTTATAGTAGTTGTATCTATTATAAGTTTCTTTTAATCTTCATATATCTATATGCACCATCTTTATCATATTCTTGTTTCCTGCACTTGTATTGACCTAATATATTACAATAATTCACAGCACCCTTTTCTTCTCAGCAGATTAATTTGACTTTTATCCATCTTTCTTTTTTTTTTCCATTAACATTGTTTTATCTTTCTCATTATCAGTATAATACATCTTATCTCCATGGAATTTATTCCACTTAACCTTAAATAACTCTTCATTTGTCTTTCTTAAATTTTCAAACTTCTGTTCCTTTTTCCATATATTTTTTTTAAAGGTTTTAAAGGTGAATTAGAATATAAAATATTACAATTTTAAGAAAATTAGAAAAAAATCAGAGATTTGAAGACAAGGCATTATCGCCAAAAGGCTGAAATGATTTATACATTGAAGAACCTTTTTACAATATGTGGTAATGATGAACTTTATTTTCCCCTATCCTATTAATCCTAGATAGATAGATAGATCGACCAATCGAGAAAAAATACGTGCTTTCCTTCTGTATGTACAGTATGTACAGTGTATATATACGTGATGCGAGTGAACAACTTTTATTAAGGAACTGAATTTTTTATTAAATATATCTGATTATTTTATAAGTAATTATATTGCTTTTAATAATAATAATGATTTTTCTGTGGCTAAATAAGGGCCAGATTACGAGTCAAGCACACATTAATGCTTCTGCTCAAGCGTTAATTGTGCTAGAAGTAAGCTTTTTTTGTTTGTCGGGTTGGACTCATATTACGAATTGAAAGTAAACTTTTTTGCTCTCATGCTAACCCAATAAGTGCAAAAAGCCGGTTAGAATATACGCTCTCCGTATTCAGCATTGCACCAGCAGCTCACAAGAGCTGCTGGTGCAACGCCGCCCCCTGCAGACTCGCGGCCTATCAGCCACCAGCACCAGGGGTGTCAATCAACCCGATCGTACTCGATCGGGTTGAATTGCGGCGATGTCTGTCTGCCTGCTCAGAACAGGTGGACAGGTTATGGAGCAGCAGTCTTTGTGACCGCTGCTTAATAACTGGTGTTTCTGGCGAGCCTGCAGGCTCGCCAGAAACACGGTGCATCAAGCTTCATTCAGAGCTTGATAGATAGGCCCCCTAGTCTGAATATCAACTGTGTTTTTGCCTTTTCCTCTCAACTACTATTTTGTTCATGTCATGGGTCCTACCCTCCATGCTGGGATTGCGTTACTATAGTTACTTCCCAACCTCAGGGTCCCTTCCTGGACAGATAATATATTACTTGTGACAGGAACACATGTTGCTTATGTTTCTGTGTTGCTTGCTCTGGGTTTAATAAGCTCCCCTCAGCATAAAAAGGATTATTGCACCTTAAGTGGGTGAGATACTGTGACAGAAGAGGAGTCTGAAGGTTGCTGTCAGGCACAGACGTCTCAGCTCACCCTGGAAAGGAAGGAGGGGGAGGAAGGAGAGTGTAAGGAACTAAAGCTAAGGTCACTACACACTATGTGAGTTAAAACGTATGGACACCCTGGATCTTGACATTAAATATGTGTGTCTAGTTTAGTTATTTTAAAGTTGTTTTTAAAAAGTTTAGTGTTTCACCAAAAAAACAATGTGCTCATCGAAGAGTCATGTCCTTCCAGCCTCCTGCTTTCTCTCTGAGTGGAATTCCTTAAGGTTTTCCAGAGATAGCTGGGATGAGGTTTGCAAGGGAAATACATTTGTACACACAAAATAAAATAACCCTTGAAAAGAAAGATTTTTGTGAAACATCTTATAGTAAGATAAGCCCAATTACTTTATTTTATACACCAATAGTATGTGCATTCTGTTTATCTATGTTGGTGTTTGTATGTCTATAAATTTATGGTCAGCAGGCCAGATTCTCTGCAGAATGATGACCTGTGCAAAATAATGTATTTGCTGCAGATTCAACCTTACCAGTTTCATCCCAAAGTTCAAGGTGACCTGTTTTGCTTTAAAATGTTACTGTGCCCTCATGCCTCCGACCTTCCTCTGCCATGTTACTTGCTTCACATTTACTTGGTGTACGTGTTAATGATAAAAGAAAATAACACTCAAAAGCCTTGTGATCAAGATTTTACTTTAAATCACATTATCATTGTTCATACTGCAGATATCATGCCATGTTAATGTAATAAATGTCATGTTTACATTACAGAGCCTTACACTTCCTGAGAGCCAGGGAATAACATCTACCAAAATTTTACTAAGGCTCTTAGCTTTTTTGGATTATTCAACATCATCTATATATGAATGCCCCTTCATGTGTTCTAAAAAGCGTTTTCCTGGCTTCTCAGTATCAGTCGAATCCTAAATTTCAAATACAAATTTCATGCCTGCCATGTAAAAATGTAACCATTGGTATCCATCCTCAGGCCGAAGGACAACCATTCAGCCCTTCATTGGTTTTAATTTGCTTTAATTTACCAGAGTGTATAGATTATATACATATAAATACAGTAGGGCATATGTATCAAGCTCCGTATGGAGCTTGATGCCCAGTAATTCTGGCAAGCCTGCAGACTCGCCAGAAACAGCAGTTATGAAGCAGCGGTCACAATGACCACTGCTCCATAACCTGTCCGCCTGCTCTGAGCAGGTGGACAGACGTCGCCAGAAATCAACCCAATCGAGTACGTTCGGGTTGATTGACACCCCCCTGCTGGCGGCCTATTGGCCGTGAGTCTGCAGGGGGCGGCGTTGCACCAGCAGCTTTTGTGAGCTGCTGGTGCAATGCTGAATACAGCGAGCGTATTGCTCGCCGTATTCAGCGAGATCTGTCGGACCTGATCCGCACTATCGGATCAGGTCTGACAGACCTTAATAACTTGGGGCCAGTGTGTGTATAAAACAATATTACTTGTGAGGGGGTATAATAACAATGTCTGAATTATTATTAAAAAAAAATTGTACTGTTTTGTGCAGTTTTATAAAAAAAAAATTATTGCAAATATAATTTTAGGGGACATGAAACCCTTTCATGGTTTAGAAAGAGCATGCAATTTTAAACAACTTTACAATTTACTTCTATTATAATATTTTCTTTGTTTTCCTGGTATCTTTTTTTGCAAAAATCCTCAGGAACATGCACATGCCTGAAGCACTATATGGCAGCAGTTTTGCAAGAATGTCATTCATTTGCAAGAGCACTAGATGGCAGCATTATTTCCTGCAATGAAGTGCTCCAGATTCCTACCTAGGTAGATCTTCAACAATGAATGCAATATGAACAAAGTAAAATTGATAATAGAAATAAATTGGAAACTTTTAAAATTGTATGCTCTATCTGAATCACAACATAATTTTTTGGGGTTTCATACTAATTAACATTACATCTGTATTGTAAGTGCTAAATGGTTTAAACATAATTTGTGCTATATTTTTATTAAACCAATAACTTTTTTTCTTTTTATTAAATGAAAATGTGCATTTTACATTAAAGGGATACTAAACCCAATTTTTTTTTTCTTTCATGATTCAGATAGAGCATGCAATTTTAAGCAACTTTCTAATTTACTCCTATTATCAATTTTCTTCATTCTCTTGCTATCGTTATTTAAAAAGCAGAAATGTAAATCTTAGCAGCCAGCCCATTTTGGTTGAGAACCTGGGTTATGCTTGCTTATTGGTGGGTAAATGAAACCATCCAATAAGCAAGCACTATCCATGGTGCTGAACCTAAAATGGGCTGGCTGCTAAGATTTACATTCCTGCTTTTAAAATAAAGATAGCGAGAGAACAAATAAAAATTGATAATAGGAGTAAATTAGAAACTTGCTTAAAATTTCATGGTCTATCTGAATCATTAGTGTCCCTTTAAGGACAGGATTACAAGTGGAGAGTTAGTTTACTCCAGGCCGTAAATGGGCAAATTCGCCCGTTTACGGGATGCACACTAAATAACCAGCCATTACAAGAGACTGGTTATTGCTACTGCAAGATCACTGTAACAATTCACGCTCCAAAAATTAACCAGAGATCAGATCTCTGGCTAATTTTCTAAATGTGCCCAAATGACCCCCCAAAAAAGTGTAGCGCTGGTTTTAATAAATAAAAAATATAACCATTTTTATTAAAATAACTGCAATAAGCAGTTGTGTGGGGTGTTAGAAAAAAAAAACGGTACTGAAAAGTGCATTTACATTGTAGTCTATGGTGACTGTAGTATTCCTATAAATATATATGTATATGCTTAGATAAATATACTGTATATTTATGTGTTGATATGAATATATATTCGGAAAGAAAGATAGTAGTACCACACTCCGTAAAAATATATCTTTATTGAAAAAATCCTTTAAAATTCAAATAGCGAAATATGTGACAGCCTTGCCACTTGGTTGGAGAGAGAGCGCAGCACACGGGCTTACGCGTTTCGGCAGGTTGCCGTAATCATAGCCTGTTGTGTGTCTATGAATATATACACATATAAATACATAAATATATGTATATATTCATATACATATATATTTAAATCTGCTGCCCATTGCTGTGTGACTTACCTCCTTTCCTGCGGTAGGTGAGACACAGCATGAGAACAAAGCCATTGGAGCCTATTGAATGCAAAGCTTCCATGCAATGTGAACGCGGCCACTTCAAATACCAGCGCACAATTGTGTGCATTGGTATTACGAGAAGAGCGCATATATTGCGCTCTCGAAATTGCAACTTTGCGCTCCACTCCAATTTTTTAAGAAATCAAGTAAAAATAATCAGATAAATAACTACCAGATAAGTGTCTACTATGGGCAGTGATACCTCTATTTAATGTATGCAAATAATTGAAGTTACAGCGATGTGAAGCAGCTGGAAAAATGCATAATTACCTGTTTGTTTTTAAATATTTTTTTTAATGGGTTACATTTTAAAAGCCGATAAAAACCTTGCAGATTGTTAACAAAGTTCTTCAAACAGATTGAAATATAAACTTTATAACTTTTATTACACTTACGCTAAAAATAAATATAGCTAATTTATAATACGTATATATATAAAAACACCATGCACAGCATACCAAGTTTTTTAAATATCCTATGGATTATTAAAGGGACATGAAACCCACAATTTTTCTTTCATGACTCAGATAGAGCATACATTATTTAACAATTTTCCCTTTTAGTACTATTATCAATGTTGGTCCATTCTCTTGGTATCCTTTGTTGAAGGTGCAGCAATGTACTATGGGGAGCTAGCTGAACGCATCCGTAAGCCAATGACAAGAGGCATATATGTGCCACTAAAAAAGAAAAAAAGAAAAGAGGCGCCACATGGTGTAGTAAAGACAGGATCAGCCAGCAAAAGGTAGAACACCCTGAGCCCTTAGCAGTGGAGACTCACAGAGGAAACGGCATGACCGGAGTGCCAGGCAAAGCAACACGGGACCCTCAAAGTCACCCATATGACTCCCAGCTATGACTGGAGCATCCAACATTGGGTCAGATGACCAGCGGTAGCCAATCCAGGAGTGCCAACCAACAGCAAACGCCAACAGGCTCAAAGGTGCAAACAGAGGGATCTGTGCATGGCCAATTAGGGGGTGCTTCAGCTAATAGCAGTACGGGCATGATATAGCCCAAACAAAATAATAACACTCTTTAAAATCTGGAGTAAATGGATGAGCAAGTGAAGGTATAAAAAGTGTATATTTATTAAAATACACAGATAAGTAGCGACGCGTTTCTCAGCAAAACATGCTGTTTCATCAGGCTGTATCAATATGGTATATATGTGCCACTACCAATCAGCAGATAGCTCCCTGCCCCTGAGCCTACCTTGGTATGCTTTTCAACAAAGAGAGCTAACCAAATTATATATTAGAAGTATATTGAAAAGTTGTCTAAAATAGTAAGCTCTATCTGAACCAAGTAATAATTGTTTTGGGTTTCATGTCCCTTTAAATAACACACATAAACATCTTACTTACGAGCCTGAATCAAGGTCTCAATGACTGACTCTGAAAATCCATGCTTAGATAGAATTAAGTGTTCAATCTCCAAGCAGTCAGCTTCAGAGAAACGAGATTTGGATGAAGTAGAAGGTCCTTCCTCAGAGGCAGTCTCCAAGGTAGAAAGGATGACATTTCCACTACGTCTGCATAAAAAATCCTGAGAGGCCACGCCGGGGCTATGAAAATTACAGACGCCCTCTCCTGCTTGATTTGAGCAATGACTCTTGGAAGAAGAGCGAATGGAGGAAACAGGTATGCTAGACTAAAGTTCCAAGGAACTGCCAGAGCAACGTTTAGAAATGCCTGCGGCTCTCTTGACCTCGAGCCATATCTCGGAAGTTTGGCATTCTGACGAGAAGCCATGGGATCCAACTCCGGCTGCCCCCACTTGAGGGTCAAGCTGGAAAACACATCCAAATGAAGTTCCCACACCCCGGGATAAAAAGTCTGTCTGCTTAGAAAACCCGCTTCCCAATTGTCTACTCCTGGGATGTGGATCACAGAAAAACAGCAGTTGTGGGTCTCCACCCACTGAATAATTCGGGCCACCTCTGTCATGGCCACGGAACTCTGAGTTCCCCCCTGGTGGTTGATGTACAGTGATGTCACGAACCTTAAAATTTCAGTTCGCAAATGGCGGACTTGAACTTCCGCGACTGTTCGCGAATCGGCGAACCGTGCAAACCGCCATTGACTTCAATAGGCAGGCGAACTTTAAAACCCACAAGGACTCTTTCTGGCCACAATAGTGATGGAAAAGTTGTTTCAAGGGGACTAACACCTGGATTGTGGCATGCCGGAGGGGGATGCCGCTGGCAGGCAGGGAACTGCAATTCAATTGCACTAGCAGACTGATGATTCACAGTCAAAAAAGGTTTTATTTTAAATATTTACAATACTGTTATAACAAATATGATTGGTGGCACTAGTTGGCAAGTGGGCCTGGAACACATGCTGGCAGGCAGGCAACTGCAATTCAATTGCAAGGCAGGCTGATGATTCATAGTCAAAAAAAGTGTTTATTTTAAATATTTACACTACTGTTATAACAAATATGATTGGTGGCAATAGTTGGCAAGTGGGCCTGGCACACACGCTGGCAGGCAGGCAACTTCAATTAGATTACACTAGCAGACTGATGTTTCACAGTCAAAAAAGTTATTATTTTAAATATTTACAATACTGTTATAACAAATATGATTGGCGTCACTAGTTGGCAAGTGGGCCTGGCACACACGCTGGCAGGCAGGCAGGCAACTGCAATTCAATTGCACTAGCAGACTGATGATTCACAGTCAAAAAAGGTTTTATTTTAAATATTTACAATACTGTTATAACAAATATGATTGGTGGCACTAGTTGGCAAGTGGGCCTGGCACACACGCTGGCAGGCAGGCAACTGCAATTCAATTGCACTAGCAGACTGATGATTCACAGTCAAAAAAGTTTTTATTTTAAATATTTTCAAAACTGTTATAACAAATATGATCGGTGGCAATAGTTGGCAAGTGGGCCTGGCACACATGCTGGCAGGCAGGCAACTTCAATTAGATTACACTAGCAGACTGATGTTTCACAGTCAAATTTTTTTTAAAAAAATATTAACACTACTGTTATAACAAATATGATTGGTGGCACTAGTTGGCAAGTGGGCCTGGCACACACGCTGGGAGGAAGGCAACTGAAATTAGATTACAGTAGCTGATTGATGTTTCACAGTCAAAAAAGTTTTTATTTTAAATATTTACAATACTGTTATAACAAATATGATTCATGGCACTAGTTGGCAAGTGGGCCTGGCACACACGCTGGCAGGCAGGCAACTGCAATTCAATTGCACTAGCAGACTGATGATTCACAGTCAAAAAAAATTTTATTTTAAATATTTACAATACTGTTATAACAAATATGATTGGTGGCACTAGTTGGCAAGTGGGCCTGGCACACACGCTGGCAGGCAGGCCAGGCGACTGCAATTCAATTGTACTAGCAGACTGATGATTCACAGTCAAAAAAGTTTTTATTTTAAATATTTACAATACTGTTATAACAAATATGATTGGTGGCACTAGTTGGCTAGTGGGCCTGGCACACACGCTGGCAGGCAGGCAACTGCAATTCAATTGCACTAGCAGACTGATGATTCACAGTCAAAAAAGTTTTTATTTTAAATATTTACACTACTGTTATAACAAATATGATTCGTGGCACTAGTTGGAAAGTGGGCCTGGCACACATGCTGGCAGACAGGCAACTGCAATTAAATAACACTAGCAGACTGATGTAAAAGTTTTTTTTAAAAAAAAAAGTTACACTAATGTAACAACAGATAGGAGTGGTGGCACTGAGGATAGAAGTAGGCACAGTATGTGCTGGCAGCCTGACACACAGGCTGGCACT
Source organism: Bombina bombina (assembly GCF_027579735.1). Lineage (NCBI taxonomy): Eukaryota > Metazoa > Chordata > Amphibia > Anura > Bombinatoridae > Bombina > Bombina bombina. The sequence goes on from NC_069508.1 coordinate 120,743,684, forward strand.
AGTGGCAGGCTGGCTTGGCAATTAAATTAAATAACACTAGAAGACTGATGTAAAAGGTTTTTTTTTTAAAAAAATTAAACTAATGTTACACCAGATAGGAGTTGTGGCACAGAAGATGGAAGTAGGCACAGTATATGCTGGCAGCCTGACACACAGGCTGGCACTAGTGGCAGCCAGGCTGGCCTGTCAACTAAAATTAAATAACACTAGAAGAGGACTGATGTAAAAGTTTGTTTTTTTTTTAAATTTACACTAATGTTACACCAGATATAAGTGGTGGAAAACAGAGCTATTAATCACAGTATATGATGTGGGCCTGACACACAGGCCTGATGGAAAATGAAATTAGATTACACTAGCAAAATGTTGTAAACGTTTGTTTTTTTTTTAATTTAAAATAATGTTAACCAGATATCAGTGGTGGCAAAGAAGAATTAATCACAGTATATGATGTGGGCCTGACACACAGGCCTGATAGAAAATGAAATTAGATTACACTAGCAAAATGATGTAAAAGTTTTTTTTTTTTTTTATTTTAAACTAATGTTACACCAGATATCAGTGGTGGCACAGAGCAATTAATCACAGTATATGATGTGGGCCTGACACACAGGCCTGATAGAAAATGAAATTAGATTACACTAGCAAAATGATTTTCAAATTTTTTTTTTAAATTTACACTAATGTTAAGCAGATATCAGTGGTGGCACAGAGCAATTAACCACAGTATATGCTGTGAGCCTGACACACAGGCCTGATAGAAAATGAAATTAGATTACACTAGCAAAATGATGTAAAAGTTTTTTTTTTATTATTTTACACTAATGTTACACCAGATATCTGTGGTACTGGTGGCACAGAGCAATTTATCACAGTATATGATGTGGGCCTGACACACAGGCCTGATAGAAAATGAAATTAGATTACACTAGCAAAATGATGTAAAAGTTTTTTATTTTTTTATTTTACACTAATGTTACACCAGATATCAGTGGTGGCACAGAGCAATTAATCACAGTATATGATGTGGGCCTGACACACAGGCCTGATGGAAAATGAAATTAGATTACACTAGCAAAATGATTTTCAAATTTTTTAAAAAAAAATTTACACTGATGTTAAGCAGATATCAGTGGTGGCACAGAGCAATTAACCACAGTATATGCTGTGAGCCTGACACACAGGCCTGATAGAAAATGAAATTAGATTACACTAGCAAAATGATGTAAACATTTTTTTTTTATTATTTTACACTAATGTTACACCAGATATCTGTGGTACTGGTGGCACAGAGCAATTTATCACAGTATATGATGTGGGCCTGACACACAGGCCTGATAGAAAATGAAATTAGATTACACTAGCAAAATGTTGTAAACGTTTGTTTTTTTTTAAATTTAAAATAATGTTAACCAGATATCAGTGGTGGCAAAGAAGAATTAATCACAGTATATGATGTGGGCCTGACTCACAGGCCTGATAGAAAATGAAATTAGATTACACTAGCAAAATGATGTAAAAGTTTTTATTTTTTTTTATTTTAAACTAATGTTACACCAGATATAAGTGGTGGCACAGAGCAATTAATCACAGTATATGATGTGGGCCTGACACACAGGCCTGATAGAAAATGAAATTAGATTACACTAGCAAAATGATTTTCAATTTTTTTTTTTAAATTTACACTAATGTTAAGCAGATATCAGTGGTGGCACAGAGCAATTAACCACAGTATATGCTGTGAGCCTGACACACAGGCCTGATAGAAAATGAAATTAGATTACACTAGCAAAATGATGTAAAAGTTTTTTTTTATTATTTTACACTAATGTTACACCAGATATCTGTGGTACTGGTGGCACAGAGCAATTTATCACAGTATATGATGTGGGCCTGACACACAGGCCTGATAGAAAATGAAATTAGATTACACTAGCAAAATGATGTAAAAGTTTTTTATTTTTTTATTTTACACTAATGTTACACCAGATATCAGTGGTGGCACAGAGCAATTAATCACAGTATATGATGTGGGCCTGACACACAGGCCTGATGGAAAATGAAATTAGATTACACTAGCAAAATGATTTTCAAATTTTTTTTAAAAAAAAATTTACACTGATGTTAAGCAGATATCAGTGGTGGCACAGAGCAATTAACCACAGTATATGCTGTGAGCCTGACACACAGGCCTGATAGAAAATGAAATTAGATTACACTAGCAAAATGATGTAAATTTTTTTTTTTTTATTATTTTACACTAATGTTACACCAGATATCTGTGGTACTGGTAGCACAGAGCAAAGTTTTTGTTTTTAAATTTACACTAATGATTGTTAAGCAGATATCAATGGTGGCACAGAGAAATGAACCACAGTATATGCTGTGAGCCTGACACACAGGCCTGATAGAAAATGAAATTAGATTACACTAGCAAAATGATGTAAAAGTTTTTGTTTTTAAATTTACACTAATGATTGTTAAGCAGATATCAAAGGTGGCACAGAGAAATGAACCACAGTATATGCTGTGAGCCTGACACACAGGCCTGATAGAAAATGAAAATAGATTACACTAGCAAAATGATGTAAAAGTTTTTTATTTTTTTATTTTACACTAATGTTACACCAGATATCAGTGGTGGCACAGAGCAATTAATCACAGTATATGATGTGGGCCTGACACACAGGCCTGATGGAAAATGAAATTAGATTACACTAGCAAAATGATTTTCAAATTTTTTTTAAAAAAAATTTACACTGATGTTAAGCAGATATCAGTGGTGGCACAGAGCAATTAACCACAGTATATGCTGTGAGCCTGACACACAGGCCTGATAGAAAATGAAATTAGATTACACTAGCAAAATGATGTAAATTTTTTTTTTTATTATTTTACACTAATGTTACACCAGATATCTGTGGTACTGGTAGCACAGAGCAATTTATAACAGTATATGATGTGGGCCTGACACACAGGCCTGATAGAAAATGAAATTAGATTACACTAGCAAAATGATGTAAACGTTTTTGTTTTTAAATTTACACTAATGATTGTTAAGCAGATATCAGTGGTGGCACAGAGAAATGAACCACAGTATATGCTGTGAGCCTGACACACAGGCCTGATAGAAAATTAAATTAGATTACACTAGCAAAATTATGTAATTTTTTTTTTTTTTTTAAATTTACACTAATGTTAAGCAGATATCATTGGTGGCACTAATCACAGTATATGTTGTGAGCCTCACACACAGGCTGACAGCCAGGCAAATGCAAATAAAATGACAAATTAAAAAAAAAAAAAATGACTGAAGTTCTAGCCCGAAAAAGGGCTTTTTGGGCTGAAGTTCTAGCCCTAAAAAGGGTTTTTTGGGGTGCTGTCCTTACAGCAGAGATTAGATCCTTCAGGACTGTAGTGGACACTAAATACACTAGCCTAGCTATCTATTTCCCTATAAAATCACCAGCAGCAGCACTAACCCTCCTCTCACTAAGAATGCAAGATCGTAATGAATCTAAAATGGCTGCTGCCCAGGAGCTGGGAGGGTCTGTGAGGGAGTGCCTGTTGCTGATTGGCTCAAATGTGTCTGCAGGCTGTGAGATACAGGGTCAAAGTTTCCTCAATGATGACGAATAGGGGGCGGATCAAACATCGCATATGTTCACCGCCGCGGCGAACGCGAACAAGCTATGTTCGCCGGGAACTGTTCTCCGGTGAACTGTTTGCGACATCACTATTGATGTAGGCCACTGAGGTTATGTTGTCTGACTGAAATCTGATAAACCGGGCTAAGGCTAACTGAGACAGTCCAAGTGGTACAGCACAAAGATAAGTAGGTGGTGCAGGCTGTAGGGGTATTACACAAAACCCCTAAACTTGTAATATAGTCCAAAGAAGACAGCAGCAATCACCAATTTATGCAAGGGATTCCATCTTTATTGGGATGTTCAAAGAATAGAAGACAACGTTTCGGACCTCTAGTCCTTAGTCATGTCAATACATAAATGCAGGTAACACACCTTAATATAGGGATGGGGGTTAAGAAACCACACCTACCAATTAACTATTTAACTGTGAATACACAAACATTCTTACAGTGTAACCTGACTTTGAAAGAGGATGCGCCATCTAGTGACAAGCATACAATAGTGCATATATATATTAAAAATATCTATTATACATTGTTGCAAAAATAACAACATTGCAGAATATTAGATACAGAAACTAATCTTATACAGTTTAAAGAAAAACAGATAGGTCATATTCTTTATTCATTCCAATAGGAGACATAGTTTCCAATTTGTTAATTCAAAATACCTCCTTCTGTTTTAAAAAAAAGTTTTCTATTTCCTCCCCTTCTTGGTATATTAATGTGGTCAATGATTTGAAATCTAAGTTGACATATACTATGGCCTGCCTGAATAAAGTGTTCTGCTACTGGATTTTTTATTTTACTATTTCTGATGTCAGACCTATGTTCACATATTCTCTCACAGACCATCCTAGTGGTCTCTCCGATATAGCTCCGCCCACATGGGCATTTAATCATGTAAATGGTAAAAGTAGTATTGCATGTAAATAAACCCCTGATGTTATATTTTTTGCCAGTGCGTGGATGATAGAAGAATTTACTTTTTACCATACTGTTACAGCTTGCACAGCCTAAGCATGGGTAGCACCCCATATTATTTTCTGAGATGTAACTGTGTACCTATATCAGCCTTAATCAACCTATCTCTAAGATTCTTACTTCTCTTGTAAGCCGGCATAAAACCTGACTGAAATTCAGTCACATGGGGATTACATTTGCTCAGTATGTGCCAGTGCCTCCTAAGAATAGAATTAATGTTGTTACTTAATGCATTAAATTTTGTAACAAAAACAACACAATCCTGCTTTAACTTCATCTTAACTTTAGGTTTTGATGTCTCAAGCAAACTGTTGCGTGACACTGCTGCCCCTTCTTCAATCTCTTTGTTAACTAATTCTGTGGGATAACCCCTCACTTTAAATTTATCACCCATCTGGTTCAATCTCTGTCTAACCAGTTTGTCATCTGATACAATTATCCTCACTCTCAGGAGTTGACTACGAGGTAATGACCTCTTAAGTGATTCAGGGTGAAAGCTATCAAAATGAAGCAGGCTATTTTATCTGTAGACATTATAAAGATCTGTTCCAAAACTATTGTCTAATTTGTAAACTTTAGTGTCCAGAAATTCAATACTTTCCTCACTGTGCTTTAATGAAAATTTAATGTGTGTAGTTGCACTTTTTAGCTGATTGACAAAATCCCATAGGGATCCAATGTCCCCCAACCACAACATTGAGGCTAACTGAGGCCAGGCCAGAAGAGCTTTGGAGATTGCTCTCAGTTCCAAGATGTTTATTGGCAGCACTGACTCCTCTTGGGTCCATAAGCCCTGAGCTTTCAACAAGCCCTATACTCCTCTCCAACCTAGAAGGCTGGCATCCGTGGTCACAATCACCCAGGAGGGTCTGCAGAAGCAAGTACCCAGGGAGAGATGATCCTGAGAAAGCCACCACGGAAGAGAGTCTATTGACGCCTGATCTAGATCTACACATGGAGACAGGTCTGTATAGTTCCTGTTCCATTGTCTGAACATGCATAACTGCAGAGGTCTGAGATGGAACCAAGCATCAGATCGATTACCTCCATACATTGAGTCACTGACAGCCATAGAGAGGACTGAAGGGCAAAACAAGAGTAAAAAATCTTTCTTTTTCTGACCTCCGTCAGAAAAATCTTCATTAACAGGGAGTCTATTATGGTCACAAAAAACAACCCTTGTAGCTGCAACCAGAGAACTCTTCGTATGAGATTCTGCTTGTTGAAAAGATGGCACTTGAACCAGAATGTCATCCAGATAAGGTACCACTGCAATGCACCGAGATCGAAGCACAGCTAAAAGAGCCCCCAGAACCTTTGAAAAAAAATCTGGGAGCTGTGGCAAGGCCAAAGGGAAGGGCCACGAACTGGAAATGATTGTCCAAAAAGGTGAATCTCAGAAACTTGTGATGGTCCCTGTGAATGGGAACATGACGGTATGCATCCTTTAGGTCTATGGTTGTCATGAACTGACCCTCTTGTACCAAGGGTAGAATGGAGTGTTTAGTCTCCATCTTGAAGGATGGCACTCTGAGAAACTTGTTTAAACATTTTAGATTTAGGATTGGTCGAAAAAGTTCCCTCCTTTTTGGGAACTATGAACAGATTTGAGTAAAATCCCAGACCCTTTTCCTGAAATCGAACATGAACTATTACCCCCAGGGCGGCAAGGTCCTTGACACAATGTAAGAATGCCTCTCTTTTTATCTGGTCTACAGATAATCTGGATAGGTGAAACCTGCCTCTGGGAGGAAAAGATTTGAAGTCTATTGTGTTTCCCTGGGAGGCAATGTCCACCTGGGAAAAAAGAGAGAGTCTGCCGCCTACAAGATCCACTCCCAGATCGGGGGGCAACCCTTCATGCTGACTTGTAATCAGCTGAAGGCTTTTTAGATTGCTTTCCCTTATTCCAGGACTGGTTGGGCTTCCAGGAAGGCTTGGCTTGATCTTGTTTGGAGGAAGGGGAGGAAGACTTGCCTTTAAAGTTATGAAAGGAACGAAAATTACTCTGATTCCATTCTACTTATTCTTTTTATCTTGAGGAAGAAAAGAACCCTTCCCTCCAGTAATATCTGAGATAATTTCCGCCAAACCAGGTCCAAACAAGATCTTACTCTTGTAAGGAATAGTCATGAGCTTAGATTTAGATGAAACATCCGCAGACCAGGACTTCAACCGTAAAAACCTCCACCGCGGAGGGAACATCAAAGTATTTGTTCAATTTACTAGACTTTTTAGGATTGACTACGATAGTTGCGTCTGAGTTGTCCAGAGTAGTCAAAACCTCCTTAAGTAATAAGGGAAGTTGTTCTAGCTTAAATTTGAAGAATACCACTTCAGCATCAGAAGAAGGAATTACACTGTCTGAGTAAGAGATTTCCCCCTCAGACTTATGGGAAGGGACACTCTGGATAGCCAGAACTTGATCAGAAACCTTGCTAACTGTTGATTGCAAGAGGAAACGCAGGGCACTGTATGTGGAGACTGAAAAAGTTGGGATGCTTGAGGAGAAAGCTGCGGCATATCTGCAACAGGAGACACCTGAACAGCATTTGCCTGGGATAATGGTAGCTCATGGTCAAATATTTTATCTCTATAACTTAACGTTCTCTCAATGCATGAGGAGCAAAAGGAACTGGGGGTTCCAATTGAGCATCAAAACATAACTGACAAGCAGCAACTTCACCTGGGATAATGGTTTGAAAAGCCTCTTGATCCATCTTATAATTAATAAGGATAAAGTGTAAAAATTCTTTATTTGAAAATAAAAAATACATGTGTACTGTGTCTTTAAATAGATATGTGTGTTAGCGCAACAAATCAAATAGACTTCAGGTTACTTATACACCTCAGTAGCTTTACTGAGGTGCCTATCTGCCCTGCAGCTCACAGAGTGATTCCCTCACAGAGGAAACAATCCCCTTTTCAAATACAAAGTGGTTACAGAGCCCTAACTGCTGAAAGAAATGGCTTACAACAGTAATCTCCATGAACAAAAGTTAAAGTATAAAAACTACTATAACACACTGAGCTACCATAAATCACCTCACAGTCTCAATGCCCAAACTGCCTAAAAGAAACCCCAAACATGAAGGTTTAATAAAGTTCCATATTAAATAAGACAGATTTTAGCTGTAACAAGTGCCAGCAATCTCCTTGAGAGGGTGCAGTACCTCACATGGACATGTGAAGAGAGAAAAACTACTCAGGTTTTCTAGTTAGGGCAGCAGATTCTTGAGAAAATGCAGTGAGGATGTACCTCACAAGTTCTCAACTGCTCAAAAGCCACCACTGCCCTACTGAAGAGACTGATGTGGACCAGGCTAGAACCCAGAAAGTAAGCTTACTCTGCTAAAAAAAAAAAAATCTTGATTGAAGAAAACTTGTCATCAGACACCTAAACTTCAGCTCCTCCTTGCACTACAGGCAAAGAGAATGACTGGGGGATTGTGGGTAGGGGAGTGATATTTAACAGCTTTGCTGTGGTGCTCTTTGCCTCCTCTTGCTGGCCAGGAGTGATATCCCCAACACTAATTGATGATGATCTGTGGACTTACCGTGTCATTAGAAAGAAATATATATTTCACAATTTAGGTAGAACATACCATTTTAAACAACTTTCCAGTTTACTTCTATGATCAAATTTGTTTCATTCACTTGGTATCATTTGTTGAAAGAGCAGCAATGCACTACTGGTTTCTAACGGAACACAATCAGTATATATATGCAGCCACCAATCAGCAGCTAGAACCTATTTTCTTTGCTGCTCCCAAGCCTACCTAGATAAACCTTTCAGCAAAAATAACAAGAGAAGGAAGCAAATTAATAATAGAAAATAAATGGAAAGTTGTTTAAAATTGTATTCTCTGTCTAAATTCTTAATATCTTATTATGATTTTACTGTCCCTTTAAGCCATTTCATTCTTTTAAAGTAGTATTATGAAAGTTAACAAACTGTTTTGTAAACTTTCCTTATTTCTCTTTTAATCTTCCTGTTTATCAGTTACTTGTTTATGCATAATGTAAGCAAAATTAAGTAGGCTGCAATCATCTGTACAGTACCAAAAAACATTAAACACCGCTCTGAATAATTTGTCAACCAGAAACTATAAGCAAAATGAGAAAAAAAATAAGTATTTTGTTATAATTTGTCTTGTATACATTCTTTGGATTTGCAATGCAAGCACACACTTAACTGTAATTTGTTTATTAATGAAAACAACAAATTCCAAAACTATAAATATATATTTTTTTTCTAAATCTCCTGTAAATGACATTGCTGAAAAACTGGCACATAATACTAAGTGGAAAAAGACATTTTTCACAGCTACACTTCATTATTCAGATAACGTAGACATGACAAAATAACATTATCTTATTTAATGCTCCTTTGGAGAACATTGCTTATTTTTTAACACTTCTTGAAACTAATTCACATTAACATATAAATTCCTTATTTGTGGTAGCGCAAAGGACTTGTATTAGATGACAGCATCATTTTGTTGCATGTTTAATAATGTAAATAAGCACATGAAGATAAAAATGTCTGGAATTAACTACTCTTAAAGGGACAGTAAAGTCAAAACTAAACTTCCATGATTCAGATAGGGCATGCAATTTTAAACAACTTTCCAATTTACTTTTATTATCAAATTTGCTTTGTTCCCTTGGTGGTATTTTTGAAAAGCTAAACCTAGCTAGGCTCAAACTGATTTCTAAACAGTTGAAAACCGCCTCCTAGCTCAGAGCATTTTGAAAGTTTGTCACAGTTAGACTGTGCTAGTTCACATGTGTCATATAGATAACATTGTGCTCACTCCCGTGAAGTTATTTAGGAGTCTTCACTGATTGACTACACTGCATGTCTGTCAAAGGCACTTAGATAAGGAGGCTGTCTGCAAAGACTTAGATACAAGGTAATCACAGAGGTAAAATGTATATTAATATAACTATGTTGGTTATGCAGAAATGGGGAATGGGCAATAAAGGGATTATCTATCTTTTTAAATAAGAATTTTTTTGGTGTAGACTGTCCCTTTAATAAAATAAAAAAGATAAACTCTGCACATGTATGTTTAAACATTTAAAAATGTATTTCCATACACCATTGTCATTATATGATATTGAATGGATTAATTGCACATCTGTCAGCAATTTTGCTACTTAGAACAACATACAAAGCATAATTTAAATGCAATAATTTCTAACAAGCATGATACTATGTGGTAGATTTATCATACCCCGGGTGGACATGATTCGCTATAGCTGTCGGCATTTAACATTGCACAAGCAGTTCACAGGAACAGCCAATCGGCCGCTAGCAGGGGGTGTCAATCAACCTGATCGTATTCAATCGAGCAGATTGATGTCTGCAGCCTCTTAAGACCGCTGCTTCTTAACTCCTGTTTCCGGCGAGCCTGAAAGCTAGCACGGAAACAGTTACATTGGGGCCGATACAGGGTTGGTAAATCGGCCCCTATGTCTGATATGATGGGGGGGTTAAAGAGTGAGAGGGGTTATGCCAGGTTCACAGAGATGAGAGAGGGGTACAACTTGTAAGAGGGACTGTTCAAGGTTTGCAGTGGGGAGTGCAATGGCACAGCTTGTGAGAGAGGCTGTGCTAGGATCATAGAAGAGAAAGGGACTCAGCTTATGAGAGGGGCTGTTCTAGGATCAAAGAGAAGAGAGAGGAACTCAGCTTGTGAGAGGGGCTGTGCTAAGTTCACAGAGAAGAGAGAGGGGCACAGCTTTTGAGAGGGGCTATGCTAGGTTCATAGGGAAAAGAGAGGGGCACATCTTGTAAGAGGGGCTGTGCTAGATTTATAGGAAAGAGAGAGGGGCACAGCATGTGAGAGGGGCTGTGCTAGGTTCACAGAGAAGAGAGAGGGACTCAGCTTGTGAGAGGGGCTGTGCTAGGTTCATAGAGAAGAGAGGGACTCAGCTTGAGAGAGGGGCTGTGCTAGGTTCATAGAGAAGAGAGGGACTCAGCTTGTGAGAGGGGCTGTGCTAGGTTCACAGAGAAGAGAGAAGGACTCAGCTTGTGAAAGGGACTGTGCTAGGTTCACAAAGAAGAGAGAGGGGCACAGTTTGTGAGGGGCTGTGCTAGGTTCACATGGAAGAGAAAGTGACTCAGCTTGTGAGAGGGGCTGTGCTAGGTTCACACAGAAGAGAGAACATCTCAGTTTGTGAGAGGGGCTGTGAAAGGTTCATAGGGAAAAGAGAGGGGCACATCTTGTAAGAGGGGCTGTGCTAGGTTCATAGGGAAGAGAGAGGGGCTGTGCTAGCTTCACAGAGAAGAGATGTGGCACAGCTTCTGAGAGGGGCTGTGCTAGGTACATAGAGAAGAGAGAGGGACTCAGCTTCTGAGAGGGGCTGTGCTAGGTTCACAGAGAAGAGAGAGGGACTCAGCTTGTGAGAGGGGCTGTGCTAGGTTCACAGAAAAGAGAGAGGGACTCAGCTTGTGAGAGGGACTGTGCTATGTTCACAGAGAAGAGAGAGGGGCACCGTTTGTGAGGGGCTGTGCTAGGTTCACATGGAAGAGAAAGGGACTCAGCTTGTGAGAGGGGCTGTGCTAGGTTCGTAGGGGAGGATTGAGATGTGCACAGCCTGTGAGAGGGGCTGTACTAGGTTTATAGGGATGAGAGAGATGTGCACAGACTGTGAGAGGGGCTGTACAAGGTTGATAGTGAAGAGTGAGATTTGCAAAGCCTCTTAAAGGGGCTGTAAAATATTTATAGGGAAGAGTGAGATGTGCACAACCTGTGAGAGGGGCTGTAGAAGGTTCATAGAGAAGAGTGAGAGGGGCACAACCTGTAAGAGGGTCTGTACTAGGTTCATAGAGAAGAGTAATAGGGGCTCAGCCTGTGAAAGGTGCTCTGCTAGCTTCACAGAAAAGAGAGAGGGGCATAGCTTGTGAGAGGGGCTGTGCTAGGTTCACAGAAAAGAATAGGAGGGGCTCATCCTGTGAAAGTGACTGTGCTAGTTTTGCTAAAAGGAGTAAGATGGACACAGCCTGTGTAGTGGGCTGTGCTATGTTTACAGATAATAATGAGAGGGCACCGCATTTGAGAGGTGTTGGACAAGCAAGGAGTATAGAAGGAGGGCAACAACCAGTGAACGTGGCTGACCTAGGCAACTGAGAAGTGTGAGATTGGTTGAGCCTCATACTAAGGCTTGACAAGTGAGAAGATATTGGTACTGGGAGAAAAAGTTTTGAGCATGACACTTCCTTTAAAAGGGAAGTAGCTGTAGACTATTAAGGAGAAGAGCCTGTTAAATTATTTATAAAATGGTTTTCCTTCAGGAACTGAATATATAGAAATACTGGAAAATATTTGTTTGACCTATCAAAGCTCTTTTGCTCTGTATTAAGTGATTAAAAGGTATGTCCCTGTGTCGGCAAGAATATTTGCCTATATACACTTTATATATAAAAAAAGTGTAAACTATATATAAGTTCAACCTTTAAAATAAATTCAGCACCACTATGAGAACTGCCTTTTAAATATCTTAACATGTATTGTTTACTTAAACTTGTGGTGTGTTGTGAATAAAGTTATAACTCACCTGCAGACTTTAGTGTTTAACAAAGAATAACAAAAATATATTTTTTAATGAAATAATATGGTTGTATAATACCCAAGGGTTTCAAAAGACAAAGAGTTCAGCACTCTTTCACTTTTAACATTTATTGAAAAAGTACAAAATTCTTAAATATATTGAAAATATGCAAAAAGTATAACTACACAGTGCAGGTCAGACACTCCCACCCAAAAGACATACAGAGAGTATATAAGAAAATGATGAATCGGTGATCAAAGCCCATACATCTGGCTAATATGTAAAAGAGTGCTTACTATTTTTACTTAAGAGAGTGGAAATACCCCGGACGATTTCAGACATTGCTCATTAGCAGCAAAATGCATCACAGCAGGTACAATTCAGGATCTATGTGGTTCTCTAAATTAAAATGAGCGCATATTAAATGGTGATACACATTAAATCATATCTAATACATAGTAATGTTCCATACATGTAGTTTTCTCACATAGAGCCACTGATATAGAACATAGATGTTTAGCCAGTCTTAAAGGTTTTTTGACAACTGTCTCTTGGTTAAATGACATCCCAACAAAGCCTTGTTAGATAATAAGGCTGGATTAACATGAAATCTTTTTATCACTGTGGCATCTATTTATCAAAGCATCAACTTACCTGCATTCGACGGCACCAATACGTTCGCCTAAGATCGCCTAACATCGCTGCCGCGGACCTGAATACGTTCTCCAAAATTATCAAAAAAGCTCTCAAAAAGCCGCGCACCAAGTACAGGGCGATTCGCAATGGACTGTTGTTAACTAACAGTCATCGATCTCGCTGCTCTTTGGCTTTTTTACAGCTTTCTTGGTACCCTGTCACTAAACACCCACACTATACTATACTGTTTACCCCCGGAGCCCACCGCAACTCTAATAAAGTGTTTAACCGCTAAACTGCAGCTCCTGGAGCCCACCGCAACTCTAATAAAGTGTTTAACCCCTAAACCGCCGCTCCCGGACCCCGTCGCAACTAAATAAAATTATTAACCCCTAAACTGCTGCTCCCGGAGCCCACCGCCACCAACATTATATTTATTAACCCCTAATCTTCCCCCCTACACCGCCGCCACCTACCTACATTTATTAACCCCTAATCTGCTGCCCCAATGTTGCAGCCACTATATTAAATTTATTAACCCCTAAGCCTAAATCTAACCCTAACCCCCCGAACTTAAATATAATTTAAATAAATTTAAATAAATATTACTATCATTAAATAAATTATTCCTATTTAAAACTAAATACTTACCTATAAAATAAACCCTAAGATAGCTACAATATAACTAATAGTTATAGGGACGCATCTTGGATGACGTCACTTAAAGGGACCTTCATTCTTCAGTCGCTGTCGTCAGAAGAGGATGCTCCGCGTCGGATGTCTTGAAGATGGAGCCTCTCCGCGCCGGATGGATGAAGATAGAAGATGCCGCCTGGATGAAGACTTCTGCCCATCTAAAGGACCACTTCTGTCTATCTGGAGGACTACTTCTGCCGCTTTGTGGAGGTCTTCGGCCCGGTTGGGTGAAGACTTCTCAAGGTAGGGTGATCTTCAAGGGGTTAGTGTTAGTTTTTTTTAAGGGGGGATTGGGTGGGTTTTAGAGTAGGGTTGGTTGTGTGGGTGGTGGGTTTTAAAGTTGGGGGGTTGTCATTTTTTATTTACCGGTAAAAGAGCTGATTATTTTAGGGCAATGCCCCACAAAAGGCCCTTTTAAGGGCTATTTGTAATTTAGTGTAGCGTAGGGCTTTTTTTTATTGTGGGGGGCTTTTTTTTATTTTGTTAGGGGGATTAGATTAGGTGTAATTAGTTTAAAAATCTTGTAATTATTTTATTATTTTCTGTAATTTAGTGGGGCGTTTTTTGTACTTTTTTTAATTGTATTTAGTTTAGTTAATTTAATTAATTATAATGTAGTGTTAAGTGTAATTGTAAGTTAGGTTAGGTTTTATTTTACAGGTAGTTTTGTATTTATTTTAACTAGGAAGTTATTAAACAGTTAATAACTATTTAATAACTATTGTACCTAGAAAAATAAATACAAAATTGCCTGTAAAATAAATATAATCCCTAAGATAGCTACAATGTAACTATTAGTTATATTGCAGCTATCTTAGGGTTTATTTTATAGGTAAGTATTTAGTTTTAAATAGAAATAATTTATTTAATGATAATATTTATTTAGATTTATTTAAATTATATTTAAGTTAGTGGGGGTTAGGGTTAGACTTAGGTTTAGTGGTTAATAAATTTAATATAGTGTTGGTGACGTTGGGGGCGGCAGATTAGGGGTTAATAAATATAATGTAGGTGGCGGCGGTGTAGGGGGCGGAAGATTAGGGGTTAATAAGTATAATGTAGGTGGCCGTGGGCTCCAGGAGCAGCAGTTTAGGGGTTAATAAGTTTATTTACTTGTGGCAGGCTCTGGGAGCGGCGGTTTAGGGGTTAATAAGTTTATTTAGTTGCGGTGGAGTCCGGGAGCTGTGGGATAGAGGTTAATAACTTTTATTTAGGTGGCGGCGGTGTAGGGGGGGCAGATTAGGGGTTAATAAGTATAATGTAGGGTGGCGAGCGTACCTGGTAGTTATTTGATAACTAGCAAAAGTAGTCAGATAGTGCCGAACCTGTGTTCAGAACATCTGTAGTGACGTAAGCATCGATCTGTGTCAGACTGAGTACGGCGGATCATATATTACGTCACCAAATTCTACTTTTGCCGGTTTGAAGGGTTTGATAACTAAGGCGAATCAGGCTCGCCACAAATGCGCTGCGGAATTCCAGCATATTTGCGGCTGACGGCTTGATAAATAGATGCCTATGTGTGCAATGGTAAGAGTTTAATGGTTGCCTTTAGTCAAGAGGCACCACAACAATAGCCTGCTTAGATAACAACACAGGGCTGGCATCACAGCCCATCATCACCATGAAAACACAAGTGTTAAAAGTAACAGTTATCCACTGGAGATCATGTATGCAAGGCACATAACATTCAATAAGCACATGCAGTCAACACATAATTGTTAGTCATGCAAAGGTCATGGATCTAGTAAACTCATGCAGCATTTTAATGCAAAGTTAAGTGTAGTATGTGCAAAACACGCTCCTTCTAAGGGATTCACTAAAAGTTCATATCATTCTTATTACCGCCAGTTCACAATGGAATAGTTACCAATGTGGTGACATTTTATCAGTTTTGCTGATACGTGTTGTACTCCCCTCATAGCACTAAAAAATGCTGCGCCTTTAGAATTCTGAAGTAAACTATTAAGGGTTGAAAGTTTTTATAATAAAATACATGAAAATGATATTGAAATAAAATATTGTATGTATACACCTATGAAATGTAAAAAAATAAAGTATATTAATAAAAAAGGTTTTCAAAATGGGTTTATATGGGTTCATAAAATGACAAGGTGTGGGACTGTGAGGTGCTCATAAATGTATCTGTATGTGTATGAATTGCACCTCAGAATCTGTTGGCACTTTCCAAATACCTGATAATAATAAAAATAAAGTATATGTATATGTGTATAAATGTGTTTGTATGTATGTATGTATGTATGCAGTGTTTTGAACTTACTTTGCAATACAAAACCATAGTTTATACCTAATTGAAGAATTCCACTACTTGAGCAAAGGTTTAGCATATCTTTGGCTTAGCACTCCAGAGATATACGTTTTTCAGCACGACCCCCATAAAAGTCTGTTATGTGAGGGATTTAGCACATCCAGATGATAGCATGCCCTAAACTTTCACTCAGTGGAAGTGAATTAGAAAGTTGTTTAAAATTGCATACTGAATCATGAAAGATTAACTTTGACTTAAAGGTACATGAAACCCAATTTTTTTTCTGTCATAATTCAAATAGAGAATACAATTTTAAACAACTTTCTAATGTACTTCTATTATCTAATCTGTTTCATTCTCTTGGTATCATTTGTTGAAGGAGCAGCAATGCACTACTGGTTTCTAACTGAACACATGGGTGAGCCAATCACATTAAATATATATATGCAGCCACCCATCAACAGCTAGAACCTAGTTTCTCTGCTGCTCATGAACTTGCCTAGATAAACATTTCAGCAAATGATAACAAGAGAAGGAAGCAAATTAAATAATAGAAGTAAAATGGAAAGTTGTTTAAAATTGTATTCTCTATCTGAATCATGAAAGACAATTTTTGGGTTTCATGTCCTTTTAAGTGTTCCTTTAAGCAGTGGAAGTTGATTTGGAACCCTTATGGTGTAGCCTTTAAAATGAGAGCCTCTTGATGTAACTTCACAAGTCACGGTCACCCAATATTCACTTCTTAAACCTCAGAGGTGAATAAGTTAAAACACCCCAAATTCATTCTAATGCTCCTGCATGATTGTTTGCAAAAGCACAGGGGGCAGGGCTGTTCAAGGATTTCTTTGTAGAAGCAGAGAGCAGCAGCACCACAATTTAAAGTTTTTCAACTGCTTTTAATGAAGAAACATTCAAAAGAACAGTGTGCACCCTGATCTGGAGTGATCTGGAGTGAGTGCTGGGCCTACCTTTATCTTCAAGGATTTCTTTGTGCAATATTAAAAGTGGGGCCCGCTAGTTGGGAACCTTGTGCCACCTGTGATTTGATCAATGTGGGACAGTATATTTTGTGGTGAAATTTACATTGTATTAGTTTCACAATGCAATTTTAAAGCTATAAGTCAACTCAAAGAGATAAATTTACCAAGCAGCGGATGTTACTATCTACCCCCGTACTTTCCTGGTCGCCGATGCTCCTTAACTCGTCCGCCACCTCTGAGGGGGCGGACAGCAATCAGCCCAATTGGATTGGCCGCGAATATGCAGGGGGCGGCATTGCACAAGCATTACACTAGAAATGCTTGTGCAATGATAAATGCCTACAGCGTATGCTGTCGCATTTATCGATGTGCGGCGGACATTGTTAAATCAGCCCCTAAGGCTTGACCAGTGAGAAGATATTGGTACTGGGAGAAAAAGTTTTGAGCACATTGAAAAATCTACCCCATATACTCAATTCAAGCATCACTGTGAATCTTTTAGCATTGTGTTAAATTCTGATTTTATTAATGTAAAGTTTGAACTCAAGGGCCTATGATGAAAGTGTGATTAACATGTATTTTAAATAAAAATGTAATTATATCATGCATTTTATATGGTATGATGCAATTAACTGTCAAATTACTATCTTATCATTGCTTTGTATGTGTGATGGTGATATATGCCCAGGGCCATCTTTAACACAGGGCAAAAGGGGGCAGCTGCCCAGGGTCCAGTCTTTGTTGAGGGGCCCAAGAGTCCTAAACCTAAAAATGTTGGTTATGCCAGACTGCTGATGTCATGTGACATGGGGGGGGGGACACAGTCAGTCCTAATACTGTCACAGTCAAAAGTTATCAGCTTATATTTATTTGTGAGAAACTGTGCCAAACCGTGCCGGTGTCATGTGACATGCCAAGCTAGTGCCATGTGCTGTTTTAGATGTGCACTGTGCAGCACTGAATGCTAAACCCTAACTCGGCATCCAGCCAATCCCACTGCTGGAGCTACCACTGTTACCAGGTAACTGCTCTGGTGGTGGGGATTGTTTCTGGGTAGGGCTGACTATAGGCACATGCCACAGAAAGCTGGAATGGTAGGCATGTGAGGATTTGAGCATCTGTGCAGCTGCACACACTGCTCTCTTCAGTCTTGAAGCTGTGTGACTCATCTCACACTGTATCCATGCAGCCTTGGGCAGACAGCTTCCAGTCTGCTGGTCCTCTTAGCCCTGCTCTTTCTGCTGTGGCTCTAATATCAAGTAACTGAAGATTTTAGAGGAACAGTGCTTTGTAGAAAGGTGTCAGTGGGAAGAATAAGTGAGTACACACACGCACCTCCCACCTGCAGCATTGTCTAGTGCAGTGTGAGAGGGAACTTGCTCCTAGCAAAGAAGTGACATGTGCTGCTGTGGCTGATGTATAATGTCATGCTCATACTTCACACATTAAGGTAAGGTTTATTTTTATAGTTTTTTTCTCTCTGTTTTAGATTTTACAGCTTCCCATAGTAGTTCTGCTGTTCCAGTCAGTATACTATATAGTATATACTATATTTGTCTGCACTTTCATGCTTCCTCCTCAGTCTTTACCTTGCTTTGCTCCTGTTGGCTGCCCTAAATCTCTTTAACCAGCTAACCTCACACCAGAATCACATTCAAAAGCATATTAAATTAATCCACAGTGGAGGAATTTATATATTGATTTACTTATTAGTACTGCTTAGGTCCAGTTTCACATATTGCAATTTATTAAAACATTTTTTTAAATGATATAAAATAAATTGATTAAGTTGTTTTTTGGGATGTTGGGGTGGAGAGCGAAATTGCATGGGGGGGGGGGGGCAAGAAAATGTTTGCCCAGGGTCCAGTCAATATTAAAGATGGCCCTGTATATGCCTACTCTTAAACTACATCTATATACACACAAGTGTGTGTGTGTACTATTTATGAAGTTTGCTATTTAAGTAGCTCAACATATTCATCGGTCATATCACAATGTAATCAATAGTGGTGCATTATTTTGAAAACATTTGGCATACATTTAAAATGAACAAAAATAAAAGTTGGTACTTTGCATAGAAGCGCCACTCTAGAAACCATAATGTTTCAGGAATATTATCCCTCATGGACATTCTCAAACTGTAATTTGACGTCAAACTTCTAAAATTCAAATATTTCATTTTGTTTCACTGAATGATTCTATAGGATATACCTAGAATTCTTCATCAAATGCAGAGTTGATTGTTTGAAATGTTTTTTTCTTGAATATAATGTTAGACTTTTGGTACTTCAAATTATTTTAACTTTCTATGTAGGTTTATGAAATTCAAACTATTAATGTTGATTGTCATAGACATAAGCTGAAATTTGATTTAATTTGAAAGCAATTGAAATAGCTATGTTTAATTTGAGGGAATACAAATTAAAGTTGTAGAATCAGCTGTCAAATTCTGAGATTCAATCTAATAAAAGTTACCATTATTTGATGTTTTAAGCAAATTTTGCAAAACATTTAGTCAAGCATAATAAATTTATCTGAAGACAATTCTTAGTAAACTGAAAAATATAAATATCATATTATGCAAGAAAAGCATTTATTCTCTAAAATCAGTGTTAATTATAGTTCTGAATGAAAAAGCAAGTTTAATTATGTGTAAATGACTATTTTCCTATTCAGATTAAATAATTCCTTTGAGTAATCAACACATTATTGCTGGTTTACTATTGTGCACATCCCGAATTAACGTAATGGATTAATTATAAAGAGAATGTAGACTTCAGATAAAAGGGATGTTAAAGGGACATAAATCTCAAAATATTTTTTTCACAATTCAGAGAGACTTGTATCCTTTGTGGGAAGGTGTAGTAGCGTGCATGTGACAGAAGCAATATATGGCATCAGTTTTATAACTGTTATACATTTTCAAGAGCACTGGGTGGCAGAAATTATTCCGGTCATATACTACTCCAGAAAAATGTGCACGCTACCTACCTAGGAATCTCTTCAACAAAGCATATTATGGGAACAAAGTAAATTTGAAAATATAAAAATATTGGAAACTTTTTTTTTAAGTTGTATGCTCTGTCTGATTAAAAAATATGCAATTAACATAAGAGAACTGTCCAGCTTTCAATGCATTCCAGTGTTGACGTGTTTGCATATATGCAAATTTTTCTCTGTACGTACATGTGAAGCATAGCTAGATATCTCAGTGCATCAGCATTTAAATACTGCAGCTGCTCAGAGAACCAGTGCACTTGTATCTTGTAAGCAATGATGCAAATTGAGACATTATTATATTATAAAAGCACTTTAGGCTCTCAGAGCAAGGGCTGTTTTTTAAAAAGCTGGGGGTCGATCCGATATAAAGCGTCGCCCGCAAAAGCCGGCGACGCCAATATTTACGCTGATTTGGTATCCTATATACGGCGTAACCTAGAAGTTACGCGCGTATATTTCTGCCGTCGCCCGCAGTTTTTTGGGCCATAGGCAGGTATACCAAACCAGCGCAGTTTGGTATCCAATATGCAGCGTAAGGACTTACGTGGCGAAAATGGAGAAAACTTACTCCATTTTCACCTCGCCACAAAAAGCAGCCGTAAGAAGCC
This sequence comes from Bombina bombina, assembly GCF_027579735.1. Taxonomy (NCBI): domain Eukaryota; kingdom Metazoa; phylum Chordata; class Amphibia; order Anura; family Bombinatoridae; genus Bombina; species Bombina bombina. Next base: position 120,764,066 of record NC_069508.1, read on the forward strand.
TTACGCTGACTATTGGAGCCCCGTAACTCCCTAAACTAACTAGAAAATAAACCTAACACCTAACGCATGCGCAATGTCTATCTCCCTGTCGACCGCGATCTTCTAAAATAAACCTAACACCTAACGCATGCGCAATGTCTATCTACCTGTCAACCGCGATCCCCCCCCGAAATCCCTAATAAAGTTATTAACCCCTAAACCGCCGCTCCCGGACCCCCCCGCCATCTACATAAACTAACCCCCTACTGTGAGCCCCTAAAACCGCCGCCATCTACCTTATCTATCCCCTAATCTGACCCCTTACACCGCCGCCACCTATATAAAAATTATTAACCCCTAATCTAATCCCCCTATACCGCCGCCAGCTATATTAATATTATTAACCCCTAATGTAAGCCCCTTACACCGCCGCCATCTCTATTAAAATGATTAACCCCTAATTTAATCTACCTACCCCGCCGCCAGCTATATTATCTATATTAACCCTAAGTATATTATAGTTAATATAGGTATTACATTATATATATTAACTATATTAACCCTAATTATATTAGGGTTAATATAGTTAATATAGTTACTATAGTATTTATATTAACTATATTAACTCTATCTAACCCTAACTAAATTTATATTAAATTAATCTAATTCATTTATAAACTAATATATTCCTATTTAAATCTAAATACTTACCTATAAAACAAACCCTAAGATAGCTACAATATAATTAATAATTACATTGTAGCTATGTTAGGGTTAATATTTATTTTACAGGTAAATTGTTAATTATTTTAACTAGGTATAATAGATATTAAATAGTTATTAACTATTTAATATCTACCTAGTTAAAATAATTACCCAATTACCTGTAAAATAAATCCTAACCTAAGTTACAAATACACCTACACTATCAATAAATTTAATAAACTACAAACATCTATCTAAAAATACAATTAAATTAACTAAACTAAATTACAAAAAAAAACAAACACTAAATTACAAAAAATAAAAAAAGATTACAAGATATTTAAGCTAATTACACCTATTCTAAGCCCCCTAATAAAATAATAAACCCCCAAAATAAAAAAAATTCCCTGCCCTATTCTAAATTAAACAAATTTCAAAGCTCTTTACCTTACCAGCCCTTAAAAGGGCCTTTTGTGGGGCATGCCCCAAAGAATTCAGCTCTTTTGCATACAACAAATACAACCCCCCCCCCCATTACAACCCACCACCCACATACCCCTATTCTAAAACCACCCAAACCCCCCTTAAAAAAGCCTAACACTACCCCCCTGAAGATCTCCCTACCTTGTCTTCACCACACCGGGCCGAACTCCTGATCCGATCCTGGCGATGTCTTCCTCCAAGCGGCAAAGAAGAATTCTTCCTCCGGCGATGTAATCCTCCAAGCGGCAAAGAAGAATTCTTCCTCCGGCGACGTCTTCCTCCAAGCGGCAGCAAAGTCTTCATTCTTCCGGCGGCATCTTCAATCTTCTTTCTTCGCTCCGCCGCCGCAGAGCATCCATCCCGGCCGACTGCTGAACTTGGAATGAGGTACCTTTAAATGACGTCATCCAAGATGGCGTCCGCCGAATTCCGATTGGCTGATAGGATTCTATCAGCCAATCGGAATTAAGTTAGAAAAATCTGATTGGCTGATTGAATCAGCCAATCAGATTCAAGTTCAATCCGATTGGCTGATCCAATCAGCCAATCAGATTGAGCTCGCATTCTATTGGCTGTTCCGATCAGAAGAAGAATTCTTCTTTGCCGCTTGGAGGAAGACATCGCCAGGATCGGATCAGGAGTTCGGCCCGGTGTGGTGAAGACAAGGTAGGGAGATCTTCAGGGGGGTAGTGTTAGGCTTTTTTAAGGGGGGTTTGGGTGGGTTTAGAATAGGGGTATGTGGGTGGTGGGTTGTAATGGGGGGGGGTATTGTATTTGTTGTATGCAAAAGAGCTGAATTCTTTGGGGCATGCCCCACAAAAGGCCCTTTTAAGGGCTGGTAAGGTAAAGAGCTTTGAAATTTGTTGAATTTAGAATAGGGCAGGGAATTTTTTTTATTTTGGGGGTTTATTATTTTATTAGGGGGCTTAGAATAGGTGTAATTAGCTTAAATATCTTGTAATCTTTTTTTTATTTTTTGTAATTTAGTGTTTGTTTGTTTTTGTAATTTAGTTTAGTTAATTTAATTGTATTTTTAGATAGATGTTTGTAGTTTATTTAATTTATTGATAGTGTAGGTGTATTTGTAACTTAGGTTAGGATTTATTTTACAGGTAATTGGGTAATTATTTTAACTAGGTAGATATTAAATAGTTAATAACTATTTAATATCTATTATACCTAGTTAAAATAATTAACAATTTACCTGTAAAATAAATATTAACCCTAACATAGCTACAATGTAATTATTAATTATATTGTAGCTATCTTAGGGTTTATTTTATAGGTAAGTATTTAGATTTAAATAGGAATATTTTAGTTTATAAATGAATTAGATTAATTTAATATAAATTTAGTTAGGGGTGTTAGGGTTAGATAGAGTTAATATAGTTAATATAAATACTATAGTAACTATATTAACTATATTAACCCTAATATAATTAGGGTTAATATAGTTAATATATATAATGTAATACCTATATTAACTATAATATACTTAGGGTTAATATAGATAATATAGCTGGCGGCGGGGTAGGTAGATTAAATTAGGGGTTAATCATTTTAATAGAGATGGCGGCGGTGTAAGGGGCTTACATTAGGGGTTAATAATTTTAATATAGATGGCGGCGGTGTTAGGGGCTCACTTTAGGGGGTTATAGATATAATATAGCTGGCGGCGGGGTACGGGAGCGGCGGTTTAGGGGTTAATAACTTTATTAGGTTGCGGCGGGGTACGGGAGCGGCGGTTTAGGGGTTAATAGCTTTTTTATTTTTAGGCTAGTGAGGGGGGATAGCGGATAGAGGGTTAGACAGTGCGGGCTATGTTAGGGAGGCGTGTTAGACAGTGCGGGCTATGTTAGGGAGGCGTGTTAGACAGTGCGGGTGTTTTAAACTTTAGTCAGGTTTTATAGGCGCCGGCAGTTTCTAGCGTGCCGCAAGTCACTGGCGACGCCAGAAATTTGTACTTACGCAGATTTCTGGACATCGCTGGTTTGTGAGACTTACGGCACGTTAGCATCTGACGGCGACTTATATGGGATGGCTCGAGTTGCGAGCTGAAACTGCGGGCGACGCCGGTTCCCTCGCTTGCGCCGCAAACTGCGATCGATATCGGATCGCGCCCCTGGTGCACAGAGCATACTTAAATATGCTATTGAAACAGCTATAACTATTTTTAGAAGCAATTTTGCTAATACATGTATACTGCAGAAATGCTAAAATGTACCTGAATGCAAGTGAATTTTGTCTGAAATGTTCATTGAAGCATAATTTAAGGAAAAGTAATCACTATATATTTGTGGTTGAGGTTAAGCAATGCCTATTTGCTGTAAGGACTTTTGGCTAATAAAATTTGACTTGTCTCTTTGGTCCCTTTAGAAATTGTAAAATAAACCATTTGGAGGAAATTTGTAGTCTGATGAGACTGTTCATATGGCTCCAAAAATCTACATTCCTTAAGCTAATCAAAACATTAGCAATTAACTAGCAGAAAGCTAAACTGTAGCTAATCAAAATATTTAATTCAAAGACATACTGTATTTACCTAAATAACAGCCATTAAATGAATGACTAAAACCCCTAATGCCATTATTCTATATTTCCTGTAAAGGTCATTCGGGCAGCTTCTGGACAAAAATATCCTGCTGATGTCACTTCTATAAAGAATGTGGGTTTTCTTTAAAAGATGTTACTTAAGATTACAATATACATTAGGTATTTTCTTTTTAAATTTGGACTTAAAAGTATGGTTAGCTGTAGTAAGTAAGTCTTTTTAATATTTGAAGCTGTTAGTTTAGTAATTACTAAACAAAATTAATTGAAAGGTCATAAAGATCTTATAGGAAAATGCTCAAATATTTTCAACTTATTTCTCTACTGTAAGGGTTATAAATACTACATATTATTTAAGAGTGAGTCATTAATAAGATTTGAGAGTTTTGATAAATATAACAAAATAAAATAATTAAATGCTGCATTATCAATGAATTGTTTTTTATATGATTCTGTTGTTATAATGTTCTGTTTTTTGCCTTCTTTGTAGAACTTTTTATTCCCAACATTACCATCTTTCAACAGAGACGTAAAGGGCACCCGTATATTCCTATCAACAACCTCAGAAAGTCATGAATGAAAATTTCTGTTTGGAGTGCCTAAGCAAATTGATAAATCCTAAAAATATGAAAATTTTTAAAATTGTGCACATATTAAATCTATACAGAATATAGTGACATATTTTGTTATGGAAATGTCTAGTCAACATTTTTAAACTTTCATTATTCAGGTAGGGCATGCAATTTTAAACAACTTTCAAATTTACTTTTATCATCAAATTTCCTTTTTTCTCTTGGTATTCTTTGTTGACAGCTAAACATAGGTAAACTCATATGTTAATTCCCATGACCTTGAAGGCTGCCTCTTATCTCAGTGCATTTTTACACATATTTACAGCCAGATAGCGCCAGCTCATGTGTGTCATATAGATAACACTGTGCTTGATCCCGTGGAGCTACGTAGGAGTCACCTCTGACTGGATAAATTGCAAGTCTGTCAAAAGAAATGAAATAAGGAGGCAGTCTGCATAGGCTAAGATACAAGGTAGTCACAGTGGTAAAAAGTATATTAATATAACCGTGTTGTTTATGCAAAACTGGGGAATGGGTGATAAAAGGATTATCTATCTTTTTAACCAATACAAATTCTGGAGTTGATTGGCTCTTTAAGGACATGCCAGGAAATTCAAGCCAAAAGTTCTATTCCCAGTTTGATAACTTTGGGCTGTAGGGGTATTTAGTGCACTCTACTGTGACATTCTTTGTCGTAAAAGGAATTAAACGGTCTTTCTTTAGATAGTTGTATGTATTGCATTTGTCTTAGCTTGTCATCTAGAAATGTACTAAATGACTGGAAGCAAGCTATAGAGTTGCCAATGGGAATTTTTATTTTTGTTAATTCTGCAAGGAACCTTGCAGATATGATTATCTTGCAGTAGCAGAATGTTGGTTATTGGACCAAGTGGATCAATTGCCAGTTTGTATAATCCCTCAAATCTCTTACATGTTACAGATGCTAAGGTGCAACTTTATTAACTAATGATATTTTATATACTAAAGAATGAATGGACAGTTGCCCTAATCTTAATCTATTGGACACAATGTTTTCTCCTTAATAACATTTTAAAACTACAATATCGTTATATTTTCTCAGAAATAAAGCATTTTATTAACAAGTAAATATTTTAAAATGACTATAACATTTAAGTCAGCCTTCGTGAAGTGGCACATTATCTGAGCAACTAAAAAAATAAAAAATAAATGTGAGTCAGTAGTAATAAATCTAGTCTAGATAATTTAGTGGGTCAAACTAGATTTCTCTTTAGCAAGTGTCAATTTGCAAGATAATATTCCAGAAAATGTCAATTCTAAGCAATATAAGTAGCAAGGAATTTCAAGTAGAATTGCTTATAATAAACATGTTCATTAAAGATTCAAGCTGTTTGTGACATTATATTTTCTAAATCGTTCTTCAGCTGAGAAGTGGTTTAAACAGATAAGGAGTTCTATAGCAATTGGGTGTCCCTAGAGAGATTTTTTTTTTAATACTAAAATACTACTTTGTTGAGAACAATTTTTTTCAAGCATACAAACTTGATAATGCCTGGGTTTTAGCCCAATTCCACTCAAGTAATATTTTAACTTTATAATTTCCTTATTTCAGACACTTTTAATATTTATAGTTACCACTGACATTGTATTAAAGGGACATTAAACACTTTCAGAAGGTAATATAAAATGATTAATTGTATTTATAAAAAACCCTCTGCAATATACTTGCATTATTTATTTTTCCTGTAATTCCATTCTGAAATTGTTTACTTTTCAGTTCCTGGTAGAAAGGGAAGTGCGGGTCACTGATATATTCCACACAGCCATTGGCTGCACACTCCAGTGTCCTATTTATAACTGTTCCTAATAGGCTACAGCAGAGAAGGTAACCTAAGTTACAATATGGCAGCTCCCATTGTTTTATAGACACTAAAACCTTAAACTTATTTTGTCATTTTTTAAGCAACTAATGAAACTTTAAAAAAGACATCTACCTGTTATTCTCAGACTAATATTTTCTTTGAATACTTAATTCTTTCTAGCATTTATTTAGTGTTTAATGTCCCTTTAAGGAAACATATTGTGTCCACGAGAAAATCAGTCTGACAAGCAGATGACGGTCTCTTCTATTTCATATGTTTTCTATGCTCCAGAGAGAGAAAATTAATTGGTAGACTATACTTTAGCTTTCTCCAGACTTAACCCATAGGCATGACACAATTTAAACCTTAAGGGAGTTTTGAGCCTACAGCTATTAAGTCCATTAATAGTTTATTTCCTTAAGAACAGGAAATGTGGAAAGTTTCTTCACGTTCTTTTTACAAGAGAAATATCACATATATTAAGTAGAACATATGTAAATGTATTTATATAAGAAGAGCTGCAAAGAAAAATGTTTTTTTTTCTTAAATAAAAGTAAACACAGATAGAAGCAATCTGAATATTTGTAAGTTAGTTATTTTTATATTTACTTATAAGTCAGCCATAGCAAAAGCAATAGAATTTTTGTATTTTATTATTTGTAATCAACTACATTTTCCTGCACCTCTATTTAGTTGTGGGTGCCACTATTTTGGAATTCAGGTTACACTGCAGGTATCTGAAGGAGAGATGCTATACATATTTTAATATGCTAGTACTGGAATGTAGAGAAAGATAAATTACAAAATGGCTGCACCTTTGACTAGAGCGAGGTGAGGATTAACTTCAATACTGCAAAATTGTGCTTTCACGAGCAAGATATTTGCCCTTCACACCACGTAGTTCAAGCGCACACAATTTTGTGCTGGTAATAGAGGTGAGGCGCAATGCTATATATATATGTGTGTGTGTGTGTGTCTGTGTCTACACCATTTGAATTGAGGAGTTTCAGCAGTAATCCTGTATATCTTTAGTCTGGGCCTGAAAATCTTTATGTTTTGTCCACTTAGAAGTCTGTGAGTTTAAAATGTAGTTTTTGCTCAAATGTTTGAACATATGGAATGTAAAACATCAGTGAAATATGAAAAGAAAAAACAAATGTGGAAGTTTCCAGTCTCACTGGTATTGCCATCTGTTTTTCGTTATTTTCTACTCAGTGAAAGTCACTTTTTTTAACCAGTATTCCTATCCTTCAACAATTGAGGTAATTGGAACCATTAGCACCGTAGATAGATGTTATTAATAAGTGTAGTAACATCTGCATTCCTTAAACCAATCAGGAAGCATTAACAACTTAACAATCCTGATTTTTTTTAGAAACACATAGAAACATAGAAACAATACTCAATGTGATATTAGTAAATGCATGCATAATCACAATTTGATACATTGTTTAAAGGAACATGAAACAAATGTTTTCTTTCTTTCAAGATTTAGATAGAGAACACAATTGTCAGCAACTTTTCAATTTTTCTCTATTATTAAACTTGCTTAATTCTCTTAGAAGCACATGAGGCTACCTAGGCTACCTAGGTATGCATTTGAAGAAAGGACAGAACGAAAGCAAAGCAAATTAGATTATATATGTACATTGGGAAGTTGTTTAAATTTGCATGCTCTGTCTAGACCATGCATATTTTATTTTTAATTTACTATACCTTTAAATTATATAGAACCAATTTCACTGTTTCACTTTAGCTTTATTGGTGGCCTGATGCGTACATGTAGAGAACGCATAACACATTGGGATTTTTTAACCAATTATGGGACAGATTATATTTGCGCTCCATTCGTAATACCAGAGCACGCAATTGTGCGCTGGTATTAGACGTGACACCCAATGCAAAAGTGACCTCGCATTCGCATTGCATAGAAACTTTGCTCTTAGGAGAGCACGCTTCCATAAACTCCATTGGGAGCCTCGTTCTAATTCCATCATACACAGTACAGAACCTAAGTTGTGCAGAAATGGGCAGCAAATATAAAATATACATGTGTATCAATATCAATTGTATCAATATATATATATATATATATATATATATATATATATATATATATATATATAAGTTTATACATATATAGTAACAGTTTTAACAAAGACCACAATGTAAAGGCACATTTTAAAACCGCTCACCACTTTAACAACTGTTTTGTGCAGTTATTTTCTAATTAAATAAATATGCTACTATTTTTATTTTTTTTAATTAAAGTAGACTAAACTTAATTTTGGGGGCAATTGGGGCACATTTTTAAACATAACCAGATATCTGATCTCTGGCTAAATTTCGGAGCGCTAATTGCTACCACGAGGTTTGCGGTAGCAATAACCAGCCACATGTTATGACTGGTTATTTATTGTGCGCCCATAAATGGGCAAATTTGTAAACTAGCCCTAAATTATAAACCTGTTATGGAATACATTAAAACATTTACAAACATTAATACTGAAAAAAACAAAGGTGAGAGTTATTTTTCTATAATAACTTAATGAGAAGCATATATTTTTGTTTATAAACTGCATAATTAATAATAAAATTACTATAATTGTTCATGTATGCATACATTTTTTTTTTAAATGGCTTTTAATATCAGATAAATCATTTGGATCTGTTTGATTAAGACACAAACGGATGAATGTGTTGATAAAAGTGAGTCATAATGGTCATTCCAGGCATTATTTTCATATGGGTTAATATTTTCTCTGTCATCAAAAAAGTGATGGAAATTGAGCTTAAAGGAACACAAAACACTGAGGTTTAATATAACCTACTAAGTTATACATACAAATATACTCTTTGCAATATACTTTTATTATTTATTTTGCGCCATTTGCCTTTAATTTAATGCTGACAATGTGTGGGATTTCCAGTTCTTTGAGAATTAGCTTGTTGATGATTTTGACTCAAAGACCCTTTTGTGGCTACCAAAGAGCTTGGGAAAGCCGAGATCATGAGGGTCGATCACAATACTTTTACACAAAATGTATAAATCAATTTTCATTGTTAAAATACACTGTTGTGACTTAGGATCTGACATTCATAGACTCATCGACATGGAGAAAAATCACAAAAAAACTTCTGAATTTTTTTGGTAGGGGCATCTCAGTTTCACATAAAGGAAACTTAGGCTACATAGCAACAAAAACATTTCTTAAGATAAAATTTGTGTTTCTACATTTTTTTTAAGGGCCTTGCCGTACCAACAATACTTCTTAGAATATCTCACCTGAGAGGCGACGATTTGAATATCAGGCCCTTAGTGTGCATGGAAGCACATAACCTATAAAGACTCATCACAAAGTAGCAATTTCATTTGAAGGTCTCCTAGGTAGTATAAGAAGATTTTAAAAGGCCTTTCAATAGAAACCCATAGACACCATCTTGCTTTCAAAACAGGCAAAAATAAAAACAGTCTTTTAACAAACAATTGGAATAAATATTGTAAAAAACAATACTTGTCAAAGTTTAAATACGTCCATATATTTTTCCCAAGACCCAGTTCAATTATACCACATACCTTTGCCACCCTATCTTTATTCTTGTTATGAAGATACCGGCAAAGTGACTAAAATGTCTGCGTACTTTATTCCTGATTGTAGTCAAGTTTGAAAGTGTTGTAAAAGGAAATAACACACAGAAACTCATACAACACACACTCTCATACATCACACACCACACACACTGATACAACACACACACACACATTCTCATATAATACACATACACCACTCTCATCCAACACACAAACTCTCATATAGTACACACACAAACACTCTCATACAACACACACACAAACTCTCATATAGCAAACACACACACACTCTCATACAACACAAGCAAACTTTCATATAGCAAACACACTCTCATACAATACACACACACACACTCACACACAAACTCTCATATAGAAAACACACACACACTTTCATACAACACACACACAAACTCTCATATAGCAAACACACACACACTCTCATACAATGCACACACACACACACACACACACACACACACACAAAATATCATATAGCAAACACACACAAACTCTCATATAGCAAACACACACACACACTCTCACCCAACACACAGACACAAACTCTCATATAGCAAACACACACACACTCTCACACAACACACAGACACAAACTCTCATATAGCAAACACACACACACACAAACTCTCATATAGCAAACACACACACACACACTCTCATAAAACACACAACACACGTACACCACCCTTTAATGTGTTTAAATGGACCTGGAAGCTTCTGTTAATTTAACCAAACATTGTTGCAACTGTTTTTTCTTTATACAATAACTGGTTAAAGTTACAGTTATTGGATATGGAAATGCCAGCCACTGATCGAATAGCTGCAATGTAAGACTAACACCAATACTTCTGATCCCTAGCATTCAATTAAAATGTCAAAAATATAATTTTACGTACAAAAATAATGCTTCAGGCTGTGCAGACTCTTCTGCTGAATACACATACACACACACACACACACACACACAGAGGTAAAGCCTTAACTTCTGCTCTGTTTTCCATTTAACCCTTGGCTGCCGCAGAATATATATATATATATATATATATATATATATATACACACACACACATACATATATGTATGTGTGTGTATATATATGTGTGTGTGTATATATATATATATATCCTACCCAGAATCCTTTGCTGCATTGGAAACAATGTAATTCAGAGGTTTTCTGTGGGAAAACAAGCCTTCGGGCCTGTCTAGATTTGTTAATGAACTTACACAATAAGCTATTTTCTCTATATTTTGTGCGTAGTGGGGGATTTTAAACTCACCTTTTATCTCCCCCTAATTTAAAATGTTGTTGGATTCTGCCCGGCATCAACTTCACCCAGCATTGATTCAAACCTTCTCCCAGCTGATGAGTAGCAACAACTACGAAACAGTCTGTCCTGGGATGGTTATGAATCACTGCACTAACCGTAGCTAAGTTTATAAGCTGTGTGAACAGCGATACTTTGGCGTAAAGGGTGATCTGCTGAAAAGCAGACTGAAGAAAAAAGGTGTGTCATTGTGTACTTAATTTGAATATCCTACCCAGAATCCATTGCTGCATTGGAAACAATGTAATTCAGAGGCTTTCTGTGGGAAAACAAGCCTTCGGGCCTGTCTAGATTTGTTAATGAACTACACAATGAGCTATTTTCTCTATATTTTGTGCGTAGTAGAGGATTTTAAACTCACCTTTTATCTCCCCCTAATTTAAAATGTTGTTGGATTCTGCCCGGAATCAACTTCACCCAGCAGTGATTCAAACCTTCTCCCAGCTGATGAGTAGCAACAACTACGAAACAGTCTGTCCTGGGATGGATATGAATCACTACACTAACCCTAGCTAAGTTTATAAGCTGTGTGAACAGCGATACTTTGGCGTAAAGGGAATCTGCTGAAAAGCAGACTGAAGTAAAAAGGTGTGTCATTGTGTACTTAATTTGCATATCCTACCCAGAATCCTTTGCTGCATTGGAAACAATGTAATTTAGAGGTTTTCTATAGGAAAACAAGCCGGGCGGGTCCCTCTGCTGTCATTGCACCACATTGTTTTGCAGAGAGCGCAGGGGCTGTGCAAGGAAACAATTCAGTGTGATGCTTCCTGCTGATCTGGCTGCCCTGCACTCTCTGCCTGTCAGAGTGCACAGTGATTCTGAGCCTGTTGCCCATCTCAGAGTTAACGCTGTCAGTGCTAAACAGCATCTTGCCTCACAGCTGAGCTGCTTTATGTCATGTGGCAGAATTTTTTTTTTAAAACCATGCACTACTGCTTGTAAAAACATATGTACGCTGGCAACCCAGTAAACAGTAATGGGTCACAGCCTGTGGCTTGAAGAACCCTGATATAGAGAATGGTAAAGAAAAAAGGAGCCAGGTATGGCCATCATGCCAAAATACAATCGGCATTCAGATGGTTTAGCAGTGGTAAGGATTGCAAATCCTTTTAAAGTCACAATTATGTAATCCTATTTTAAAACCTAGTTTTGAAGATGCAATTAATGTTAGTGACAACCTAAACAGAGAGAGTGTGATTTAAATCAAAAGAGAGAAATTAAAAATTAAAACGCACCATTTGTAGATGCTAAGGTCCTGCTAAGGTCCTGATGTGACTTTCATTGTAGATCCCCTTAGCTGATATCACATACTCTACACATATACATATATACTGTATAAGAACCCATACATATGTGAATGTGTGCTCTAGCCACTGTACACAGCCTCTAAACAAAAACCTGTTTAAAAGTGACACAAAAATGGATTGTGATTGCCAAGAACTTTTTCGGCCCAATTGTAAAAATAGGGCTTTTAGAGACTATCCAAAATCACATTCTCAGTTGTGTGAAAGATCTGAAATCAGATGTGGGAAAGAGCAAAAAATTTGCTATTGTAGCGTTGTATTGAAATATGACTTTTTTAGCCAGAAAAATAGCCAAAAAGGACTCAGCTGATAGATTGTAATTCTGGTTACTATTTTAAACAACCTTCCAATTTACTTATATTCTCAAATGTATTTTGTTCTTTTGGTATATTTTGTTGAAAAGCATACCTAGGTATGTTAAAGGGACAGTCAACTCAAATTTTTTTATTGTTAAAAAGATAGCTAATCCATTTATTACCCATTCCCCAGTTTTAGACAGAAAACACTGTTATATTAATACACATTTTATTTCTGTGATTACCTTGTATCTACGCATCTTCTAACAGCCCCCTGATCACATGACTTTTTATTTATTATCTATTTACTTGCATTTAAGACATTTAGTGTTTAGTTGTTAGAACCCACGGGTGTGAGCACAATGTAATCTATAAGGCTCACATGAACTAGCACTCTCTTGTTGTGAAAAGCTAATAAAAAAGCATTTGATCATGGGGCTGTCTTTAGTGACTTTGAAACAGACAGAAATTTAGATGTTTAAAGGTTATAAAGTATATAGTTATATAATAATGTTGGTTGTGCAAAGCTGGGGAATGGGTAGTAATGGAATTATCTATCTTTTTAACCAATAACAATTTTTGTGTTGATTGTCCCTTTAAGAAGAATCAATGCACTACTAGGAGCTAGCTTGTGATTTGTGGCTACAAATATATGCCTCTTGTTATTGGCTCACCAGATGGGATTAACTAAATACCAGGACTGCATTGCTGCTCTTTGGATTACTTTAGCTATGTGTATAACCTATTTTCAGAGGTTAAATACATTATGGTCCATCACAATCTATCATTTGATAATTCTTAGCATAATAATAGTTCTATATAAGCACATTTGAATATTGCGACATTCACAATCAGACATTTTCATCAGATTGCTAATTAAAATTACCCTACATAATTCACAGGACAGTCCTGTTCAACGTAATCACAATCCAAACTCAAAATAATTATTTACACATTTACTGTACGAGTCCAATTTTAAATCATCAAGTTTTAAAGCTAAAGGGAATTTATAAAATGTCAAATTATCCTTTTCCATTTTGAGTATCCCAACATATTTTGGAATGGAGGAGTTTATAAAATATAGGCTAAACTGAGAAAATAGCTTACCATACTATATTAGATGAACTCATAAAACAATAGTCTAGATTCATTGAGGCTCTCTTCAATTTTCTTTTACAGTCCTTCTCTTCCTGAAATTTACATTTTTAAATGTTATTATTTTCCAAATGAGATCTCGCAAAGCAAACGAGAACTGAAATGTAAGAAAACTAAACAATTTTTTTTTTAAATATCTACATTTTAGAGTAGGCTGTTTTAAAGAGGGTGATGTGTTATTTTGGGAGGGTTTTTGTATTCATATTTTTCAAATTGTATTTTTTAATGCCTTTCCTGCACAGTAAAACCATGTTTTCTACTTTGAGAATATAAGTGAGACTGAAGTAGCTCCATTGTTTCATTGGAGTAAATCTTGCAATGTTGTACTTTGATGATGGACAGTGTATGACCTTTTTGAATACACTATTGTAGATTGTAGACTTTGCAGGTAATTTCCCCTGTAAGATATTAATTTCTCGCAAAGTTTTTCTTGATTCTAGGCTAAAATTGCAAAAGTCATAAAATGTCATTGTATATTTGATTTTTGTTTGCATTTTGATTTCCAATGCCGATATCAGTTAACAATGGAAAATATATTTTTGTACACTTTGAAAACCTTTTTTGGAGCTAAGTCCTTGAAGAAGTACAAGCAAATTAGAATCGTGATCATTAAAAATCTATGCTGACAATATTCGATTAGGTTCAAAACTCCATGGGCCAGATTACAAGTGGCATGCTATTTTTTTTGTGCTTGCATGCTGTGTTCAAAGTAAAAAATAAATAAATAGAGCAGTAGCACGCATATTAAAAGTTGAAAGAAAAATGATAGTTTGGGAGCAAAAGACTCAGGCGTGTTAACTTTGGGTATGGCAAAGGGTTAACCAATTATACAACAGTCACCAGTGTGTCACATGAAGGGTTAACAGACTCTTAATCAGTCTTTCACAGTCTGGCCACTCCAGGCAAGCCTGTGACTTAGTTCAGTGGGTGTAAGGGTTAATAAAAACAACTCTAGTATGTACTAGACCTAAACAAATGCCCAAATTCCCCTTTAATGCCACTCACACTAAACTATATCTGCTGCAACCCTGTAAAAAAAAATTGGGGGAAAATCCTAAGGAAAACCGCAGACTAACAGATTAAAAATCTCAAAACACAATTTAGCAAAAATCTGTCTAAAAACACAATACTATTACCAGTATCTTCAGTAACATGGCTTAAAAAATAGACAAAGGCAAACACTTAATAAAGGACAACAGCAACATTTTAAATTATAAAGGAGAAATATTAATGAACCTATAACCAGAATAGCCTCTGCTCCAGTGGGATGGAATGAGGAATAGTCAAACAAACTGTGCACGCAGCCTTCCATGTAGAATGGCATTTTGCTGACATTATTATTGCTGAAATCACTGTTAAATAAAAATAATTCTGAGGTTGGGTTTCTGACCAGTCCCCTTCCAGAGTGGGCAGGCCATAAAAAGCCCTGTAGCCATGGCTGGAGTTATTGAAAAACTTATAATTTAATTACAGTACACATAGACTTATAGTCAATTCTTATTGTGACATCATGAGGATTATTTTGATATCAAACATGACATGTCTTTCATATTTGGTCATCCAGTACCACAAATGTGATTAAAACATGTTTTAAGATATCTTAGAGTGTCACCTCTGATTCACCTCAGGTTGGTGTCTTCATAGGGACAGTGTTTTCTGACACTCTTTTGACATCTCTGCCATATAAAAATCTCTCTCCTGAGAAGAGTAGATTGCACCTTTTATCTCTTTCTGCTGATGTATTAGATAGTTCTGGGAGTTATAAATGATGGAAGAGATGAAAAAGCAAAGAAAGAAAGAAATTAACCCCTGACATCCTATAATCATGTGGTCTTCATGATATATGTATATGTGTGTGTGTGTCTAAATATTTGCACGTGTGTGTGTAAATATAAATATATATATATATATATATATATATATATATATATATATATATATATGTATTTATATGTGTATATATGTATGTATGTATGTGGGCACATACAAATTACGCATATAAACACATAAATACACATATGTATACAAACACATATATTTATATATATATATATATATATATATATATATATATAAGTATAAGTATATACATACATGCATTGGAAGCCTTTCCAGTTGAACACTGCAATATACCATATCCCATTTTAATTCTTTTAAAACCTTTTTAGCAAAATAAAATGATTATTTTCTAGGTTTTGTTTTCGGCATTTAACTAAAATAAAATAGCTGACAAATTGTATGTTATACCTTTATTGGATAACAAAAAATATTTTTTTTCAAGTTTTCAGAGCAATACAGCTTCTTAATCAGGCATGTTTGTTTACAGGTGAAGCATAGAAACTTAGAAACATAGAATTTGACGGTAGATAAGAACCAAAAAGTCTACCCATATTACATGTTACTTTTTCCTTAGGATAGCCTTATATATGTCCCAGTCATTTTTTTATTTATTTACAGTCTTTGTGTTACCACCTCAAATGGAAGTTTATTCCATGAATCCACCACCCTTTCTGTAAAAAAAAATCTTCCTCAAATTTCTACTGAATCTGCTACCCTCTAACTTTAGATTGTGACCCCTTGTTTTGGCATTTTGTTTTTGTGAAAAATGCTTTCAGCTTCTATTTTATTAAGTCCCTTCATATATTTGAAGGTTTCTATCGTGTCACCTCTTTCCCTTCTATCCTCTAAACTATACATATTTAGATCATAGAGTCTTTCTTTGTACGTTTTATATTTTTAGACCATGTACCATTTTAGTAGCCCTCCTTTAGACAGCTTCTAGTTTATTAATATCTTTCTGAAGATATGGGCCCATATTTATCAAGGTCTGTCGGACCTGATCCGACAGTGAGGATCAGGTCCGACAGACCTCGCTGAATACGGCGAGCAATACGCTCGCCATATTCAGCATTGCACCAGCAGCTCACAAGAGCTGCTGGTGCAACGCCGCCCCCTGCAGACTCGCGGCCAATGGGCCACTAGCAGGGGGGTATCAATCAACCCGATCGTACTCGATCGGGTTGATTTCCGGCGATGTCTGTCCGCCTGCTCAGAGCAGGCGGATAGGTTATGCAGCAGCGGTCTTTGTGACCGCTGCTTCATAACTGCTGTTTCTGGCGAGCCTGCAGGCTCGCCAGAAACACGGGGCATCAAGCTCCATTCAGAGCTTGATAAATATGCCCCATGGTCTCCAGAACTGTACACAGTATTCCAGATTGGCCTAACTTATCATCTGTAAAGTGGCATAAGAACCTTGCTATTTCTGCTACTAATACCTCTCCCAATGCAACCAAGTATTCGATTCGATTGGCCTTACTGAAGTTCCAACATATTTATACATAAATAATTTAAAAAAATAATATATTATATATATATTATTATAAAATAATATATTATATACAGTATATATATAATAGTGTAATACTTTATTTTAATATGTTTTTTATGTATTTTGTAAATTGTTTTTTTAACCTTTACACTTTACTTCAGGTCTCAAGTATGCAAAATATTCTAGCTCAGTTTCAGCCTTCACTTCAACTTGTGATATGAGCGCAAGTTAGCGCATTCACGATCTCCATTGAAAGAATAAGTTGCGCTAGAGCGATGTTGGTCATGCTAACCCTTGCCTGGTAAATGCAATTTACCATGGACTTTTAATGTCAGGTTCCGCTAAGGTTAAAACAGTACAGTGATATTGCATATCACAACCCGCGCTATTGTTAGCACACCACTTGTAATCTATATCGTTTAAAAATATTGGCAAAATTGTGATGAAACCCATAGTTCTATGAAAGCATTGGTACAATAATAAAATGCTCTAAAATATTAGAGAATTTTCTTTTTTGTACTTGTATGTCTTTGTAATACATAAAAAAAAAAAAAATCACACGTCTGTTATGTTAATATCTTACAGAACTCAACAAAAGTGTTATTATTGCACATTGCTGTATGTCCTTTTCACATACTGATTGTGATGGCCCAGAACTTTCTAACAGTTTATCAGACTTAAAAAAAAACTGTGAAAAGACAATTGTAAACCTAATATTTTAGCATAAGAGCATCTATTAAAAACATAACAGATATATGAAAAAAATCTATATAAAAAATAAGCAATTTAAAATTGAAACATACAGCTATAATTATGAAATAAAGTGCAGAATATAAATTGAGTGAAATTATTTGCTGACGTCTGCTTTACATACCATTCTTAGGCCTAGATTTGGAGTTCGGCGGTAGCCGTCAAAACCAGCGTTAGAGGCTCCTAACGCTGGTTTTGGCCGCCCGCTGGTATTTGGAGTCAGTGATTAAAGGGTCTAACGCTCACTTTGCAGCCGCGACTTTTCCATACCGCAGATCCCCCTACGCCATTTGCGTAGCCTATCTTTTCAATGGGATCTTTCTAACGCCGGTATTTAGAGTCGTTTCTGCAGTGAGCGTTAGAGCTCTAACGACAAGATTCCAGCCGCCTGAAAATAGCAGGAGTTAAGAGCTTTCTGGCTAACGCCGGTTTATAAAGCTCTTAACTACTGTACCCTAAAGTACACTAACACCCATAAACTACCTATGTACCCCTAAACCGAGCTCCCCCCACATCGCCGCCACTCGATTAAAAATTTTAACCCCTAATCTGCCGACCGCCACCTACGTTATACTTATGTACCCCTAATCTGCTGCCCCTAACCCCGCCGACCCCTATATTACATTTATTAACCCCTAATCTGCCCCCCACAACATCGCCGCCAGCTACTTAAAATAA
Organism: Bombina bombina; assembly: GCF_027579735.1. NCBI lineage: Eukaryota > Metazoa > Chordata > Amphibia > Anura > Bombinatoridae > Bombina > Bombina bombina. Next base: position 120,782,648 of record NC_069508.1, read on the forward strand.
TTAACCCCTAATCTTCCGACCACAAAGCGCCGCCACCTACGTTATCCCTATGTACCCCTAATCTGCTGCCCCTAACACCGCCGACCCCTATATTATATTTATTAACCCCTAATCTGCCCCCCTCAACGTCGCCGACACCTACCTACACTTATTAACCCCTAATCTGCCGAGCGGACCTGAGCGCTACTATAATAAAGTTATTAGCCCCTAATCCGCCTCACTAACCCTATCATAAATAGTATTAACCCCTAATCTGCCCTCCCTAACATCGCCGACACCTAACTTCAATTATTAACCCCTAATCTTCCGATCGGAGCTCACCGCTATTCTAATAAATGTATTAACCCCTAAAGCTAAGTCTAACCCTAACACTAACACCCCCCTAACTTAAATATAATTTACATCTAACGAAATAAATTAACTCTTATTAAATAAATGATTCCTATTTAAAGCTAAATACTTACCTGTAAAATAAACCCTAATATAGCTACAATATAAATTATAATTATATTATAGCTATTTTAGGATTAATATTTATTTTACAGGCAACTTTGTATTTATTTTAACTAGGTACAATAGCTATTAAATAGTTAAGAACTATTTAATAGTTACCTAGTTAAAATAATTACAAATTTACCTGTAAAATAAATCCTAACCTAAGATATAATTAAACCTAACACTACCCTATCAATAAAATAATTAAATAAACTACCTACAATTACCTACAATTAACCTAACACTACACTATCAATAAATTAATTAAACACAATTCCTACAAATAAATACAATTAAATAAACTAGCTAAAGTACAAAAAATAAAAAAGAACTAAGTTACAGAAAATAAAAAAATATTTACAAACATAAGAAAAATATTACAACAATTTTAAACTAATTACACCTACTCTAAGCCCCCTAATAAAATAACAAAGCCCCCCAAAATAAAAAATTCCCTACCCTATTCTAAATTAAAAAAGTTACAAGCTCTTTTACCTTACCAGCCCTGAACAGGGCCCTTTGCGGGGCATGCCCCAAGAAGTTCAGCTCTTTTGCCTGTAAAAAAAAACATACAATACCCCCCCCCCAACATTACAACCCACCACCCACATACCCCTAATCTAACCCAAACCCCCCTTAAATAAACCTAACACTAATCCCCTGAAGATCTTCCTACCTTGTCTTCACCATCCAGGTATCACCGATCGGTCCTGGCTCCGATATCTTCATCCAACCCAAGCGGGGGCTAGACATCCACTGAAGAAGTCCAGAAGAGGGTCCAAAGTCTTCCTCCTATCCGGCAAGAAGAGGACATCCGGACCGGCAAACATCTTCTCCAAGCGGCATCTTCGATCTTCTTCCATCCGGAGCGAAGCGGCAGGATCCTGAAGACCCCCAGCGCGGAACATCCATCCGGACCGACGACTGAACGACGAATGACGGTTCCTTTAAGGGACGTCATCCAAGATGGCGTCCCTCGAATTCCGATTGGCTGATAGGATTCTATCAGCCAATCGGAATTAAGGTAGGAATTTTCTGATTGGCTGATGGAATCAGCCAATCAGAATCAAGTTCAATCCGATTGGCTGATCCAATCAGCCAATCAGATTGAGCTCGCATTCTATTGGCTGTAAAAGAGCTTGTAACGTTTTTAATTTAGAATAGGGTAGGGAATTTTTTATTTTGGGGGGCTTTGTTATTTTATTAGGGGGCTTAGAGTAGGTGTAATTAGTTTAAAATTGTTGTAATATTTTTCTTATGTTTGTAAATATTTTTTTATTTTCTGTAACTTAGTTCTTTTTTATTTTTTGTACTTTAGCTAGTTTATTTAATTGTATTTATTTGTAGGAATTGTGTTTAATTAATTTATTGATAGTGTAGTGTTAGGTTAATTGTAGGTAATTGTAGGTAGTTTATTTAATTATTTTATTGATAGGGTAGTGTTAGGTTTAATTATATCTTAGGTTAGGATTTATTTTACAGGTAAATTTGTAATTATTTTAACTAGGTAACTATTAAATAGTTCTTAACTATTTAATAGCTATTGTACCTAGTTAAAATAAATACCAAGTTGCCTGTAAAATAAATATTAATCCTAAAATAGCTATAATATAATTATAATTTATATTGTAGCTATATTAGGGTTTATTTTACAGGTAAGTATTTAGCTTTAAATAGGAATCATTTATTTAATAAGAGTTAATTTATTTCGTTAGATGTAAATTATATTTAAGTTAGGGGGGTGTTAGTGTTAGGGTTAGACTTAGCTTTAGGGGTTAATCCATTTATTAGAATAGCGGTGAGCTCCGATCGGAAGATTAGGGGTTAATAATTGAAGGTAGGTGTCGGCGATGTTAGGGAGGGCAGATTAGGGGTTAATACTATTTATGATAGGGTTAGTGAGGCGGATTAGGGGTTAATAACTTTATTATAGTAGCGCTCAGGTCCGCTCGGCAGATTAGGGGTTAATAAGTGTAGGTAGGTGTCGGCGACGTTGTGGGGGGCAGATTAGGGGTTAATAAATATAACATAGGGGTCGGAGATGTTAGGGCAGCAGATTAGGGGTACATAGGGATAACGTAGGTTGCTGCGGTTTACGGAGCGGAAGATTAGGGGTTAAAAGTGTAATGCAGGGGTCAGCGATAGCGGGAGTGGCAGATTAGGGGTTAATAAGTGTAAGGTTAGGGGTACTTAGACTCGGGGTACATGTTAGAGTGTTAGGTGCAGACGTAGGAAGTGTTTTCCCATAGGAAACAATGGGGCTGCGTTAGGAGCTGAACGCTGCTTTTTTGCAGGTGTTAGGTTTTTTTTCAGCTCAAACAGTCCCATTGTTTCCTATGGGGGAATCGTGCACGAGCACGTTTTTGATGCCGGCCGCGTCCGTAAGCAACTCTGGTATCGAGAGTTGCATTTGCGGTAAAAATGCCCTACGCTCCTTTTTTGGAGCCTAACGCAGCATTTGTTTTAACTCTCGATACCAGAGTTAATTTTATGGTGCGGCCAGAAAAAAGCCCGCGGAGCGTTAACAGCCCTTTTACCGCCGAACTCTAAATCTAGGCCTTATTTTTTTAGCATTCAGCTCTGTTTTTGGAGAATATTTGAGAAATGCAATGAGAGTTTAAAGAGATGGAATGACAATGTACAGTGCTATTGTGAATTCACAGGTTTTCTCTTGAAGTGCACTGTCAATAGGTTATGTAATTTGAGTAGCATTGGTAGAAAATGTAATATGAAAGGAAGAAAAGATTACAGCATCCTAAATAAGAGCTGTCATGCTTTAAAGATCAAAATCATGAGATCAGAAGTTTCTGAACCAATTCATGACATTTCCGAAATAATTTGTGCTATGATGTTATATGGTGCTAAAACCCTATTCTGCAAATATAGTTGCATAGAAATAAAAATTGCCAGGTAAAAATTATTTCATGAAACAAAACTTTGTTTACACTTTCATGCATATATCTTCAGCATGTTCAAAACATTCTAAAAAAGAGATAACAGGACAACTCAATGTATAAAAGCTCATAAATCCTTTAATTAACTAGCACTTTAGCTTTACTGTTGGGTTTCTTATTCAAACACCTGTTCAAAAAGTTAAACTCCTTTGTAAATAAATAGCGTGACTTTGAGAAGAAACGGCTAAAACTGTATAACTGCCCATGCTACAGAACAAAATAAATGTTTACTAGACTGATTACTTATTTCCAGGATATAATTAATAAAAGATTCGAGTCATTAATATAACACTGTTGGTTATACAAAACTGGGGAATGGGTAATAAAGGGATTATCTATATTTTTAAAGAATAACAATTTTTAAGTAGACTGCCCCTTTAACTACACACTTAAAGCTTCATTCTGTCCAGGGAAAGTGGAACACACACTATTTTAAAGGCATTTAAAGGCACAAGCAGGCACAATAAATAATGAAATTATATATTTCAATTTGTTTCATTTTACCTAATTAAACATTTTGGGCTAGATTACAAGTGGTGTGTTATTCATAGTGCAGGTTGCATTATCTTGCATCCTCGCACAAAGAATAATACAAATCTGGTATTACAAGTGAATGGTTCAAAATGTTAAAGCATCTTAAAGGGACATTATACACTTTGAGATGGTAACATAAAATAACAAATCTGTCACTCCAGTTTCACAAAAATCCAGCCCGGCTCCAATCAAATAGGTAAAACATAGGAAACTGTATTAAGTCGGCTTAAAACAGAAGCAAACATTTACACACAACATTGTACAGCGGCCATCAATACAGGTGCTCACCACTCTTAGTTAAAACACACAGGTTCTACCACCAAGGGTCCGTATGACGTGTTTCGGGTCTCCCCGTAATCATAGATAATCATACATTGGCTGTTCTCTCTCTCTTATCTTGGTGTATCAGCAACAGCCACCAATAGCCTCAAAGCTTTCTAGGGGGTGTGTATGTTCTCACTTACCAACACTATTTAAAGGAGTACTGTTCTCTTATATACATAAATGAGTAAATAAATACATAAATACTCACAAATAATCAAGCACATACAAAATAATATATAGAAAGATAGCTGCTGTATCACTGCGGCATGATACTAGCGCAAACGGTTACAAATGTAACAACAAAGTATACAGCAGCTAGGTTTCTATAATACCGCTTGGTTCTACATTCCTAAACTAAACAATAATCTCAGAAATAGTATGGGGAGATGATTTACTATATATAGCGCTTAATATTCGCTCAATTAGTAGGCTTATATTTCATTCAATCTACTTTTGAGATCATAGGTCTACAATCAACAAATCCATATGTCCAAGACAAGATAGGCTTGTATTTGTATCCAACCTATTATCAACAGGCAAATATGACTTATCGTGATTTGTATACAAATTCAAAGAAACAGAATAGAAGGTCATTTCAGAGGTAGAGTCTGGGGGACCTACTGTGGACAAACTATCTATCATATTTAATGTTTTGACATATCAAATTATAATATTGGCAATATTCTGAGCATAATATTTTTCTAGTGTCCATCAATATTAAACAAAATAGTATTAGACAATATTGTAACTATGAAGTTCAAAATGAGGGATATCTAATCCACATTAAAGACACTGAGGTTATCCAGTTATGTATTACATAATGTATGCTGTAAAAGACACCTGCACAAATGCATACATATAATATATATATATATATATATATATATATATATATATATATATATATATATATATATATATATATATACAGGTTCAAACATCAGAAAAGATAAACGTACAGGGATATGCACATCATTACTCCCAATGATTTATCAAGTCAAAAAATGACTTAAAACCCTTAGGCAGGTGAGTCTGAAGAGTAAAGATCCAAAACACTTCTCGACGATAGAGAAGTTTGGTTCTATCTCCACGCCTTGGTGGGTACTTCACATGTTCAATGGCCTGCCATCTCAGGGTTTCAACATTCTTAGCATGGATATGTATAAAATGACTTGCAAGAGCTGAACATTCCTTCTCATTACTGATATTATTGAGATGTTAGGTTATTAGATATACCACATATGTCATACTGCAATTGATACATTCTGAGGTAATATAGCTCTTGCCTGTTGTACAGGAAGAAAAATTGGTTTCTACTTTAATTTGTTCACAATCCTTACATTTGGAATTACCACACTTAAATGTTCCTTTGTGTCTAAGCCATGAGCTCTTAGTTCCTTTTCTACAGCTGTGTAGGGGATAGAATGTTCCCTAAAGTCATCCCACTCCTATAAGAGAAGTGTGATACATCTTAAATTAAACCCTTCAGTTTCTCATCAGGTAGAAGGATGGGCAGGTGTTTTTTAATTATTGAACAAACTTCCCTATATTGATTGCTAAAGTTGGTTACAAAGACAGTTTCATTAGTGTGGGATACCTTACTCCTCTTTACCATCCCTACATCCTTATCTTTGAGAAGGTCATGTCTTTCACGGGCATCCGCTTGTACCCTTGCTTATTTGATAACCCTATTTGAATTACCCCTCTCTTTTAGTTGTAGAGCAAGGGCATTAAATGCTTTAGTATAGGTTTCCTTCCTACTGCAATTTCGTTTCACTCTCAAAAACTGTCCCTTTGCTATTGCAAAGGGTACATGAGTAGGGTCATTGCTCGTTGCATGTAAAAGACTGTTTTTCATTATAGGTTTTTGATAAAGCTGGCTTTCTACTCTATTTTCCAATCCAAAAAGGGTTACGTCAAGATAGTTTATTTCTTGTTTGTAAAACTCCATAGTAAACTTCAGACCCACATGATTGTCATTCAGGTACTCAACAAAAAGTTTAGCCTCCACTGTACTCCCCATTCAAATAAAGATCAGGTCGTCAATAAATCTTTTATAAACCTTGATATGGGACCTAAATTTATATCTCCAAAGATGTGGGGCGCCTCTCACCAACCCAAGAATAGGTTGGCGTAGTAGGGGGCAAACTTGGCCCACATCGCTGTCCCACATCTTTGGAGATAAAATTGTCCATCAAACTTGAAAAAGTTATGTTCAAGAAAGTACCTGATTACTCTCAGAAAAAAATCTCTTTGGTCATCAGAAAAATCAGTATCCGATATTAGAAAATTATTTATGGCCTCTAGGCCAAACTCATGAGGGATGGTAGAGTAAAGGGAGACTACATCAATGGTAAGCCAGACATATCTTGGCTCCCACTCGACATCTTGCATTACTCTAAGCAAGTGCTTGGTGTCTCTCAAATGACAACCCAATCTCTTAACTATGAACTGGATAAAAGAGTCCACCCATTCCAAAAGAGGTTCAAGCAATGACCCTATAGCTGATACTATAGGCCTCCCTTTTATAGCATCAAGGGATTTATGTACTTTAGGTAAATGGTGGAAGAGGAGTGTCCTAGGGTATTGTACATTCAGATAGTCCCCTGTCTTACGGTCTATATACCTCATCTTAACTCCCTCATCCTCCATTGACCTTATCTGTGATTGAAAAAGTATCGTTGGATCAGAGCTAAGTCTAGTATATGTTTCATCATCACCCAGCTGGCATTCAGCCTCTATGATATAATCTTGTTTTAAGAGTACCACTGTACTGCCCCCTTTATCCGACGTTTTTATGATGAGATCCTCTTTGTCTCTGATTGACTTCATTGTTTCTTTTAGCTCTTTGCTCAAATTTGAGTTTTTCCTTCTGATCTCACTATTCATTAAAGTCAATTCTCTTTCTACACTTTTATGGAAACGCTCTAAAGTGGACCTCCTTCTATGTATTGGATAAAAGGAGGACTTACTGGTAAAAGTCCTAAGCCTGCTGCATCTACATTGTCGCAATCAAATACCTAATTAACAAATACCTCATTAACAGAAGAGGGGCATATTATAGAACCCGGATCAGAAAAGTTTATTTTCAAAGTAAGATTTCTTACAAATTTATTCTACCAGCGTATCAAATAATTTGAAATTATCATCCGGTACAAAACCTAGACCTAGGTTCAGTAATTTATATTCATTTGCTGTTAACTCCTTTCCTGACAACATTAATAACATTTCCTGCCAAATGTATCAGGTTGCCCTGTCCTATATATACTGTCTCTATGGGGGTGTTTGTTTTGTCGTTTTTAGTGTATATCTGTTCTTCCCTCTCTGTCCTCTTTTTGACCCCCCCTTCTTTTCTTTCTTTGTCCAAATGAAAAACCTGCTGCATGGTTCTCTCTTCATCTTCTAGCTCCCCAGACCTCTGACTACCCTCTTTAGTATGTACAATATATTTCTTAGCTGGGTTAACATATTTTTTCTTTTCTTTCCACTGCCTACTATTCTGCATTTCATAACTATTATGATCTTGTCTGTTTTGAACCTTTCCTCCTTATTATACCTGTTTGGTTGTTCCTGTGACACATTAAGGCTAGTTTTGGAGTTTACCACATACCCCCACTTCTCCTTTGGAGTAGTTGAAAACTTTCATTTCCAGAACAGTTCTCATCAGTAAAGTCTCCTGATTCATAGTTAGCATTGACCTCCTCAAGAGACTCGGCCTCTGTATTGGAGAATGTCACTTCTTTTACTTTATAAGATCTATTAGAGGCTCCTTCTTCATACAGGGGTTCCGGGGCAAAATCCTCCAACCTGCCCCTCGACCTTCATCTTCTACCTATTTCTCTCAATCTCTTGATCTACATAGCAACCTGTTGTCAGGTATAGGAAGGACCCTCTGGCAGAACTAACTAGTCAGGGTAGCCGGAGTCTGCCACAGGGTGGGACCCTGAATACTGGTGTTGTCGGGCATCAGGGGTGGCTACAGGCTGTGTTCATTGGCCAGCTACATAGCTGCAGTCAGCAGGGAGGAAGCAGGACCCGTTTGGCAGAGCTACCCAGTTGGGGTAGCCAAGGTATCCATCACATTGGCTGGCAGCGGTGGGTTCTGCTTCCTCCACACAATTCCTGCTGACAGAGGAGAAGGTCCACAGTAGCCGGTAACTATAGAAGCCAAGTTTCTAAGGAGAGTACAGGAGGCACTGGCCCATCTGGACAGTCCTATTTACCTACTGGATGAGCTGGAACAGAGGGACCAGATCCACCAGGATGATGGAAAAGTCCTCCTCCTGAATGACATGAGGTTCCGGGTTCGGCAGACCTTGAGAGTGCCTTTCCTGTGAAAACAGCCAAAAAAGTTTTGCTGTGTATACTTGGTCATGGAAGAGCTGATCTATGACCAAGAAAAACCCTCCTAGGCTGGCCAGGCTCCTAGAACTCCTAGTCAGCCACAGAACAGCAGGACACGCACTAAATTTACCTCTGCTTGCTCCAGCAGCCCTTTGTTCCAGAGCTCCACTCTTTTGGGTATTGGTAGCCCCTAAGGAGGAAAATAAGTGGGGGAATTACCGGAGGGGAGCTCATTTGGGAACTGGGGGTTTTGGACACCCCTACCCTCATAACTTCAACGGACTGTATCTCTGGTCCCAATTATCGAATCACATCGCTTTTTGTACTGTGGCATCTGGGGACTGGAAATGCAGCCGCTCCCCCTGCATCCTGGGATTATGTGGGACTGGGGCTGCTATGGAGGTGCTGGTCTGTCCGGAGGGGCGGGAATGGCGGGGAAATTGTGGGATTGTCCAGTGTCTTATCAAGATGAGCTTTGTGTATAAAAGGAGTGTGTGTTGAATGCTAGTTGTCTTAGCCCTGCTAAAATCACTTTTCCTCGCTACATAGCAACCTGTTGTCAGGTATAGGAATTACCCTCTGGCAGAGCTACCTAGTAGGGGTAGCCAGAGTCTGCCACAGGGTGGGACCCTGAATACTGGTGCTGTAGGGCATCAGGGGTGACTACAGGCTGTGGTCACTGGCCAGCTACATAGCTGAAGTTGGCAGGGAAGAAGCAGGACCCGTTTGGCGGAGCTACCCAGTCGGGGTAGCTGGGGTATCCGTCACAGGCTTTATTACTCACTAGCAATGCATGGCCTAGCTATGTTGTGTGTATACAAATTATGTAATTACCAGCTGTATATGCTGATTCCTTATATAACACGAAACTCCACTCATTGAAATTGGTGGTGTAAATAGTAGAGATAAAAGTACACAGTTGTTCCACAACCACAAAGGGGACCCGAAGTGCATCAGTGACATCATATGGCCCCTCATCGTAGCACCTGTGTGTTTTAACTAAGAGTGGTGAGCACCTGTATTGCTGGCCGCTGTACTATGTTCTGTGTACATTTTTGCTTCTGTTTTAAGCCGACTTAATAAAGTTTCCTATTTTTTACCACTTTGATTGGAGCCGGGCTGGATTTTTGTGAAACTGGAGTGACAGATTCTTCATCGATTTTTTTCCAAAGGGCTCTCTTAGGTTTTTCAGGAGGTTCCTGCCCCACCAATAAGGCGGCTCTATGTCTAGGAGGAGTGGGTTTGGTGTAATCCAATGTCGATATTTATCTGACCGCAAGATGTATGGACGGTAGCGGTCTCACGGGACGACTTCTGAAATAACGTGAGTCTGGGAATTCATATATATTTCATATATATCCCTGTGTACAATGCAATATCCCTTATGCTGAGGACCCTACCTTTACTATTAGATATATTAGATTATATGTTTTTATTTATGTAAATTATATATTATCCTCCACCTTTTGTGATTACGGAACAACTGTGTACTTTTATCTCTACAAAATAATAAATCTTATATGTAAATAAAAACTCTGCAATATATTTTCATTATTTATTTTGCCCTCTTTTCCTGTAATCCCATTCTGAAATTGTGAGCTTTTCAGTTCCTGTTAGAAATGTAAGTGCAGAACACTGTTATATTACACACAGCCATTGGCTGCACACTCTAGTGACCTATTTATAACTGTCCCTAATTGGACACAGCAGAGGTGGTAACCTAATTTACAACATGATAGCTCTCATTGTTTTATAGACACTTAAACTTGACACTTATTTTGTTAATATTTAAACAGCTAACGATACTTTAATAATACATCTACATGTTATTCTCAGGCTAATCTTTTTTGACTGCGGTGGCTAAAACTTTTTTTAGTCTGCCCTATATTTTAATTGATTGTTTAGGGAGACCTATTAGTATACTCATTGTGATTGTATTACAGTGGTGAGTTAAAAAGAAATGAAACTCAAATGTTATATTTCGTGATTCAGATACAGCATACAATTTTAAAGATCTTTCAAATTTAATTATATTATTTAATTTGCTTAAAGGGACAGTCAAGTCCAAAAAAAACTTTCATGATTCAGAAAGGGCATGCAATTTCAAACAACTTTCCAATTTACTTTTATCACCAATTTTGCTTTGTTCTCTTGGTATTCTTAGTTGAAAGCTAAACCTAGGCGGTTCATATGCTAATTTCCTAGACCTTGAAGGCCACCTCTAATCTTAAAGCATTTTGACAGTTTTTTACCACTAGAGGGCATTAGTTCATGTGTTTCATATAGATAACATTGAGCTCACGCACGTGAAGAGCCGGACAGATAGCTCAGCATGCTAAGGCACTGTGGCTGAGCTCTGTAGCAACCCAAGGGTTGCAGGTTCGATCCCCGGCGAGGTCCACTCAGCCTTTCATCCTTCCGAGGTCGATAAAATGAGCAGCGCCTTGAGACCCTTACGAGTGATTAGCCGCGCTTTACAAGTACCCAATACATACATACATACATACATAGGAGTGAGCACTGATTGGCTAAAATGCATCTCTGTCAAAATAACTGAAATATGGGGGCAGTTTGCAGAGACTTAGATACAAGGTAATTACAGAGGTAAAATGTGTATTATTATAACTGTGTTGGATAGGCAAAACTGGGAAATGGGTAATAAAGGGATTATCTAGCATTTAAAACAACAAAAATTCTGGTATTGACTCTCCCTTTAAATCTTTTATAAATATTTTGTTGAAAAGCATACCTAAATTGGCTCAGGAACTGGGAGCTAGCTGCTAATTTGTGACTGCACAAATATGCCTATTGTCATTGGCTTACATTTTTTTTTAGCTAGGTTCCAGTAGTGCATTGCTGCTCCTTAAGTAAAAGTTACCAAAAGAATGAAATAAAATTGATCATAGAATTAAATTGGATTAAGTATATGCTCTATTTGAATCATGAAAGACAAATTGTGGGTTTCATGTCCCTTTAAGTGTTACACTCGAGTACAATCCAAAAAAACACTGTACAATATAGCACTTTTTGAGATCTGAAATAAAGTATTATCACTTTCTAATTTGCATAACAAAACACAAGAAAATGCAATAAAAAGTTATATTTAAATGTAATACCATGGAAACAAAGGTTTCTTAATGAAAATAAGGTTTTGTGGCAGAATAAAAATAGGATGTGGTATATGAAATGGGAGGGGGGGCTGGGAAGAGGTGAAAGTTGTGTATGTGTTTATGCATGCGTGTGAAGTGATTATGTTTAAAGGGATATGAATAGGGATGGGTGAATGTGTTAATATTTGAATTTGAATGTTAGAACGAATGTTGTTTTAGAAATTATATTTACATAATCGAATATTGATAAGAACGAATATTCTTAAAAATTCTATAATCGAATGTTATTTACAGTTTTCGAATGTCACTTTCAAATTCGAATGTTTATGAATAGATTGAATGTCCACATTCAAAATTTTGAATGTAACATTCGATTTAACAAATACTATTCAGAAGTTCAATAGTGGTAGGGAATTTATTAAATTGATACATTATAGATACATATATATCAATTTGAATCTTTCTATTTCGAATATTGCATAATTTGAATATGAAATTTAAAGAAAGCATTAGAAATACTATTACAAATATATAAATTTAAATTTTTAAAATTTGAATATTGCATAATTTGAATGTTACATTTAAAGAAGGCATTAGAAATACTATTACAAATATATAAATTAAAAATTCAAATAGAATATTACATTTAAAGAAGGCATTACAAATACTATTACATTGAACGAATGTTAGAATGTTGTAGAAACATTCGAAATTTGAAACAAACTAATGAATGTATTAAAATTAGTTTAATCTTGTAAATTTTGTGAAACATTCACCCATCCCTCAATATGAACCCAAAATATTTATTTCATGATTCAGATAGCACATGCAATATTAAGCAACTTTCTAATTTACTCATAGGGGCATATTTATGATTGTGCGAGCAGACATGATCTGATATAGCGGATAATGTGCACTGCACATTGATAAATGCTGACAGCATACGCTCTCGGCATTTATCACTGCACCAGCAGTTCTTGTGAAATGCTGGTGCAATACCGCCCCCTGCAGTGTCAATCAACCCAATCTTATTCGATTGGGTTGATTTCTGTCTTTAGACCTCTGCTTTATACCTTCTGTTTCCGGCTAGCCTGAAGGCTTGCCGGAAACACGGGGCATCAAGTACGGAATCCGTACGGAACTTGATAAATATGCCCCATATTTTCAATTTTCTTTGTTCTTTTGCAATCTTTATTTGAAAGGTAGAAATCTAAGCTTAGGAGCCGGCCCATTTTTTGTTTAGCACATGGGTAGAGCTTGCTGATTGGTGGCAACATTTATCATACTCACAGGAACTTATAGTTTACTTCCCAATCATTGTGGATCCTGCAGGATTGTAACAAGTTGGTAGATATGCCTTCCTCAGATTTGTCAATGACACAATGTGAATCTGCCCAACCTCCCGATACAGGCCTCGCTTCCATTGAGTCGTTAAAAATGGAGCCGTAAGCTACCGAAGCGGCCGACAGCTAAAAGTAATTTACGGCTCCATTTTAGTACCAGGTTTCCATTGAAATATTTTGCGGATAGCGTGCAGTCGCTCTTTTCGTGTCTCTGTAACTTTACTGTTGTGTTAATGCTTCCATCTGATGTCAGATTTCTTGAAAATCAATTAGTTGCTAAGGTAACCCGACCTTACGCTATAGAATTTACGTTTAACGTCCGTGCTCCTTACCGGTGATCACCTCTCAAGAAAAAGATACACTTATCCATATTTTTAATAATCAAATACTATTTTTTAATATAATTATATTTACCACTTCATAAATATAAGTAATATGTATTGCTGCCCTAGGCATAGGTCTAGTTTGCATTCTGTAGATATGTTCTTGCATATATTATTATATTTATATATATACTGATATTTCTATTAGAATATAAGTTCAAATATTTCTATACATGAGACAACAATAAATATTACTTATAACAATTTATTTCTACATTAAAACACTTGCATTATTTGCAAGTTTTATCATTTCAATAGAAAATAGGTCTCAAAAAGCACAATTTTCCTCTTTTACACCTAGTTGAGCTTGGTGTAATATTTCTCAATGTATCGACAGCCTCTGACAGTATATTAACGGTTTGCGCTTTCATTGGAAACCTGGTATAATTTATCGATTAACGGCTTCTATTACTTTCTATAGGACGCGAAGATTTTTTCAGCAGCCGGAGTCCAGCTGCCGATATTGAGGTATAACGCGCCATTGGAAACAGACGATAAACGATATTGCTTTCGACAGCATATTTAACGGTTTGCGAGTGCACGCAAACTGAATTAAGACTCAATGGAAGCAAGCCCACAGTTTTTACTTTCCTGTGGTACATAATGTACACCCACTGTTGTAGCCACATTTTCCTTTGGCTTAAAATATGTAAATTTCCTTACAACATATATCAAGTTATGATCTAGTAACAGTTATAGAAATATAGTAATTTTTTTAAATTGATGATATTCATTTAACATTTTAAAAAAAAGATCAACTTGTTACAGTACTGAATCATCATGGAATAAAAATGAAAAATAAAAAAAGAGCTGTATTCTCGGCTCCTTTTCGATACACAAAAGCTGTCATATACTGCTGTTACACAAAAAAAGCAATAAAAATATAAGTCAGTACAATATAAAATACAATAGGTTCATGTAGGCAGAGATTATGTTATAAGAGAAGGCAGGAGAGTCTCCTCAAAAAATATATCCTTTGAACTTTGAATGAAAACCTGCTGCAATCAGAGATTCTAAAAAATGTCCATCCAGTGAAGTAAATATAAGTGTAAAAAATAGGTGAATAAAATAACAGTCAAACGTTAAATATTCAATATTAAATATCAATCTCTAAGTGGTGTCCTTGTGTTATAATCCAAAAAATAAAGTCCAAAAATAACATCAAATCCAAAAGTAATAGTGAAATCCAAAACTGAAATTTAAAAAATCCAAAAAATAAACTCCAAGACTTACAAAAATTACAAATTAGTGTCCAATGTCTGAAAAAATATCGAAGTGATGAACGTGGGTGAAAAATATGTGTAGAAATGAGTATGACACAATATGCTATTTCAGCACCAAAAACAAATGAACTTCGTAAAAAAACTTCAAAAAATGTCCCAAAAAGAATTCCAATGTCATAATGTGGGTGAAAGTACATTAAATATATGCAAAAAGTTAGTGTAACTTAATGTGCTATTTCAGCACCAAAAACAAAAACAAATAAACTCCAACTATTTAATCCTGAGGTGAAAAGTGTGTTATATTCCAGACCTTTAGACACAGGGGGTCAACTCACACAATGGGAGAACAGGCCATAGTGAAAAATGCGAATAAAAATAAAAAATAGCAGAAATCAAAATATAAAATGCTGATGTGAAGTACCTGCGAAGAAAAGAAATAGATACAAGGTAAAGGCCTAAGAGAGGCCGAAACGCGTAGACCTTGTACTGGTAAGTTTGATTCTACTGGAGCACCCTTTGAAAAACCTGCTACACATTGTATCTATTTCTTTTGGAGTTGGAGTTTATTTGTTTTTGTTTTTGGTGGTGAAATAGCACATTAAGTTACACTAACTTTTTGCATATATTTATCGTACTTTCACCCACATTATCACATTGGAATTCTTTTTGGGACATTTTTTAAAGTTTTTTACGAAGTTCATTTGTTTTTGGTGGTGAAATAGCATATTGTGTCATACTCATTTCTACACCTATTTTTCACCCACGTTCATCACTTCGATATTTTTTCAGACATTGGACACTAATTTGTAATTTTTGTAAGTCTTGGAGTTTATTTTTTGGATTTTTTGAATTTCAGTTTTGGATTTCACTATTACTTTTGGATTTGATGTTACTTTTGGACTTTATTTTTTGGATTATAACACAAGGACACCACTTAGAGATTGATATTTAATATTGAATATTTAACTTTTGACTGCTATTTTATTCACCTATTTTTTACACATATATTTACTTCACTGGATGGACATTTTTTAGAATCTCTGATTGCAGCAGGTTTTCATTCAAAGTTCAAAGGATATATTTTTTGAGGAGACTCTCCTGCCTTCTCTTATAACATAATCTCTGCCTACATGAACCTATTGTATTTTATATTGTACTGACTTATATTTTATTGTAACAATTTTAACCCTGTAACAGTCTTGGATCCATAGACTAGAAGTTTTATTGTATTTATTTCTGATATTGTTTTAATTAGCAATACATTTTGTATTTTCAACTCTTTGATATAACCACACCAAGCCTCCGTTAGTTGACGCCCGGTTCTTCCACTTCCACTGATTCTACTTCAACAGGTTGAGCCCTTTCCACCTTCAGTCTTACTCTTGCCATCTTTTTGCACTCATATAGCACCTCCATCTCTGCCAATGTTGTATTTATTATGCTGTCAAGTATTTAGTGTGTTTGTTTGCTGGTGTTTATGGATTCCTAACATAAATTAAATTTGCTGATATAAATGACAGTTATTCCATTAAAAATCATTTAGTGAAAAACATATTTTTTAAAAACAGATTTCCGAACAGCTATACAATTAATTTCATTAATGTATGAACATACAGTTTAAAAATGAGTTTTGATATGTATGTTATCAAATAATTACACGAACATGGGTGCCTAGGCTTTGAGAGGGGGTAAACTCACCACACCTAGAATTGTGCTTCTTTTACCAAAGCATAATCACACATATGAGTAAATCTTTTAAAGCCAATAATTCACTATTAGCAGCTCATGTATACAACAAGCAACTCTCTACTACTGAATATGTTGCCACTAATATTGTTGTAATTTTCAGGTGAATGCCCCTTGACATTAGGAAGTGTTTATGTTATGTTGATTAGAAATGGGAATTACGCAAATGTGAAATTAGATGCCCAAAAAAGGTACATGAAAAACTTTAATGGACGCGAAAGTCAAAATTGAAGTTTCATGGCTCCAACTGATCACACAATGTCCAAACAAATTCAAGACAGTGAGTTTTGAAGTTCAATAATGAAGGTATTAGCACTATAAAATACAATATTGTCAATGTGCTTGGACTTTCATTTCACAAAGGCATGATCCCACTTGAAAGCCCATTCACTAAAACTCATTTTCTTTGAAAAACACATTCACAAATTGCAATCTCATTATAGCATCTTTTCAGCTACAATATTGCAATGGAGCAGTTTCATGCTTTCTAGTTCCAGGACTGTTAAAATCCAGTATAAGAAGATGTCATACATCCTTCTTATAAAAACACTTAGTGCTCCATTTACCAAAGGTCATACATACATGACATTCTCTACAGCAAACATGTCCTTACCTCTCTAGGAGGGAAATGCAACTCCCTGGTCTCTGACAGCCAATTGTCAGTGAGCAGGGGCTGTCAGTCATCCCAACTGGATTGGATGGGGATGATTTCCCTCCACCACATTTTAGGTGGCAGAGAGGTAAAGAGCATTGGTCTTAAGACAATTGCTACTTAGCCAGAGTTTCAGGCGAGCCTGAAATTCTGGGGCCCAAAACTGCTTTCACAGTTTGATAAATGGGGCCCTTAGTCTTCTTCTTGTTTTCAGATGTAGTTTATGGAAAACTGAAAGACTGTTTCAAAATACTTTTAAAATAATACAAGTGACAATGCTCAGTTTGCCCATTATGCATACATACAAATGGCATTCAGATGGTTAAAGGGACAGTCGACTCCAAAATAAACTTTTATGATTCAAATAGGGCATGACATTTTAAACAACTTTACAATTTACTTTTATGACCAATTTTTCTTTGATCTCTTGGTATTCCTAGTTGAAAGCTGACCCTAGGTAGGCTTATATGCTAATTTCTTAAACCTTGAAGGCCACCTCTTATATAAATGCATTTTGACTATTTTTGACCATTAGAGGGTGTTAGTTCATATGTGTCATAGTTACCTAGGAGTCAGCACTGATTGGCTAAAATGCAAGTCTGCCAAAAGAACTGAAATAAGGGGGCAGTTTGCATAGGCATAGATGCAAGGTAATTATAGAGGTAAAACGTGTATTATTATAACTGTGTTGGTTAGGCAAAACTGGGGAATGGGTAATAATAAAGGGATTATCTATCTTTTTAAACAATAAAAATTCTGGTGTTGACTGTCCCTTTTAAAGGTGAGGATAGATTCAGAATGCAATAGGTTAATTTTAAACATGTAAATAATCACGAAAATACTGACCAATTTGGCCTGAAAAGCCATTTTGGGAAGAATAACAATCAATGTGATCGACTGCTTTGTAAGTTAAACAAAATGTTTATCTCTAGTCTCAAACTGAAATAAATATCTTGGCATTGTTGATAAAAAGAATATAAATATGACCATATGTACAAATGTCATTTGTTTATATCAAATAAATATATCATATGTCAAGTAGCTCACTCTGTAAAGTAAATTATATTTACTAATTGATGGGTAATACCACCAGCAAATTATTCTTGAGAAATGTGTAAATAATTTTCAGCAAATTGTCCAGTGTTTGCAAATGTAGCTAATTTTCAAATTTTTAGAACAAGTTTTACTATTCGAAGAAAAAGTTGAGCGATATCAATTAACATCTTGTATTTTCTTGTTGAAGCAGATACCCAGTTTTACATATCTAAAAACAAAGCAAAACTGTGTTCTGAACACTAATAAATACTTTACATTTAGAATGTCAACTTTATTGTGTTATTAAAATTGTGTATAAGCCTAAAAATGTCACCAGGGCTTAAGGAATATGCAAGGATAAATATTTTCATGTTCTTCAATATGATGCGAATTTGTATTTTTTTCTTCAGGTGTTTCAAGGCTTTGTAAAAGATATTTGTGGTCATTAAATTATGGCACTCACAAAGTTTCTTGTTTGCTTATCTAGTTACATACCCAGAAAAATTAGATCATTTTTATAACTG
Organism: Bombina bombina; assembly: GCF_027579735.1. Classification (NCBI taxonomy): domain Eukaryota; kingdom Metazoa; phylum Chordata; class Amphibia; order Anura; family Bombinatoridae; genus Bombina; species Bombina bombina. The sequence goes on from NC_069508.1 coordinate 120,801,315, forward strand.
TAATACCAGAGTTTACTGTGCTTGCTAAAACAGTATTATACCTGCTTTTCATCAGTTTGTCACATTTTACTATGCTGTGTTCACTGTGTATTTTAAAAACAAAATATGTTGTTTTTGCTCCAATCAAAATGAAAATAAAATGAGTTTTATCCTATTAAATGTATAGAAAATAAATCAGGTTACTATCTTTAACTTATTACATGAGCTAGTTTTAAATATTCACAATTATTGTGCCAATTAAGTGCATCATTTTATAGAACCTCAAAGCAATAGTACAAATTTATTTGAACTCATAAAATATTTTATGTACTTAGAACTCAGTGCAGAATATTAAAAATAACTGGTCCTTTGTATTGAGGTTCCTCCTCACCACCCCAAAATACTAACCTCTGCTTTTCCCAATCCCCCTACCACATTTTAATTGTAATAGCAACCTCTCCTAAAGAAAAACCTAACACCACCATCCTAATCTCACAACTCCATTTTTTCCCTAATCAAAACTTTTTCTGTTGTCAAAAACGTTACCTGGCTGACTTACTGACCCAGATCCTCTCTGCTGCAATTAACTCTACCTGCGTTTATCCAGGTATCCCTCTCTTTGCTTTAAAATAAAAACAACCTTTACTTTTATATTTAGCTCACCTATTCACAAATTCAAAACTGATTGGTTAAATTATTTAAACATTCAGGATTGTTGTCAGGCTAAAAGTAAATATTAGACCAGGTTAGGACACAGTGGTCAAAGCAGTCACCTGCGTTCCCATACATTTTTTCTAGTAAAGGCAGTTTGGAAGAGTTAGGACCTGCCGTAGTGGGGGTGTTAATACAGAAGAAGAGATAGGTGCAATAGAAGGACTAATTTGCATGGTTTGCAGAAAAGTCTGGAACATCTCATTCAGCTGATCTAATAGTTCTGTGCCGCACAAGCTTCTAGCATTTGCCCTTTGTGTGTTTTACGGCTTAATCTACATCAGTGGGATTCATATTATTCCCCTGATTGTAATGTCAGGCTCAAAGTATATATCAATTAAGGTTAGGACCTAGTGGTGGAGTGATAAGATAAACAGACACAGACTCTGCACTCTGAGTAAGGCCCAGAATGTGATCTACAAAATGACAATCTCGGCGGGCGTGTCCAAGCCACGGCCATGCTAGGATGGAAAAATAGGAGCTCTTCACCTCACACAAATTATCGGCTAATTATTCTGCTATAGAAGCAAAATCTATACCTTTTATATAAAGCATAAGCTCTACCAGAACCTACCGATTGATACTTATATTACATAAGTAATCCGGTGTAGAGCCCTATAACGGACTATTGCAGATTTTGGCAGTGGCCTTTATTCTACTTCATATCTTCTTTCCCTGATCCCCGGGTTATAACAGTTCATATTGCACTGTGGTAACAAGCTCTCAAACATGGAGGAAGACCTACATTGTTTAATACAAAATCTCCTTATAAAGCTAGATCAGAAGATCCATGACTGCTTTGATGAACTCACACATCTGATAAAAGCACAATGCTGGGAAGAGGACAATAGCACATCTAAGATGGCGGAGACAAGAGATGTTGCTATACAGCAGATACAACTGCAGGTTAATAAAGGCTTCCTACCCCATACCGAAGATACGCATGAGAACTGGTCACTAAACAACGGAGAGGTAAACACTAAGCAAAATTCTTCCTTACCTAAGAGGGAATACGCCACTACTAGCACCATAGAGAGCCCTGACGCCGACACAATACAGCAGATCGGATCCTGGGTAGAGCACTCCATTGGCAAAAGTAGGGACGATGCGGTCAGTCTCCTGATAAACAGCGGCATCATAGCTAACACACAGAAGGGAATAGTTCAGACTCACCTAATTCAGAAGGCAAGAGGAGACTACTGGCGACACATGGGAAACCCCAGGGTGCAACTATCCACGCATGGGACATATGGCGGTTTGAGCCTTCTACTACCTGGTAACCTCAGCCAGCTAAACCCATTTGATTTGCTGTTATATTTGCTAACCCGGCTTCCCCTGCATTATATTTTGGACTGGAGCGACTGCAAAGGAGAGGTGTGGGTTAATCACAAGGATTCTGACATTCTCACACCACAGGGTACCTAGTTACCCATTGACCATACATATTTGTTGATTTCCCACAATACCATACCAGAAATCTCAATAGTAATGTATTGTAACCTATATTACTTTATATCTCATTACTGCAAATCTGTATCTCATCTCATGTCACTCTCCCTCTTGCTTTTACTTTGACATCTCCCCTAATCCTGGTCCCCAACAATTGCCTAGCCATGCACATCCATGTGTACCATCCCACAGACTCAAAAAACAAAACCCTGACAACCTTACTCACATTCCTCTTGCATCAAAAGCCACTACCCCTTTCACTTGTGCACTCTGGAACTCTCACTGTGTTTGCAACAAACTCACTTCTATGCATGACCTCTTTATCTCCCACTCCCTCAACCTTCTGGCCCTAACAGAAACCTGGCTCTCTCCCCTAGACACAGTTTCCACTGCTGCTCTGTCACATGGGGGTCTCCACTTCAGCCACACTCCTAGGTCTGGTAATAGACAAGGAGGTGGTGTAGGTATTTTACTTTCCTCTCGTTGCACCTTTCAACAAATACATCCCATCTCATCCCTCACATTTTCCTCATTCAAAACCCAAATGATTCGCTTATTCTCTCCTCTTTCTATACGTGTTGCAGTCATGTACTGTCCTTCTGGCTCCTCAACTCAATTTCTAGATCATGTGGCTGCCTGGCTACCTTATTTCCTTTCCTCAGACACGCCTCCCCTCATTCTTGGTGACTTGAACATCCCTCTTGACAATCCCACTGCCTCCTCTGCAAAACAACTTCTGCAACTCACTTCCTCTTTCGGTTTGTCACAATGGACTGATTCTCCCACTCACATAGATGGTCACTCCCTTGACCTGATCTTTAGCTATCGATGCACTCTCTCAAACTTCACAAACTCCCCCTTTCCTCTTTCTGACCACCATCTCCTTACTTGCAACATATCGTCCCTCCCTACAACTCTCCCTCCTTCTGTTCCACACACCAAACTTCACAGAAGCATTATGTCATTAGATCAACAACAGCTTTCTAATTCCCTCAAACCTCTCCTCTCATCCTTCTCCTTCTTTTCCTGCCCTGACCAATCTATCTGCCACTATAATTCCACCCTTACATCCATCCTTGACAATCTCGCCCCTCTTACCATAGCTCGGAAATCAAACACTCATCCTCAGCCCTGGCATACTCCTCTGACACGATACCTACGCAGATGTTCCCGTATTGCTGAGTGGTACTGGAGAAAATCTAGGAGTTCAGCTGATTTTCAACATTACAAATGTATCTTGAACTCCTACTATTCTGCCCTTAATTTCCATAAGCAACACTACTTCTCTACTCTTATCTCTAATCTTTCTTCCAACCCAAAACATTTCTTCTCCACTTTCAATACTCTTCTCCGCCCTCCCCCACCTCCTAATACAACTTCTCTGTCAGCTCAAGACTTTGCCAACCACTTCAATAACAAAATTGACTCCATCAGAAATGAAATCAGCTTTCAACATAATTCCATTCTCTCACCCCCTCAAATGCTCTCAATCAACCACAAGCCACATAACCTTAAACTTAGCTCATTCTCCCCTGTTACTGAGGAAGAAGTTTTGGCACTTATACTGCGCTCTCACCTCACTACATGTCCTCTTGACCCTATCCCCTCACAGCTACTCCCATCCCTCTCTGCTACCCTTACCCCTATACTCACACACACTTTCAACCTCTCCCTCAGCACCGGTATATTTCCCTCATCGCTGAAACATGCACTGGTCACACCTATCCTCAAAAAACCTTCCCTAGATCCTACCTCCCCATCCAACTACCACCATATTTCCCTCCTCCCTCTTGAATCAAAGCTTCTCAAAAAACTAGTTTATGCACGCCTATCCCATTTCCTTACAATAAGCGCCCTCCTTGACCCATTGCAATCTGGATTTCGTCCCCATCACTCCACAGAGACAGCAATTGTTAAGGTTACCAATTTCCTACTTACAGCAAAATCAAAAGGCCACTTCTCTCTGCTTATCCTCCTTGATCTGTCCGCAGCCTTTGACACTGTTGACCACCCTCTTTTGCTCCAAACCGTCCAATCCTTCGGCATCTGTGACACAGCCCTCTCGTGGCTCTCTTCATACCTGTCAAACCGTACCTTTAGTGTAGCCTTCTCTGGGGCCTCCTCTGCCCCATCACCACTTTCTGTCGGAGTACCGCAAGGCTCTGTCCTCGGTCCCCTTCTCTTCTCAATCTACACGTCATCACTAGGTTCCCTAATAAAGTCCCACAGTTTACATTATCATTTGTATGCTGATGACACCCAAATCTACTTCTCTGCACCAGACCTATCTCCTTCCTTGCTAACCCGTGTCACTAACTGTCTTTCTCACATCTCTAACTGGATGTCCTCTCACTACTTCAAGCTAAATTTTTCCAAAACTGAGCTCCTTATTTTCCCCCTTCTTCAAAACTCTCCACCCCTAATCTCTCTATAACTGTCGACAACTCCATCATTACCCCTACCCTGCATGCCCGATGTATCGGAGTCACATTTGACTCAGATCTTTCTTTCACTCCTCACATTCAGTCATTGGCTAAAGCCTGCCGCTTCCACCTTAAAAACATCTCTAAAATTAGACACTTCCTTACACAAGACACAACTAAGATTTTAATCCACTCTCTCATTCTTTCCCGCCTCGATTACTGCAACTCTGTCCTCTCTGGTCTCCCCACCTGCCCCCTAGCTTCTTTACAATCCATAATGAATGCCTCTGCCAGACTCATATTCCTTACACGTCGCTCTTCATCTGCTGCACCTCTCTGCCAATCCCTTCATTGGCTTCCTCTTGCCTCTAGGATCAAACACAAAATTCTCATTCTGAAATACAAAGCCCTCAACTGCACTGCTCCCCCCTATATCTCAGACCTTGTCTCCAGATACTCTCCCTCCCGTCCCCTGCACTCTGCTCACGATCTCCTACTCTCCTCCTCTCTTGTCACCTCATCACACTCCCGTTTACAGGACGTCGCCAGACTGGCTCCCATCTTGTGGAACTCTCTGCCTCGCTCCACAAGACTCTCTTCTAGTTTTAAAAGCTTCAAGTGCTCCTTAAAGACTCTACTGTTCAGGGATGCATACAACCTACGCTAACCTTTCTTTATACCAGTTCCTCTCCTCCATTGCTATCCCCTGAACCCCCTTAGCATGTAAGCCTAAGAGTCCAGCTGTTTGTAGATCGCCTTCTTAAGAGCTGACTACAACAGTGCAACTCTTGGCAGGGCCCTCTACCCACTTGGTCCCTATAATTTTTTTGTTGTACTCCGCCTTTGTTTATAGCGCTGCGGAACCTGTTGGCGCTCTACAAATAACTGATAATAATCATATCTGTTACTCTTTTATTCTTTTCTAATAAGTTTGAATATGTTTTTCCTAATATCTATAGAAGCCTAGATTGTACACTGGGGATTAGACTTGTTTTCAAGCACAAAGTTTGTTATTGATTAAAGGTTCCTCCCTTATAACAAATATCTATATATCTCTTAATACCTAATTGTGAGTCTCTCCTGTTCCCCTAGCAATATTTTAAATACCTAAAGAGAAATCATTTTGGTTCATGTGACTGTTCAATGAGGGTCTAACCTGTTAGTGGCGATATTCATTTAGGGGGCCCCTACTAAATTATATTAACGCTGTATTGTTTCTACAACATGGACCCTTCACTGGATGAGTTTAACTTTTAAAAGGGCTGGTATAGGATATAGTTCACCCCCAATCTAGTTAGACTACTACAAGTTTATTTTTTTATTTTTTATTTTTAGCCTGGCACTGTATTTTTAAAATTACAGCCTACTTTGTTCTCTTATACACATACCTTTGGCTGATTCTTGTAATATTGAAAATTATTTTGGAAATTCAGAACTCTAGTCACAATATATATTACTTAATATTCTCCCATACCTTTTATGCTGACCTGTTATTAGTATTTATTATAATGGAGCCAATTGACTATTAAGCAAACAGGTTCAATTTGATTATTTTGCACCATATGTCACACCCTTTTTTTTTGCAAGAATACTTATCTAGAAGGGGGCTACCTGATATATTTTTTTTATTATTTTTTTAAATAACTTGAGAACCTCTTCTCTTATTGTTTTATTCTTTTCTTATGGTTTCACATTATGTATGCTGGCCGGAAACAAACATTTGATCATAGACCCTAGGCTACAGAATAGAAAGAGCTCATAAGGTATCCACATCCTGGCTAAATATGTGAACATACTTTCATATTTTGTATATTGCCATAGATGTTTTGTATTACTTTCATTTCTTAGTGTCAGTGCCATACCGTAGGATTCAAGAATGTCTGCAGAAATTACTAACTCCTTTCTACTATGCTCCTAGTCTATTTTTCTGCCTCCTAGAGTATTCAATTGCCAGCAGTTTACTTGAAATTGCAATGTAGTCCTGCCACGATCTGCCATAAAGTTGCCTGTGTTTCCCCTAGTTGTACATTTTGTAAATTCTTCATTACAGATCTATATGAACAGATACATGTGTCCAGGTATCATACCCCAACATGTATATTCTATTATCTCCCAAGCTACAATGAAACAAATATATCTCCCTTATAATAGCTACCCAGGACTTAATGGACTGGTCAGAACCAACTGTCTGGTCAGTGTTATAGTCACTACCTCTGAACTTCATTTAGACTGCATTTTTATGTCTTATGTTCAGAGACAATAGCTCCCCCGCCCATACATTTAAATCAATAGGTCCATACCCCCACTTGTAAAAACCATCCTAATGCTCTCATAGTTAAAAAATATAAAATACTGACCCTAGCCCACACTTATCTTACGTACCATACCAGATATCAATTTATTTAAAAGAGGGTGAGCCTTAAAAGTATACCTTTACCTATCATTAAATTTCCTGGATACGACCCTCCTCCCCCCCCTCCCAAACTTAGAGCAGCTCTTGCCTGCTGATTTCCCCCTACCCGTTATCACATGGCCCAAAAGTGGCCTCCATGTAACTATCATCCACCACTTTACTTCTAATTCACCGGGTCCATGAGTGGCCCATACTATAGTTACCACATTTCTATCTATACTTATAAAGAAAAATGAGGTTTCATTGGTGTTTATATTATTTTCCTACTGATAACGTCTTGCCTGCTACTACTTGATATACCGTAATGAATATACCTGACTTTCAAGATCTGAATATCACACAGTAGTTGTTAAAACAAGGCATTAGCTTATTGTATAATCACTCAACTGCCTTGACCTGTTAATACACTGTACAGGTAGCCCTCAGTTTACGCCGGGGTTAGGTTCCAGAAGGAATGGTTGTAAATCGAAACCGTTGTAAATTGAAACCCAGTTTATAATGTAACTCAATGGGAGGTGAGGGAGATAGGTTCCAGGCCCCTCTCAAAATTGTCATAAGTAGCACCTAATACATTATTTTTAAAACTTTGAAATGAAGACTTTAAATGCTAAACAGCATTATAAACCTAATAAAATAATCACACAACGCAGACTTCACTTACATTTTTCTGCAAACATTTCTTTCTATGCATTCCAATCTGGACTGATTTATAGACAGGAAGATCTTGTTCCTTTGAAATCTGCTCGATAGCTCAGGTCTGGTTAAACTGATTAATTTCAGCTTGCTTGGCTGCAACTGGCTATTTTAATAAATGCACTGCTTCTCAATGCTTTTCAATAGCAGTCACATGACTGGGAAAAAAAGGTTGTTATTCTGAAACGGTGTAAATTGAACCGTTGTAAAACGAGGGCCACCTGTATTCTTATTTACTTTGTTAATATATAAAGACCTCAATAAAAAATGTTTTTTTTTAAAAAAAACTAAATGACAATCTCATGGTCAGGCAGGCTTGGCCTGGCAACAAATTTGTAGCAAACAAAGGATAAGGCAAAAGGAAGTCCAAATTCAGGCCAGAAGTCAGAAAAATATGAGGAGGTAAGGTACAAAATCAGTCTATTAGGCAGGTGCTCCAAAGGAGACAGCAGGAGAAGAAAAAGATAGTCTCAACCATGTTTAATGACTTGTGGATATAAAGCCACATTACAAATGACGTGATATGTCAATAACAATCACCATGAAAAAATAAAAAAATAAAATACAAAGCAAATAATGATGTAACGGCTTCTAAAAAACAAACAAGCTTTTGCTAGGCAACCATACAGCATGACAATTGTGTAGAATGTCTATAAACAGAGAGTAGGTGCCCAAAAGCTGCTTTTAACTTTTTCTCCATTGTCAAGACTTGCATAAATTATATCCCAAACATGGTTAAAATATATCCAGGCTTCTTAGATAAATGTAGATGTTATTTAATAATATTATAACTTTAAACAGATTTATATTATGTAGCCCAGATTTAAATGAAAAGAATGACAAACTTATTTTCTTCACTTACATCAGAGGTGAAAAAAAGTGAATGGGATTCTTTATGACTGACATTAAATATGGTATATACTGTTTGCCTCATTCTGCATTAATTATACTTAACAAATATTCCTGTCAGTGTTCTTAAAATATGATGGATGTCTTGTTAAAGAATAATAATAATATATGTCATTGCAGTTTACAGTAGCTATTAAAATGCCTTAGATATTTTCTGTGATCATGTAAGTTTTGATGCATAGGATTTTCTGAAGCTGAGATGCAAGCTAATGTTATGTATAGCAATTGACTTAATTTTAATGTTCTATTTATACAGTTGGTATATAATAGAAATATAAGTGCTATGTTTTAGATATTGCTGATCGCTTAGCAACAGGATGAAGCGAAGGTTTTATGAAACAGTTGAATATATTCATTAACAAAGAAATAAACCATATGAAGAAGAATATTGAAAGCTAACACAGAATAAAATGTAGCGCTGGTAAAGTATAGTCACAAGCAAGAAAGGATCCAATTAAGTAATTGGTTCTAAAATGTTCTAAAGGGACAGTAGACTAATGGACCCAACTACAATAGTATGGTTACTACTCATGCTATTTTTTTTTCCTCCTGTGCCATTTAGTAGGGATGGTCAAATGTGTCAAAAGAACAATTTGTTTGGTCAAACAAATAGTTCTGTGGATATTCGTTTTGGACAAATGAAAGCTAATTAGATTTTTTTTAAAAAAACCTTAAAAATCATTTAACTAAAATTATTTCAGATTTTCAATAGATTGAATATCCTCATTTGAAATCATTTTGAATGTAACATTCAGTTTAAAAAATACTATTCAGAAGTTCAGTAGTTCATGAGGTAGGGGATTTAGTAAAATGATACATAATAGATACAAATATATTGATTCACATTTTTCTATTTCAAATATTGCATAATTTGGTTCATTTTTTTTTTTAATGTTGCAAAACATTTGTCTATCCCTAGTCATTAGCAAGACATTCTCTTATTTTAGCTCCTTACAGGCATCATTTAGTGTAGCTCCACATTTTGATATTAGACACGGCCATTCATTCATTCTGTGACAGACGCATTGAGCACTCATAAATGAGTGATTTTGTCAGCTTTTTAACACCTGTACTGTGCACTTAGGTTTAGTGCGCATGATACAGAGGGGAAGCCTTACATTTCTTTAGTGGTAGCATTGCGCCATATTGTTCATATGCGGCTAGATTACAAGTGTTGCGGTACAGCTTTTAAGGCTGAAAAATGGCAATTCCAGCGTAATGGCCAGGAACGCATATTACGAGTCATGTCGGTATAGCTGTAACGCAAGTATTTTAGGCTGTAGCGCAACGTCCATTCTGCACTCACAAAAGTGACGTTTTTTTGTGTGGGATTTCCATAGCGCCAGTATTACAGGTTGTGCGGTCCGGCTAAAAAGCTTGCACCCATAAACCTTACCTATTAACCCTTAAACCACAACCCTCCTGCATCGCAAACACTATAATAAAGCTATTAACCCCTAATTCACCACTCCCCAACATGGCCAACAATATAATAAAGCTATTAACCCCTAATCTGCCGCTCCCTGACATCGTCAACACTATGACAAAGCTATTATCCCCTAAACCTCCAGCCTCCCACATCTGCGCTACTAAATAAAGCTATTAACCCCTAAACCTCTGGCCCCCCGCATTGCCGCTACTAAATAAAGCTATTAACCCCTAAACCACCAGCCCCCCACATTGCAAAACACTAAATAAACTATTAACCCCTAAACCTAACACCCCCTAACTTAAAATTAAAAGTACACTATAACTATTAAAATAAATAAAAACTTATCTGTGAAATAAAAATAAACCTAACATTAAACTATAAACTAACCTAACCTTACTATTCTAATAAAATGAAAAAAATACTACCAATAAAAAAAAAATCTAAATTACAAATTAAAAAACCTAACACTGCGAAAAAAAAATAAAAAATCTAAAATTACAAAAAATAAAAAACACTAAATTATGAAAAATAAAAAACACTAAGCTTCCAAAAAATAATAAACAGAATTATCAAAAATAAAAACAATTACACTTAATCGAATAGCCCTATAAAAATAAAAAGGCCCCCAAAATAAAAACACCCCTTAGCCTACAATAAAATACCAATAGCCCTTAATAATAGCCTTTTGTAGGGGATTCCCCTAAGTTAAACAGCTCTTTTATCTGTAAAAAAAATACAGAGTCCCCCAACAGTAAAACCCACCACCCAACCAACCCCCCAAAATAAAAAAACCTAACTTGTTCCAGTAGACCTTGATACTACTTTAACTTTAGCTAAATTTAAGCTGCTATCCAGCTGCTTCTCTGCTGCCCTGAAGATGTTACCAATACTTAATAGCAGATAAACAGATTTTAGGAAAAAAAATATTTATTGTTGTGTTCTTAATTAGTTTTATGCATGAGCCATTGTGGTTATTAAATATGCTTTTTCATAATCCAAACTAAGCATTATAAATAGCCAATGAAGGGTTAGCTTATTTTATTATTAGGATAAGTATAAATTGTAGCTATTTAACCTGATTTACTCAACATTATGTTGCAAGATAAAATTTGAATACCAAATATAAATAGAATCTGGATTAGTATGTGTTAAAAATATATAACACATACCAATATATATAAATATTGGATGCAATACTAGGCTGGTGTATCAATTGCACAAATAAGTATTACTAGAGCTTAAACCCTATGGTGGTTTTGTTGGAATGTTATATTTAATAAAGCTCAGATACAGGCAAGAAACAGAACAGGTGAGCCTATATTGGGGATCAATATGTGTTTGTGATTTTTAATTGTAATAGTTTTATTTGGATGGTGCTTGAATTGTGAATGCATATCCCTAAATAATATCCAGTCGTGTATCACTAAATAATATCCAGTTGTGTGTAAAAAATATGTGAATAAACTGAAGAACATGAATAGTTATTTATATTTGCAGGATCAGTGGATCACCCGCATTTTAAAATATCTCTAGTACTTGTTTTATATTTACCAATTATAATTTTAAAACTTCTATGATTATATTTTATTTAAATAATTTTACTTTAATAACTTGAGAAAGTGAGTTTGGAAAGTCATAATGTCTGTTACTGATAGTCTACAATACCTAAGATCCAGAAGCAGAAGTTGTTGTCTTTAATTAAGTACAATTTAAAATATAATTTTTTTTTAAAAAAAGTCTAAATTAGAAAAAGTAGGAAAATGTTATACCATTTATAAATGTAATTCTTAGAATAACACTTAGCGATAATTAAATATACTTGTGTACATATGCTTAACCCCCATGGTAAATATAATATTATTTAAATGTTAAATAATGTGTTGTATAACAGGGTTTTAAGGTTATTTACAAGACAATTTTAAAGGGATATAAAACCCAATTTTGTTATAATTTATAAAAATAAAAATAAAAAAACATAATAGATATATAAATATGTATAGAAATATATATTTAGGAGGGCGGAGCTAGCGAGCCGAGAGAATGGCCGCATAAGACCGGAGCTCCGCAAACAACTGGCCATAAAGCAATGCGGAGAGTCAGCTGAACGGGAAATAAGCTACCGGAGGTGGACAAGAACCAAGACTGAGTGACCAGGAGCAGTGTGGTGGCCATATGAAATAGTAGCGCTATCGCTGCGGCCAGAAAGAGATCGGAAGGCGGGCCTATCTGTAAGTGCGCCATTTACTCTAACCTAGGCCTAAAGTAATAACACAAGGAAACAATAGCTGCAGACACCGAATAACTACTCAGCTAGTGGATAGAGCATATTTGGGACACCCGGTTGCCTATATAATAAAGGCGGTTGTTCTGTAGACAGCCCTAAGACCTAAGACTTAAGTGCGTCACAGCTTCTGTCCTGGGCCCACACACACACAACGCTGTTGCCTCAGCCGTCATGGCCACATAATAAAGCAACAAAACTACTAGAAATAAAAAGCTATGTAAATAATTTGAGCACAGAGTGGTCTGCACGGAAAGCTGCAAATGTTTGATTTCTATTAAGATGGTGACAAAGAAAAGAAGGATATAACATATTGCAGAAGAGCTTTAATTAATGTAAGCATAAAAGCTGGAAGCGTGTTGGGGGAAGCTGATAATTTCTTAAACTCAGGATGCATTTATTTGAAAAAACTCTGGACTGCAGATGATTAGAAACAGCATACTATTGGTGTGATTGATACTGTTTATTTGAGAACAGGCTTACTCAACTGATCAGAAAGGTGATCTGAAAAATCTGACATACAACACAGTTGGGACATCCTAACTTAATTTTGTAATATACACTCTGCAAATGTTAGAAAATAAGCTCCATAATGGCGGCAAGAAAAGCTGGGAAGTTAGAGAAGTCAAGTAAACTGAATACATACTTTAAAACCATTGAAACAGACAGCCCTGATTCCCTGTTAAATTTACAAGCTGCAAGCTCAAAAAATAGAGAACAAACGGAAGATGACACGATTTCCATAACTAGAGCTGATCTTAAATTGCTGCCTTCTAAAGAGGACTTTTCACAGTTAATACAACAAGTCAGCCAGCTCATCAAAGAGGGTCTTGCAGAAGTAAAATCTGATATTGCACAACTGGGACACAGAGTGGAACAACTAGAGGAAACCACTGAAACACTAACCACAGACTCAGAAAACTTGACTGAACAGTTAAAAGCACAGGGAGCCACCATTAATTATTTACAAGACCACATTGAGGACCTCGATAACCGGGGACGACGGCAAAATTTGAGAATCAGGGGCATTCCGGAGACTGTCCTTCAGATGCACTTGGTGCCATTCCTGCAAAGATTTTTTCAGCATCTTTTAAACACCCCTGCAGACCAAGAAATTCAACTAGACAGGGCACATAGGGCCCTTCGCCAATTACCAAAGGAGGGTGCTCCCCCAAGGGACGTGATACTTAGATTCCACCAATTTGAGGATAAAGAAAAAGTGTTCTCTGCAGCCAGAAAAGTGAAATATCCACATTTTGAAAACAACAACCTGCAAATATACCCAGACATTTGCCCACAGACTTTAATAAAAAGGAGAGAAGCTAGATATCTCACTCTGCACTTGCAAGATCTGGGTATTAAATATAGATGGGGGTTCCCCTTCTGCCTCCGTGTGGAGAAGGATAATCAAGTCTTCTTATATCGGAACCCTGATGACATCGAGGATTTCTGCACCAAACTGGGCATAGCACAACCACCACCCCCCCTCACTGTCCAGAGAAGAAAAAGATAGCCCATACAACCCCACAGGTCCTAGAGAACAAAGACAAACATGGGTTAGGGTGAATAGAAAACGACAAAGAGGACCCGGGGCCATGGACCCCATTCCCACTTCCAGCAGATCTGTTACCTGAAGCTTTTGTTAGCAGCTTACTTAGACCAATGTCAGTTGAATAAAGGATCACGACCTATTATTGATCAGTGACACTTATAGATTCTTGAAATCTAACTAATGGAAGGACTTTCATTTATATATAGGTCATGAAGGTATACTATTCAGGTTGAATGTTTTCATGTTTAAGCTGCCTCTTCGTATTACATGTTAATTTAGTTTTATGCAAGTTGTTAGTCATGTTTTGTACATGAACCCTCTACCACAATTGGTTAACCATGGATCCCAAGCGGCTATTTTTAGCATGCAACTAGTGGCTCTTTGCTCCGATATTTATCTGGAGCGGGGAGTCACTAGACAGGATCAAACAGTTTGGTGTTACTTGTATGTTTTTATTTGTTTGTTTTTTGTATTTAGGTCAGTGCAGAGTCTTTATGTCAGAATTGTTGTCCGCTACTCTACATTTCTTTCATGTAAAACATTGCTCGGTCTTTTTACCGGGACGGAGGGCTCCCATCGGGTAAGTTGTACAATCACATTGTCATATGAAATATCCATACACAGCAGCCAAAATTATTTGAAATCTAAATGCAAATGTCTCCACTCACAAAGTTCTAATGGCAGCTAACAGAATTAAGATCCTATCTCAGAATGTTAAGGGTTTAAACTCCCCAAATAAAAGATCAGTAGCACTTAACTGGTTCAAGAGACATAAAGGAGATATAATCTACATGCAAGAAACCCACTTTGACATAAACAAACAACCGAGGTGTAGCTCTAGTTTATATCCAACAGGGTATTTCAGCTCAGCTAATACAAAACATAAAGGGGTGGGAATCCTATTACATAGAAAAGTCCCATTCCAACTTCTTCAGAAAGACACGGACTTGGAGGGTAGATACATCATATTGGTAGGGATTCTCTATAACAAACCCGTGACGTTAGTGAATGTTTACTGCCCAAATAAGAACCAGATCCCCTTCCTAAGAAAAGTCATAAATAGAATAACTGATATAAAAAAAGGCACAATCCTGATGGGAGGTGACTTTAATATGCTGCTAGACCCGCAGCTAGATAGCTCTCATCATAGGGGGACACGGTCAAAGAAAGACTCTATCAAAATAGATAAATGCCTTTGGGATTTAACCCTTCTAGATGTATGGCGTACACTAAACCCTGGGAAACGCCAGTACACCTTCTTCTCCCACCCAAGACAAGTGTACTCTAGAATAGATTACTTATTAATAGATCAAAACAGCCTACCGATGGTCTCAAATATGGAGATTACCCCGAACGCTTGGTCAGATCACTCCATGGTCTCCATGGAAGTGGACTGGTCCTCTAGACCCGCAGCTCCCTACCTGTGGCGCCTGGATGAATCATTACTTCACAAACCTGAAGTAGCCCAAAAAATCAAAACAGTAATAGAAGAATATTTTACGCATAACACAAGTGAACAACACAGCCCCACAATTTTATGGGACGCCCATAAGGCGGTAATAAGAGGGGAATTTATTAAAATACAGGCATCCCTTAAAAGATCATACCAACAGAAATATAACACTCTCTTAAAAGACTTAAAAGACATTGATAGAGCACATCAATTGAACCCTACCGACATTATTATCTTAAATAAGAGACATGAAATATTAGCCTTACGGAATCACTTACAGGAGGAGGCACATAAAAGAGCTCTATACCTCAACAGGGTTTATTTCACAGAAAGTAATAACGCGGGTGCAAACTTAGCTAGAACCTTAAAGCAAAAGTCGCTTAATTATCACATAAGAGAAATAGAAATTTCCGAAAATCAACAGTCATCCGATAGTGATCAAATAGCAGAAGCCTTTAGAAAATATTATGAGGGGTTATATAACATCCCAACTGATAAGCAGTCAGACGGAGAGTTACTTATGGAACAGTATATTGCCCAGGCTGATCTACCAACACTTGATCCAGACAAGAAAACAGACATGGAAGCCCCTATCACTAATTTGGAAGTAATGGCAGCAATAGATTCCCTACCTATAGGTAAAAGCCCTGGCCCAGATGGGTTTAGCAATAAATACTATAAAATGTTTAAATCATCCCTGACACCACACCTCACCTCCCTATTTAACTCAATTGACGACAAAGGGGCCTTTTCTAGAGAATTCTTACTTTCGCATATCACGGTCATCCCCAAGCCAAATAAACCCACAACGTTGACTAGTAACTACAGGCCTATATCCCTATTAAATTCAGATCTAAAAATATACTCCAAAATACTGTCATCTAGATTAAATAAAGTCCTTCCTGAGATCATACATGTAGACCAGGCTGGCTTTGTCCCCAATAGAGAGGCACGGGATAACACGGTTAGGGTTCTCCAATTAATTGACTATGCAAAATTCAAAAATATACCGTCTATATTAATTTCTACGGATGCTGAAAAAGCTTTCGATAGATTAAATTGGAAGTTTTTAGTTAAAGTAATGTCAAATATAGGTTTTGGAGATAAAATGATAAACAGGATTATTAGTTTATATGCAGACCCTTCAGCTATAGTTAAAGTAAACGGGGTCCTATCCTCCCCATTCCCTATTAGAAACGGGACACGCCAGGGTTGCCCCTTATCCCCCACTTTATTTATTATCACAATGGAAGTACTGGCCGCACACATAAGAAAAAATAATCATATTCAAGGTATAAAAATAGAGCAGAATCAATATAAATTAAATATGTATGCCGATGATGTACTGATATCATTGGCATCTCCCGCTACTTCCTTACCTCACCTATTAGATGAATTTGAAAGATTTGGTGCCCACTCAAACTTCTTAATAAATAACCAAAAATCAGAGATCCTTAACATAAACTTATCTTCACAAGAGCTTATAAGACTAGGCCAGTTATGTAATATAAAAGAAGAACGGATGCGATTAGATATTTGGGCATTGAAATCTCAGTGGACAACGCAAAAATTTTCGAACTAAATTACATAAAATTGTTAAAAAACATTGACTTAGACTTACTCAAATGGGCAAAAAACAAAACTTCTTGGTGGGGTAGAATACAAACCATCAAAATGAACATACTCCCTAGATTACTTTACATGTTCCAAGCAGCCCCCATATATCTGTCACCAACATTCCTTAAAAAGTACAAAATAGTATAAACTCCTTTATATGGGGAACACATAAACCCAGAATAGCAAAATCCACTATCTACCGTTCCTTGGATGAAGGGGGGCTGGGAGTCCCTAATGTAACATCATACTACCAGGCAGTTACATTGCAACGAGTAATAGAATGGCACACGGGGGCAGACTCTAAAGCTTGGGTCTCTTTGGACTCACAAATATTAAAGGCACCCCAGGTGGGAGCATTATGCTGGATTGATAAAAGACATAGACCAAGAATAATTCAGAACATATCCTTGTTGAGACAGGTGTTCCAGAATTGGGATAAAATATTAAGGAGTTATGCAGGATTATCATCCATAAAATCCCCTATGTCTCCGGTATTTGTAAACGCTGAGTTTAAGAAAGGATTAGAAATAGGAGACTGTGGTAGTGGTGAAATTGGTTACTCCATACCGTTTTGTAAATTGATCCACAATAACAAATTGAAGCCACAGGAGGATCTGGGTGACATAGCTGGGGGAATATTCAGTAACTGATTAAAATACTCACAATTAACCCATCTAATACAAACCTCCCCTATTAAAAATGACTTCCTTCGACAGCTAACTGACTTTGAGAAAATTTGTTTTAACGCAAGGCCTTTCAGGGGTACACTATCAATGACCAGGAAGTTACTAAGTAGATTAAAGAATATTTCTCTACCCACATATGTAAATAGATGGCAACAGGAATTGAGGGAACAATTTGACGATAGACAGTGGAAACAAATGTTCTATCGCACCCACAAAGTATCTGGGTCGGCTGGCATCTTGGAATTAAACTATAAAATCATAACAAGATGGTACCTGACACCACAAAGATTGAAATATATTTACCCAAACTCTCTAGGAGAGTGTTGGCGTGGGTGTGGAAAGATGGGGAATATGATGCATTTATGGTGGGAATGTGGGATTCTCCACAATTTGTGGAAAGAAGTAGAAAAATTGGGGAAATACTTATTTAACACGGAATATACACTACGGGCATCCCATGTCTTGTTTAACCAGAAACCGGGTAAGTTCTGTAAGATCAGACAAGCAGTCTTCCAAATAGCCCTAAATAGTGCTAAATCCATCATAGCCAGACAGTGGAAGCAAAACACGCAATTCACGAAACAAATGTGGATAAGCAGAACAGATGAGTTATTCTTCCTGGAAAAGTATGGTTTCTTTAGAAAACAAAAACTTGAAGTTTTTTACGATATGCAACTTTACTGGGATCAGTTTAAAACACATATTACACCCTCCAAGTAGATGACAATAGAACATGGGAGCCACCCGTCCCCCCTCCTCATTTTTGAGGAACTGAGTATTAGAACATAGATCATAGATATTATTCTTATATGTAGCAGGATTCAGAGTCTGTACCATTAATTGTAGACATAGCAAACACTGACCGAAAAGTTTATTGTTAAATGCTACCTTGTTTGTGTAGCTTATTGTTTAGTTTTAACTGAAGCTTGTGATATATCTGTTAAACCTATTTTTGCTGAAGAATGTATGAAGTCTTAACATTGGAAATGTCTTTTGGTTTACATTCTTGTAATATGAAAATCTCAATAAAAACATTAATAAATAAAAAAAAAAGAAATATATATTTAGTAATTAAAAAGTACATTCTTTTTTATGTGAAGAACATGGTAATGTAAAATAGGCATTTTGTGCATCATGTTCAAGATCAATCAATCGCATATTCAAAAACATTCCAATGTTCTTAACATAGCACAATATTTTCTATTTATTCATAAATGTAATGTATTTTTTATGTGTTTTGTGATACTTTTCTATTTCCCAAAACAGTTAAACAGGGCTCTAAAGACGTATACTTTCAATTTGTAATACAAGCGCTACACCCGACGAGCACATACAGACATGATAAACCCCTTTTCTCTCGTACCTAACTGTTAGCGTGCCACTCGTAATCTGACCCTTAAACTTTAACGCGGTTGGATTAGTGCATATGAAAATTTAGTAATTTAAGATGCCTTATTGAAATATTATTATAAAAATACAAATAATAAAAATTAAAAAGGATTAAACTTACTATAAAATATACTAAATTACTTATTAAATATATCTCTATATTTTACAGTAAGTTTAACATCTTTAAATCATTTTTATTATTATTTTTTATTGTTTAATATGTAATATTTAATTAATGCTCCTTAAAGGGACACTGAACACAAATTTTTTCTTTCGTGATTCAGAAAGAGCATGCCATTTTAAGCAACTTTCTAATTTACTCCTATTATCAATTTTCTTTGTTTTCTTGCTATCTTTATTTGAAAAAGAAGGCATCTAAGCTTTTTTTGGGGTTCAGTACTCTGGACGGCACTTTTTTATTGGTGGATGAATTTATCCACCAATCAGCAAGGACAACCCAAGTTGTTCACCAAAAATGGGACGGCATCTAAACTTACATTCTTGCATTTAAAATAAAGATACCAAGAGAATGAAGAAAATGTGATAATAGGAGTAAATTAGAAAGTTGCTTAAAATGTCATGCGCTATCTGAATCATGAAAGAAAAAAATTTGGGTACAGTGTCCCTTTAAGAATAATATGTTTTTGTGCGCTAACCCGACTGTTTTTTTATATATATATATATATATATATATATATATATATATATATATATATATATATAGAGAGAGAGAGAGAGAGAAAGAGAGAGAGAGAGAGAGGGCAACCTGGGCTTTAGAATACAGATAACAAAAGGCTAATTTCTTGACTGCAAAAGTCTATATAATTCATTTTATTTTTAATTATGTTTTATACATAATTTAGTACCAAACACTTATTTTTAATTTTGTCAATAATATGTAACTTAAACTAAAATATTAATTTTATTCTAGTTTGAAATGTTTTAGACATTAGATACAATTGGGAAAAGCTATTTGTTCTGAACCTGGAAGGTTATCATAATAATTTTAGAATTCAAGTTTTTCATATACATAATTTAGTACCAAACACTTATTTTTAATTTTGTCAATTGTATGTGATTGTTACAAAAATATTAATTTTAATCTAGTTTGAAATATGAGGTAGACAGTTAATGAAATTGGAAAAATATATTTCTTCTGAACCTGGAATGTTTGTATGGGTTTTTTTTTTCTCTCTTTTTGGACAAACCCCTAAAAAAACAAAATGTTGGACATGCTATATGCTTTTCAAGAAGGCATGTAAAAACTTTATTCTATGCTCCTAAATCTAACAAAAATGGATATCATAAACTAAATTACTTGTAAAGCCAATTATTTTATTACTTTTCTTTCTGAATTATATGTTATGCAGCAAAAGCACAACCACAGGAATCAATTTAAAGGGTTTAGTGGGTTTTTGCAATAGTCTTTCATTTCTTGTTAGGTTTTAATGTAAAGTCCAAAACATAAAATGCATGAAATTTAGATGCCTTTAATGCTGTGTAATACAACCAAAATGTTATAAGAGATCTAGGAAATCATTCTAAGCAATACCGTTTTCCTCTCAACTGTAACGGACCTGGCAATTAGTGTGTGGGAAATGGTAAAATTACAGTACTATATTCTATTGTAAAATAACATTCACTAAAATTCTAGCCATGGTTTAGAAAACAAGACCACATTTTTTGGTAGATTTTACAAACAAGCCACTTTTGTTTCTCTTCAGTTTCTCTCTTTTTTTCTTTTCTTTTTTTTTTTTTACTTTTGTTAGTCTTTTGCATTGGAACAAGAGGTATCAAATTCTTTTCCCTTTTTTCCCTTAACATTTTGTGCAATTCTTGAGTTGAAAGTGCACACTAGTACTGTCTGTTTACAAAAAAAAGAGGAACTTGGATACTTGCACAGAATTTTATTGACTTCAACCAACAGTTGACAACATGCATTGCCTTGCTATACTCTATGCATTTTTTTTTTAAAAAGCTACTTAAACCTGTTTCTCTCAGGTGATATGGTGAATGCAGTTCAGTTCTGTACTATCAATTTAATGAAATTGAGTGCACCCCTAAATCTCAGATATTCAGGAAGTGGGACCATACAAGTGCATTAAGTTTGCATAAGAGGTGTTTGGGAAAAAGTCATTAAACAGTGAATCGGACTAACCTGGCTGATTCACTGTTCAGAGGTGGTTTCTTCCTTTTTATCTGAGGTCAGTAGTATAGCTCTGATAATTCGGTATGGAGGGCAGAATGTCTATAGCATCATGAAGCTTGGAAGAAAATTTGAAAGTCGGCTAAGGGAAGAATTAATTGCAGATATGAATTATTTATTTAACAATGTTACACATTAATAAATTTAAAAATAAATAAATAAAAAAGAGCCTTCTTTTTCTGATACATTCAAATGTTTCAGTTTTTTTTAATTGCCTGAATTAGGTTTATAACACACCAGGAATATCTATTTAAAGACAATAAAACAAGCACTTCCTTTTAAGATTTGTTTCCCTTTTTTTCTGTAATTTTTCACAGAAGCAAAATATGATTGGTCAATGCAAAGTAAAACATACCAACTAATAACTAATTTAATATTGATTATGACATTGAAATGTGTAAATGTCTTATTTGAGCAGTAATATGAAATTCTGACATCTGTGTTGTTTTTGGACTGGAATACTGATGTCAGTTTCACTCAATACAAACTATTGGTGGAGTAAATGTGGTAAAAAGCCACCAGGAAACTATACCACATCCTGTTTTTCATCGTTTTCCAATAAATATCATTAACCTAAAATGTTAACACATGAAAAGCCAAGCTTACACATTTCTACAGTTAGCAACTACAACAAGTAGACTTGTTGATTTGTTGCAATGTTTATCGAGCTCTCCACCGCGTATGTATTTTATTGGACATAATAAACAATCTTTTATTTTAACTGCATAGGACCTTTTGTTGTATTCAATTGAACTAGCAAGCTTGTACCAGCAGCATTATCCAGTCTCCTTGATAGTTTGTTACCAATTGAGCCTCATGTGACTTGGGCCTGTGACGTCATTGACAGCAGCAGCCAGGGATTCTGTGAAGCAGTGTTCTTACCGAGTTGGCTAGAGGCCAAGGTGTTTCCCCACAGAGAGTCAAATTGCCATCAGACCTTGGTATTCATGACTCCAAACCTGTTTCAAGCTATACCAGCAAGGTAGACACTGCACAGTAGAATGCAGGGCAGGATACCAAGCAAGTATGTCTCCCCACGCAGAGATCTGGTGGTTGTGTTTATATAATTTTCTTTGTGATCTGGGCATTACATATATATTCTTATTTACATAATTAGTTTCTTGCAACAATGGATTATATATTATATTGATTCATTTATTGATGGCAATCAAACTTTGCTATAGAAGCAATTTCTTTTTGGTTGTTGTTTTTTTTAAACTCCATAAAAAGCCATGCAATGTACTTTGCAAGATAATTTGTATTTTGTTGGATCTTAGCTGTTGGAAAACATTTGAAAAGAATAATGTCTGCTTTAATTTTGAGTACATAGATACAATTTAATGCTATCCTTCATGAAGGGCCAGATAATCAAAGATTATCCTGCTTGGAAAAAAAAGTTGTAGTGCAGACTTCACAGGGGCCTAACTCACTCAATAAGCAAACAAAAGGGTGGAAATCTCTAAAGCTCTGCAAGATCTCTGTTATTTCTGTTATTGCAGTATAGCACTGTATGATATGATAGTTTGCTACATTTACACTTTGGCATTGCACTTTATATTACTTTACACTTCAGGTTGGGTCTTTTCAGTATTATTACATTCAAGTTTACACTTTCTATTTTATATTTTAATACATTTAGATTTTGATTTAGATCCAGCAGTGATTTTACAAATTCTGATTATAAACAAGGGAGTTCCCAGGGTATGTCTGAAGGTATTCTGCACTGGGATTGTCACTCCTTCACATACAGAAATGCAGGGAATGCCCATTGGAGAAGTATGGGAACATCTGCCTTTTAAGAATTTCCCTAAGAATCTGAGCAGAGGGCTGTAGATCATCAGTCCAAAGCCAGAGACATCATAGAACAAGCCCTCTGCAAATTAATCAAATTTAAGTCACTAAGCACCTATGTTATCCGGGGATCAAACAATGAGCCAGATTACAAGTGGAGCGCTAACAGTTCCTTGTGAGTGATAAAGGGTTTATAATTGGTGTTTGTGCACATTGGGTTTTTTGCTTGTATTACAAATTGAAAGTAAATGTGATTGCTTAAGTGTAATCACAAAAAAAAAATCAAAAATACATTACAAGATACAATTATACTCATAATAACACCATCTAATAAATATTCTTTTAAAAAATGCTTGTGCAAAAATGTTATAAGAACTCAAACATATGAGGTCTTGGGTGTTAGGAAAAAAAAACAGGCAAAGGGGAGATGAGACCAAGATAAACTTATTTGGTTCAAATTGTGTCAAGCGTGTGTGGTGGCAACCAGGTGAGGAGTACAAAGACAAGTTTGTCTTGCCTACAGTCAAGCATGGTGGTGGGAGTTTCATGGTCTGGGCCTGCATGAGTGCTGCCGGCACTGGGGAGCTACAGTTCATTGAGGGAACCATGTATGCCAACATGTACTGTTACATACTGAAGAAGAGCATGATCCCCTCTCTTCGGAGACTGGGCAGCATTCCAACATGATAACGACCTCAAACACACTTCCAAGATGACCACTGCCTTGCTAAAGAAGCTGAGGGTAAAGGTGATGGACTGACCAAGCATGTCTCCAGAGCTTAATTGGTTAAATGGTGTTACAAACATCACACAGTAATCAAAATTACTATAGATAGCTAAAAGTAGTTACTTAGAAAGTTATTTATTGGAGACATAAAAAAATATTACACAGTGTAAGTGTCACGACTTCTATACAACAGCTAGACACTCCAAAACAATAAATAAGTGAAACACATTCAAAATTTTATAAAAAAAAGTGGCTGACAAATTGACTATAAAAAAGTGAAAAAAGAGTCAGTTTGCAAACCATATATTAATTTTGTTTGATCCTTATATCAAGCCTTTAATGGGCTGAATTCAGCTCTGTTATTCTGTGAAACCAGTAAGGTTAGAATTTAATTAGTGTTTAAGTTGGTATTCTTAACATAATATTGTATCTCAGGGGATATTTTCTATGATCATTTAGAGTTATTATTAAAGTCTGTTTAAGTGATAATTGAAATTTACCAAGGATTGTACAACTTGATTAGTTTTAACCTAATAAATGCTGTAAGCTCCCTTTTAAAAGTCCAATTGCAAGTTTGTAAAATCTAAACTATCTAGGAAGGAGATATTTAACTAAGAGAGGCTCGTTTTAGGTAAAGTTCAGCACTTCACTTTACACATATAAAAAACCAAGCATGTCTCCAGACCTAAACCCTATTGAGCATCTGTGGGGCATCCTCAAATGGAAGGTGGGAGGTGGGGGAGCGCAAGATCTCTAACATCCACCAGCTCTGTGATGTCGTCATGGAGGAGTAGAAGAGGACTCCAGTGGCTACCTGTGAAGCAAGGGTGAACTTCATGCCCAAGAGGATTAAGGCAGTGCTGGAAAATAACGGTGGCCACATAAAATATTGACACTTTGGGCCCAATTTGGACATTTCCACTTAGGGGTGTACTCACTTTTGTTTGCAAACGGTTTAGACATTAATGGCTGTGTGTTGAGTTATTTTTAGGGGACAGCAAATTTACACTGTTATACAGGCTGAACACTCACTACTTTACATTGTAGTAAAGTGTAATTTCTTCAGTGTTGTCGCATAAAAAGATATAATAAAATATTTACAAAAAATGTGAGGGCTGTACTCACTTTTGTGAGATACTGTATATGTTCATATTTATTTATGTATTTATATGTGTGTATATATATATATATATATATATATATATATATATTGACAGACATATAAACACATATAAACACAAACATACATATGTACACATACATATATATATAAGTTGAAAGTAGACAAGCACTCCAGAAATCCAGTTACAATGCACAGGGTGCAACAGAGAGGCAAATAGAAAATAATGAAGAGTGCACTTTTCAGAAATTTTATTCCAAATATGTGAACGTTTTCGGGGGATTAGCCCCTTCCTCAGACATACAAAATACAACTATTGTATTGTATTTTGTATTTCTGAGGAAGGGGCTAATCCCCCGAAAACGTTCACATATTTGGAATAAAATTTATGAAAAGTCCTGGCGAGTGCACTCTTCATTAGTTTCTATATATAAAAGGAGCCCTTTGTAGTTAACTAGATGGAAACATGTAAACTCATTTATGCAATATTCATATTTAATAAAGTGTTATAATGTGTATTTACTGTAAATACTTTACATTACAATGTTCTGCACATAGCAGAAAGTCGGCTAGATTACGAGTTGTGCATTAGGGTAAAAAAGCAGCTTTAAGAGGTCCTAACGCTGCTTTTTTACGCATTTTAAAGTCAGTAGTTAAGAGTTTTTTGGTACAACGCTGTAACATAAAACTCATAAATAAAGTGCTAAAAAGTACACTAACACCCATAAACTACCTATTAACCCCTAAACCAAGGCCCTCCCGCATCGCAAACAGGAAAATAAAATTTTTAACCCCTATTCTGCCACTCTGGACACCGCTGCCACCTATATTATATTTATGAACCCCTAATCTGCTGCCCCCAACATCGCTGAAACCTACATTATATTTATTAACCCCTAATCTGCCGCCCCCAATGTCACCGCAACCTACCTACACTTATTAACCCCTAATCTGCTGCCCCCAACGTCGCCACCACTATAATACACATATTAACCCCTAAACCACCGCACTCCCGCCTCGCAAACATTAGTTAAATATTATTAACCCCTAATCTGACGTCCCTAACATCGCCGCCACATACCTACATTTATTAACCCCTAATCTGCCACCCCAACGTCGCCGCCACTATACTAAATGTATTAACCCCTAAACCTAAGTCTAACCCTTACACCCCCTAACTTAAATATAATTACAAAATATCTAACTAAAAAATCCTATCATTAACTAAATAATTCCTATTTAAAAGTAAATACTTACCTATAAAATAAACCCTAAGCTAGCTACAATATAACTAATAGTTACATTGTAGCTAGTTTAGGGTTTATTTTTATTTTAAAGGCAATTTTGTATTTATTTTAACTAGGTATTATAGTTAATTAATAGTTATTAACTATTTAATAACTACCTAGCTAGAATAAATACAAAAGTACCTGTAAAATAAAACCGAACCTAAGTTACAATAACACCTAACACTACACTATAATTAAACAAACTAAATTAACAACAATGAAATAAATTAAATTAAATTAGCTAAAGTACAAAAAAAACACTAAATTACAGAAAATAATAAACAAATTACAAGATTTTTAAACTAATTACACCTAATCTAATAGCCGTATCAAAATAAAAAGCCCCCCCAAAATAAAAAAAAACCCTAGCCCAAACTAAACTATCAATAGCCCTTAAAAGGGCCTTTTATGGGGCATTGCCCCAAAGAAATCAGCTCTTTTACCTGTAAAAAAAAAATACAAACAACCCCCCCAAGAGTAAAACCCACCACCCACACAATCAACCCCCCCAAATAAAATACTATCTAAAAAAACCTAAGCTCCCCATTGCCCTGAAAAGGGCATTTAGATGGGCATTGCCCTTAAAAAGGCAGTTAGCTCTTTTGCGGCCCAAAGTTCCTAACCTAAAAATAAAACCCACCCAATACACCCTTAAAAAACCTAACACTTATCCCCTGAAAATCGACTTACAGTTCTGAAGACCGGACATCCATCCTCAAGGAAGCAGCAAAAGTCTTCATCCAACCGGGCTGAAGTCCTCAACGAAGCCGGGAGAAGTCTTCATCCAAGCCGGGCGAAGTGATCCTCCAGACGGGCAGAAGTCTTCATTCAGACGGCATCTTCTATCTTCATCCATCCGACGCGGAGCGGCTCCATCTTCAAGCATCCTCTTCTTCCGACGACTAAAGACGAATGAAGGTTCCTTTAAGTGACCTCATCCAAGATGGCGTCCCTTAGATTCCTATTGGTTGATAGAATTCTATCAGCCAATCGGAATTAAGGTAGAAAAAATCCTGTTGGCTGATGCAATTTGCCAATAGGATTGAGCTTGCATTCTATTGGCTGTTCCAATCAGCCAATAGAATGCAAGCTCAATCCTATTGGCTGATTGGATCAGCCAATAGGATTGAACTTCAATCCTATTGGCTGATTGCATAAGTCAATAGGATTTTTTTTCTACCTTAATTCCAATTGGCTGAGAGAATTCTATCAGCAAATCAGAATCTAAGGGACGCCATCTTGGATGACGTCACTTAAAGGAACCTTCATTCGTCTTTAGTCATCGGAAGAAGAGGATGCTCTGTGTTGGATGTCTTGAAGATGGAGCCGCTCCGCATCAGATGGATGAAGATAGAAGATGCCGTCCGGATGAAGACTTCTGCCCATCTGGAGGACCACTTCGCCTGGCTTGGATGAAGACTTCTCCCGGCTTCGTTGAGAACTTTGGCCTGGTTGAATGACGACTTCTGCCAATTCCTTGAGGATGGATGTCCGGTCTTCAGAACTGTAAGTTGATCTTCAGGGGGGTTAGTGTTAGGTTTTTTTAAGGGTATATTGGGTGGGTTTTATTTTTAGGTTAGGGACTTTGGGCCGCAAAAGAGCAATGCCCATCCAAATGCCATTTTCAGGACAATAGGGAGCTTAGGTTTTTTTTTAGATAGTATTTTATTTGGGGGGTTAGTTGTGTGGGTGGTGGGTTTTACTGTTTCGGGCGTTGTTTGTATTTTTTTTACAGGTAAAAGAGCTGATTTCTTTGGGGCAATGGCCCACAAAAGGCCCTTTTAAGGGCTATTGATAGTTTAGTTAAGGCTAGGGTTTTTTTATTTTAGGGGGGCTTTTTTATTTTGATACGGTTATTAGATTAGATGTAATTAGTTTAAAAATCTTGTAATTTGTTTATTATTTTCTGTAATTTAGTGGGGGTTTTTTGTACTTTAGCTAATTTAATTTAATTTATTTAATTGTTGTTAATTTAGTTAATTTATTTCATTATAGTGTAGTGTTAGGTGTTAGTGTAACTTAGGTTAGGTTTTATTTTACAGGTAAATTTGTATTTATTTTAGCTAGGTAGTTATTAAATAGTTATTAACTATTTAGTAACTATTCTACCTAGTTAAAATAAATACAAACTTGCCTGTAAAATAAAAATAAACCCTTTGATAGCTACAATGTAAGTATTAGTTATATTGTAGCTAGATTAGGGTTTATTTTATAGGTAAGTATTTATTTTTAAATAGGAATTATTTAGTTAATGATAGGAATTTTTAGTTAGATTTATTGTAATTATATTTAAGTTAGGGGGTGTTAGGGTTAGGGTTAGACTTAGGTTTAGGGGTTAATACATTTAGAATAGTGGCGGCAACGTTGGGGGCAGCAGATTAAGGGTTAATAAATGTAGGTAGGTGGCGGCGATGTTAGGGACGGCAGATTAGTGGTTAATAATATTTAACTAATGTTTGCGAGGCGGGAGTGCGGCGGTTTAGGGGTTAATATGTTTATAATAGTGGCGGTGACGTTGGGGGCTGCAGATTAGGGGTCAATAAGTGTAGGTAGGTTGCGGCGACATTAGGGGCGGCATATTAGTGGTTAATAAATATAATGTAGGTGTCTGTGATGTTGGGGGCAGCAGATTAGGGGTTCATAAGTATAATGTAGGTGGCGGCGGTGTCCGGAGCGGCATATTAGGGGTTAATAAATATAATGGAGGTGTCGGCGATGTAGGGGGCGGCAGATTAGGGGTTAATAAGTGTAAGATTAGGGGTGTTTAGACTCGGGGTTCATGTTAGGGTGTTAGGTGTAGACATAAATTTTATTTCCCCATAGGAATCAATGGGGCTGCGTTACTGAGTTTTACGCTGCTTTTTTGCAGGTGTTAGGCGTTTTCTCAGCTGTCTCTCCCCGTTGATTTCTATGGGGAAATCATGCTTGAGCATGTACGACCAGCTCACCGCTGACTTAAGCAACGCTGGTATTGGAGTGCGGTAAGGAGCAAAATTTTGCTCAATGCTCACTTCCTGCCTTTTAACGCCGGGTTTGTAAAAACCCGTAATACCAGCGCTGCTGGTAAGTGAGCGTTGAGACAAAACTGCTTGTTAGCACTGAATAGCCATTAACGCAAAACTCGTAATCTAGGTGAATGTTATAGGTAGATATATATTGCACACAAAAAACATCATATATATATATAGAGAGAGAGATGCAAAAAAATGGCACACACTAATGTAGCAACCACCCGGTGCACTGCAGATAGGAGTATTGCATGTAGGTCAGTTTTTCCAAATACACACTTAGCCCATGGGATGGGTTAAGGCCCTGCTGTTTTTTCCTACGATTGGAATAAAAGCCTTATTTTCTTTGATTAACAATCCTGTGTTGCCTGCTTCTTTCCGGATACCTCCTAAACACTATGGCTAAGTGTGTATTTGGAAAAACTGACCTATATATATATATATATATATATATATATATATATATATATATATATATATATATATATATATATATATATGTGTGTGTGTGTGTGTGTGTATTTATGAATAAATAGAACAAATTCTGCTATTTGAAGAACATTGGAATGTGAAATACTTATATTTTCATTTCTGGTTAGCGCACTTGAGAATATGTGATTGGATTTGAATGCGAGTAGGGTGCTAGTTTTCTTTCCAGCTTTTTATGCTCCATTGACTTCTATGAGGGAATAGGTTATTGCGCATGCTATATTCCAAGTTTTGCTTTTTACGTGTGTTGGGTAAACACGTGAGTTATATCTTTTTTTTTAATATTTACATTTTTTATTGAGGTCCAACAGCATACAAAGCATTAATAAGCTTACAGGAAAGATATAGAAATAGACATACGTCTGCATAGTGATAACAATATCAATTAAAGGCTGTGATTCTATCATATAAAAGAAATAAACCATGTTAAACATATGTGACTAGAAACAAACATCCTGTATATTTAATCCCTGACCTCTTTTATAACTATGACAATCAATTTCCCAGATCAAAAAAAATATTCTCTTTGGTACCAAAAATTCCTGAAATATAAGCAATATGAGCTTAGTACAATCCTGATCATTTTTGTCATAGGGGGTAATAAAGGGTAAAAATATCAAAAGCCGCTCTCTTATGTCCAATGTATAATAAACAATAGGGAAAATTACGATGGAATCTACGTTCCTTTGCTTACTCTGTAAACCAGAATTGGGGGGAGGAGGGCGGAGCCAAAACTCCAGCAGCCATGAACTTACAGGAGGCGAAAGTATAAAGATTGGCGTTTATCTGTCTTCCTATATATATTTACTAAAAAACAAAGAGCAGAATAGTGACCCAGCAAGTAGAGCAATTATTGATCAGCGTGCTTGTACCAGTTCACACAGATGATATATATGTCCAACACCTAGACCATCTAGCTGACTAACATAACAATTATTCATAGTTCACCTACATATTAACTGACATACAGCATAGCTAGCCAAGCAAATGACCTATATACTATACAATGTAAGTAAAGTCAACCTCAAAAGGTATCTTGACCAATGGATCCGTAAAATCTGTGTGTAAAGGTGGTACAACAATATGGATGACGTGTATTGAAATGTCATTAGACTATCAGCAATCAATGGCTGAAAACATTAAATATATTGCTGCTTCCTATAGGGGGTTGCTATAGAAGTAATAAACTAGGTTTGAACCTCAATAATATTTAGAGACCTTAAAAACATCACATAGATCAGTCCAGAGACAATACCTAGTTGTATTAGGGTGTAAATAGCTATATAAACTATACAAAAACAGGGATATGCCAATTGGATTAATCCAGGTTACTGGGTATTATGTGTTTATAGGTGGGACTTTTGGTTGGAAGTGACAGTGGAGTATGTTTAACTAAAAACCAGGGGGCCATACCCCTAACAGAACCATTACATATATACATGTTTGGTACATCTTATAGGCTCCTGGAATACATTAAACTATGTTGTAACAGATACATTGCAAGGTATAGACATATACATAGCAGACATCCTAAACCAGGACCAGCAACTTGGACAAGGCAACTCATCTAAACATAGCACATATTAAGAAGATTCCTCAAAACTATCCAGACATAAGGTTCCACCGACTCGGCCGCTGACGGCAGAACCAACATGTCATAGAGCAGAGATGAGAATCTTATCTCGAAGAATTATAGAGTTTCAACTAGCCCCTTTTAGTACCTTTATTAGAATTGCATTGAATTATATAATGAACCTAACAAATTTCCTGTAGAAATATCTAATATGGAGATAAACCATAAAACCTGTATAATTAAGCGGTTGTACAATATATAGTCCCATTAAATTATACTATGTAGCTCTAGATGATTAAATCTTCTAACTATTATCATTTCACTCATAACATTTTACAACTAAAGTTTATATCATATATATTTAACCAGTTCAGGCCAATAACATATAGTTAAGCCAAAAAAGCAAGAGAAATGGCATTTTAATAACAGATTAACACATAAGGGGCAAAGTACTATCCATAGATAAGAGTGAGCCCCACAAGGTATCGTGAAACTATCATAGCCTTGGCCAAGTCCAGGGCCTAAATTTCAATCTGTCAGCAGTCAAAAATATATGCATTACCCGAGTCCAGGTGTCCCCCCATCAAAGGGGACGTGTAGAAAGTTCAGTCTCAGTTGCACAAAAGTCCGGTGTAATGGCCGGTGACTCTCAATTATCCCAGCTCTGCAGATACTATAATAGATTTCTATAAGAAGCATCACATGAGGCTGGATGTTTCTCAAGCTGCAGGATGAAAATGGCGGCTCTCTCCCACTGTAGCTTCCGTAGGAATCCTTGAGACCGTCCGCTGTAGAGAGTTCAATGAAGTAGTAGAGAAGTTCAGAGATTTTACCTGCTAGAGCATACATGCTGCTTGCGGGAACTGAAGAGACAGGCATCTGTCTTATCTTTGAACTCAAATCAGTAGTGCAACCCAGATTCAGCGCCAGTTTCCCATAGTGCGGAGTAATGTCCGACATCTTACCCCGCACCTTCCAACCACCGCATCGATTTTCAGCCTGTGAGTGTATATGAGGAAGAGTCGGGTCTTAAGCGTAAGACGTTCCATCGCCTGAGCTTCATTTGCTGCACTCGCCGATATTGTCCAGTAGTCTTCCTTAGGACAACTTTGCATAGGCACGTCAGGGCCATGTGGAACACAGGGATCGCCTGTGAGTGCGTCATTACCCGCCAAATAATCTTTCCTCAACTGTATTCGGAGGCTGCTGAAGTTATGATCTATGAGCTGTGAGATGTTCCGTTCCCAAACGTCAATCACCTCACTGACATGTGCATTATAGGAACAATTTAAGTCTCTTGCCGTTTGCATTTTTCGATGCGCCACAGATCACTGTGCTGGGCCTCACTTTCTGGCTCTTATTTCTGCTGGAAATGTCTATTCCTGTCTCAATCTGACCGTCAGTGTCAGTTATATTAAACCCCTTATGGTTGGTAGTTAGTAAAGTCAATTTTGGAGCAAAATAAAACAATATTCATGCTACCATGAACAGAGCTCCAAATGCTTGCGACCGATCCGTTCAGCGTTTGGCTCCGCCCCCCGTGAGTTATATCTTTTTGTCAACTTGTAATATAAGTACAACCTGACTCACGCAAAAAGTTTACTTCTAGCACAGTTAATGCTTAACTTCTAATCTGGCCCAATATGTTAATCAATGGAATCTAGGACAAGATTGACTAAACTTGTTAAGGCAACAGCCCTAAGAAATGTCATAATAGTTTAAGAGATAAATAGAAAAAACATTTCTGTCTACAGGAAGAATTAAATATTTTCAGTTGATACATTTAAATGTTCTATTCACATCTACGTTCAATATACTGTTTGATTTTTTCTGTATATTCAATGCAGCCAACAATGCAAAATCATCCAAACATTATTGCCCCTATTTTAAAAATAACGGGAAGAAAAGGATCCCAGCCAGGGAACCGGTCTGCCTTCTTTCTATGTTTGCAAGATTTAAATAATGCAGGACTTGTCAATTATCATGGATGTTATGATGGATTAACTCTCTGAAGTAGCAGACAGGTTAGTAAACCAATGGCTTAAGAACATTGCTCCTTAAAGGGATAGAAAGTCAAAATTAAACTTGCATTATTTAGATAAAACATAATTTTAAGACACTTTTAAATTCACTTCTTTTTTCAAACTTGCTTTGTTCTCTTGATATCCCTTGTTTAAAAAGAATATGCACATATCCTACACTAGTGGGAGCTAGCTGCTGATTGGTGCCTGCACACATTTGTCTCTTGTGATTGGCTCACTGGATGTGCTCATATAGCTGCCAGTAGTACAATGATGTTCTTTCAGCAAAGGACAAAAAGATAATAAAGCAAATTTGATAATAGAAGTAAATTGGAAATTATTTTAAAATTGTATTTTCTATCCAAATCATGAAAGAAAATTTTGGTGTTTTCTGTTCCTTTAACTTTCAATTGCAGGCTTGTATTACTGAGCCTGCATCGGAGGGGCTCAAAAGCTGCATAGCCAGTTTGAAATGTGGGACCCTATTAATGGAATGTCTAAGTTTTTATATTGCCTATTTAATTCGGTTATATTTGTTGGCCCATTATACTGCATGCAAGTATATATAAAGAGCTTTAAAAGGTTTTTGATTTAATTGTAGCATATATATATATATATATATTTTTTTTTGGCAGTGTTAAATATGTCATTAGAAATGGGGCCTTAGACATGCTATACAACATAGTTTATTTTATACATTTATGATACTTGTTTATATAGGTTAAAATACATGTCAATCAAGTTGTATGTATTCTGATGAGCACAATATTATCTATATGTCACACATGAACTAATGCCCTCTAGTTGTGAAAATAAATAAAAATTCATTCAGATAATAGGCGGCCTTCAAGGGCTAAAAAATTAGCATATAAACCTGCTAGGTTTAGCTTTCAACTAAGAATACCAAGAGAACAAAGCAGAATTGATGATAAAAGTACATTGGATAGTTACATGTCCTATCTAAATCATGAATGCTTATTTTTGACTAGACTGTCCCATTAAATTGTTTTTCATACATAAACTAACTTCTTTATCACAAATTGTGAAAGCTGATTATTATCTGTTTCTTGTATTAGTTTTGCCTATTTGTCAGCTTTCAAAACTACAACCACATTTGTATCTTATCTCTATGGCCTCTGGTTATCAACGCGTCTAGTTACCTTCCTTCGCCGGCCCAATACGCCCACCTAAGCTCGCTTACCATCGCCGCCGCGGACCTGAAAAAAAAAGCCGCGCACCAAGTACGGGGCGATGAGCAGCGGACTGTGATAGTTATCACTAATCCGATATCGCTGCTCTTCGGCTTTTTGACAGCTTTATTGACAAGCTGTCACTAAGCACTCACACTAACTATACTGTTCTACCCCCTATACCGGCGCCCCCGGAGCCCCCCGCAACTAAATAAAGTTAGTAACCCCTAAATTGCCACTCCTAGACCCCGTCGCAACTCTTCTAAATGTATTAACCCCTAAACCGACGCTCCCGGACACCGCCGCCACCTACATTATACCTAGTAACCCCTATCCTGCCCCCCTACACCGTCGCCACCTATAATAAATT
Source organism: Bombina bombina (assembly GCF_027579735.1). NCBI lineage: Eukaryota > Metazoa > Chordata > Amphibia > Anura > Bombinatoridae > Bombina > Bombina bombina. Next base: position 120,836,086 of record NC_069508.1, read on the forward strand.
TATTAACCCCTATCCTGCCCCCCCTATACCGCCGCCACTGTAATAAAATTATTAACCCCTAAACCTAAGTATAACCCTAACACCCCCCTAACTTAAATATTAATTAAATAAATCTAAATAATATTTCTCTTAATAACTAAATTAATCCTATTTAAAACTAAATACTTACCTTTAAAATAAACCCTAATATAGCTACAATATAAATAATAATTTATTTTACAGGCAACTTTCAATTTATTTTAACTAGGTACAATATCTAATAAATAGTTAATAACTATTTAATAGCTACCTAGTTAAAATAAAGAGAAATTTACCTGTAAAATAAAAAGTAACCTAAGTTACAATTACACCTAACACTACACTATACTTTAATAAATTATTCCTATTTAAAACTAAATACTTACCTCTAAAATAAACCCTAAGATAGCTACAATATAATTCATAATTACATTGTAGCTATTTTAGGATTTATATTTATTTTACAGGTAACTTTGTATTTATTTTAGCTAGTTAGAATAGTTATTAAATAGTTATTAACTATTTAATAACTACCTAGCTAAAAGAAATTCAAAATTACCTGTAAAATAAATCCTAACCTAAGTTACAATTAAACCTATACTATCATTAAATTAATTAAATAAATTAGCTACAAATAATAACAATTAAATACAATTAAATAAACTAACTAAAGTACAAAAAATAAAAAAAAGCTAAGTTACAAAAAATTAAATAAATAAGTTACAAACATTTCAAAATATTACAACAATTTTAAGCTACTTACACCTAATCTAAGCTCCCTAATAAAATAACAAAGCCCCCCAAAATAAAAAAATTCCCTACCCTATTCTACATTAAAAAGTTACCAGCTTTATTACCTTACCAGCCCTTAAAAGGGCCTTTTGCGGGGCATGCCCCAAAGAAAACAGCTCTTTTGCCTGTAAAATAAAAATACAACCCCCCCAACATTAAAACCCACCACCCACATACCCCTACTCTAACCCAAACCCCCCTTAAATAAACCTAACACTACCCCCCTGAAGATCATCCTACCTTTAGCTGTCTTCAGCCAGCTGACCCACCGATGGAACTGAAGAAGAGATCTGGAGCGGCAGAAGTTATCATCCCAGGGGCGCTGAAGAAGTCTTCCATCCTATTGAAGTCATCATCCAAGGGGCGCTGAAGAAGTCTTCCATCCGATTGAAGTCATCATCCAAGGGGCGCTGAAGAGGTCTTCCATCCGATTTAAGTCTTCATCCAACCGGCGTCTTCAATCTTCATCCATCCGGAGCGGAGCGGTGCCATCTTCAGATGAGCCAACGCGGAGCCATCCTCTTGTTCCCGACGACTAACGACAAATGACGGTACCTTTAAGTGACGTAATCCAAGATGGCGTCCCTTCAATTCCGATTGGCTGATAGGATTCTATCAGCCAATCGGAATTAAGGTAGGAAAAATCTGATTGGCTGATTGAATCAGCCAATCAGATTGAAGTTCAATCCGATTGGCTGATCCAATCAGCCAATCAGATTGAGCTCGCATTCTATTGGCTGTTCCGATCAGCCAATAGAATGCGAGCTCAATCTGATTGGCTGATTGGATCAGCCAATCAGATTGAACTTCAATCTGATTGGCTGATTCAATCAGCCAATCAGATTTTTCCTACCTTAAAGGGACACTGAACCCAAAATTTTTCTTTCGTGATTCAGATAGAGCATGTCATTTTAAGAAACTTTCTAATTTACTCCTATTATCAATTTTTCTTCATTCTCTTGCTATCTTTATTTGAAAAAGAAGGCATCTAAGCTTTTTTCTTGGTTCAGAACTATGGATAGCTCTTTTTTATTGGGAGATGAATTTATCCACCAATCAGCAAGGACAACCCAGGTTGTTCACCAGAAATGGGCCGGCATCTAAACTTACATTCTTGCATTTCAAATAAAGATACCAAGATAATAAAGACAATTTGATAATAGGAGTAAATTAGAAAGTTGCTTAAAATGTCATGCTCTATCTAAATCACGAAAGAAAAAATTTGGGTTCAGTGTCCCTTTAATTCTGATTGGCTGATAGAATCCTATCAGCCAATCGGAATTGAAGGGACGCCATCTTGGATGACGTCACTTAAAGGTACCGTCATTCTTCGTTAGTCGTCGGGAAGAAGAGGATGGCTCCGCGTCGGCTCGTCTGAAGATGGCTCCACTCCGGATGGATGAAGATTGAAGACTTCAATCAGATGGAAGACCTCTTCAGCGCCCCTTGGATGATGACTTCAATCAGATGGAAGACTTCTTCAGCGCCCCTTGGATGATGACTTCAATCGGATGGAAAACTTCTTCAGCGCCCCTTGGATGATGACTTCTGCCGCTCCGGATTTCTTCTTCAGTTCCATCGGTGGGTCGGCTGGCTGAAGACGGCTAAAGGTAGGATGATCTTCAGGGGGGTAGTGTTAGGTTTCTTTAAGGGGGGTTTGGGTTAGTGTAGGGGTATGTGGGTGGTGGGTTTTAATGTTGGGGGGTTGTATTTTTATTTTACAGGCAAAAGAGCTGTTTTCTTTGGGGCATGCCCCGCAAAAGGCCCTTTTAAGGGCTGGTAAGGCAATAGAGCTGGTAACTTTTTAATGTAGAATAGGGTAGGGAATTTTTTTATTTTGGGGGCTTTGTTATTTTATTAGGGGGCTTAGATTAGGTGTAAGTAGCTTAAAATTGTTGTAATATTTTGAAATGTTTGTAACTTATTTTTTTTATTTTTTGTAACTTAGCTTTTTTTTATTTTTTGTACTTTAGTTAGTTTATGTAATTGTATTTAATTGTAGTTATTTGTAGCTAATTTATTTAATTAATTTAATGATAGTGTAGTGTTAGGTTTAATTGAAACTTAGGTTAGGATTTATTTTACAGGTAATTTTGTATTTCTTTTAGCTAGGTAGTTATTAAATAGTTAATAACTATTTAATAACTATTCTAACTAGCTAAAATAAATACAAAGTTACCTGTTAAATAAATATAAATCCTAAAATAGCTACAATGTAATTATTAATTATATTGTAGCTATCTTAGGGTTTATTTTAGAGGTAAGTATATAGTTTTAAATAGGAATAATTTATTAAAGTATAGTGTAGTGTTAGGTGTAATTGTAACTTAGGTTACTTTTTATTTTACAGGTAAATTTCTCTTTATTTTAACTAGGTAGCTATTAAATAGTTATTAACTATTTATTAGCTATTGTACCTAGTTAAAATAAATTGAAAGTTGCCTGTAAAATAAAAATAAATCCTAAAATAGCTACAATATAATTATTATTTATATTGTAGCTATATTAGGGTTTATTTTAAAGGTAAGTATTTAGTTTTAAATAGGATTAATTTAGTTAATAAGAGAAATATTATTTAGATTTATTTAATTAATATTTAAGTTAGGGGGGTGTTAGGGTTAGTGTTGGACTTAGGTTTAGGGGTTAATAATTTTATTACAGTGGCGGCGGTGTAGGGGGGCAGGGTAGGGGTTAATACATTTATTATAGGTGGCGACGGTGTAGGGACAGATTAGGGGTTAATAAGCTTAATATAGGTGGCGGCGGTGTCCGGGAGCGGTGGTTTAGGGGTTAAACTATTTATTTAGTTGCGGCGAGGTCCGGGATCAGCAGGATAGGGGTTAATAACTTTATTATAGGTGGCGATGGTGTAGGGGGACAGGATAGGGGTTAATAGGTATTATGTAGGTGGCGGTGGGCTCCGGGAGCGGCGGTTTAGGGGGTAATACATTTATTTACAGTGGGGCAAAAAAGTATTTAGTCAGCCACCAATTGTGCAAGTTCTCCCACTTAAGAAGATGAGAGAGGCCTGCAATTTTCATCATAGGTATACCTCAACTATGAGAGACAAAATGTGGAAAAAATTGTCACATTGTCTGATTTGGAAAGAATTTATTTGCAAATTATGGTGGAAAATAAGTATTTGGTCAATATCAACAGTTCATCTCAATACTTTGTTATATATCCTTTGTTGGCAATGACAGAGGTCAAACGTTTTCTGTAAGTTTGCACAAGGTTGTCACACACTGTTGCTGGTATGTTGGCCCATTCCTGCATGCAGAACTCCTCTAGAGCAGTGATGTTTTAGGGCTGTCGCTGGGCAACACAGAATTTCAACTCCCTCCAAAGGTTTTCTATGGGGTTGAGCTCTGGAGACTGGCTAGGCCACTCCAGGACCTTGAAATGCTTCTTACAAAGCCACTCCTTCGTTGCCCGGGTGGTGAGTTTGGGATCATTGTCATGCTGAAAGACCCAGCAACGTTTCATCTTCAGTGCCCTTGCTGATGGAAGGAGGTTTGCACTCAAAATCTCACGATACATGGCCCAATTCATTCTTGTCGTCCTCTTCCCTTTGCAGAGAAACAGCCCCAAAGCATGATGTTGCCACCCTCATGCTTCACAGTAGGTATGGTGTTCTTTGGTTGCAACTCAGTATTCTCTCTCCTCCAAACACAACGAGTTTTGTTTCTACCAAACAGTTCTACTTTGGTTTCATCTGACCATATGACATTCTCTCAATCTGCTTCTGGATCATCCAAATGCTCTCTAGCATACTTCAGATGGGCCCGGACATGTACTGGCTTAAGCAGGGGGACACGTCTGGCACTGCAGGATCTGAGTCCCTGGCAGCGTAGTATGTTAATGATGGTAGCCTTTGTTACGTTGGTCCCAGCTCTCTGCAGATTATTCACTAGGTCCCCCTGTGTGGTTCTGGGATGTTTGCGCACTGTTCTTGTGATCATTTTGACCCCACGGGGTGAGATCTTGCGGAGAGCCCCAGATCGAGGGAGATTATCAGTGGTCTTGTATGTCTTACATTTTCTAATTATTGCTTCCACATTTGATTTTGTTCACACCAAGCTGCTTGCCAATTGCAGATTCAGTCTTCCCAGCCTGGTGCAGGTCTACAATTTTGTTTCTGGTGTCCTTCGACAGCTCTTTGGTCTTCACCATAGTGGAGTTTGGAGTGTGACTGTTTGAGGTTGTGGACAGGTGTCTTTTATACTGATAACAAGTTCAAACAGGTACCATTAATACAGGTAATGAGTGGAGGACAGAGGAGCCTCTTAAAGAAGAATATACAGGTCTGTGAGAGCCAGAAATTTTGCTTGTTTGTAGGTGACCAAATACTTATTTTCCACCATAATATGCAAATAAATTATTTCCAAATCAGACAATGTGATTGTCTGGATTTGCTTCCACATTTTGTCTCTCATAGTTGAGGTATACCTATGATGAAAATTACAGGCCTCTCTCATCTTCTTAAGTTGGAGAACTTGCACAATTGGTGGCTGACTAAATACTTTTTTGCCCCACTGTAGTTGCGGCGGTGTAGGGGGGGGGCAGATTAGGGGTGTTTAGACTTGGGGTACATGTTAGGGTGTTAGGTGCAGACATCTCCCATAGGAATCAAAGGGATGTCTGGCAGCAGCAAACATGAATTTTCGCTATGGTCAGACTCCCATTGATTCCTATGGGATCCGCCGCCTCCAGGGCGGTTTGAAAACCAGGTACGCTGGGCCAGAAAAGTGCCGAGCGTACCTGCTAGTTTTTTGATAACTAGCAAAAGTAGTGAGATTGTGCCGAACTTGTGTGCGGAACATCTGTAGTGACGTAAGAATCGATCTGTGTCAGACTGAGTCCGGCGGATCGAAGTTTATGTCACTAAATTCTACTTTTGCCGGTGTCTAGGGCTTGATAACTAAGGCGAATCAGCCTCGCCACAAATACGCTGCAGAATTCCAGCGTATTTGAGGTTGACGGCTTGATAACTAGGGGCCTATATATTTTGAATATAGAACATTTTTTTAAGTTTCTGTTATTTTTTATTAAAGACTCTGTCTGCTTTTATCCTAGTCATCCATTTATATCACATTTGGTGTTGGTTTTAAACTTATGCAACTTTATTTAGCATAACATACTTATAAAATATAAACTGAAATCTTTTTTGTCTAAATTGTAGATTAGTGTATGGCTTCAGAAATTCGCACACATAAGTTCACATATAAAAAATGTAGCTCCTAGGAATAGATACATTGACAACTTTACTGACCATATGTGTCCATATGCAAAAAAAACTTTATTAATTGCCAGATGGTACTGACAGGTAATAAATCTGACTAATTTAATGTGTGTTGCAATCCTATCACAAAAACAAGAATGAGATGCATATATATTCAGTACTTGTGTAAAAAAACATGCACATATATCAAAAATGTGAAGAGCTGACAGTTCTTTCAGCAAATTGGTGACACTTTATATTTAGATACAAAGTTGCACTAGATAGCATAATTTTTGCATATATTTGAATACCTTGAAATTTGTTTTGGATAAAACTTATAATAATAAAGTGGTAAGTAGAAGGTGGAACGCTGCCTAACTGCCGTAGTAACTAAGCTCACATATCACAAGGATACAAGATAATAACAGAGGGCCAGATTACAAGTGGAACGCAAATTAACACTTCTGCTTGAGTGTTAATTGTGCTGAGGCTCGTCAGGTTGCACTCGTATCAGGAGTTGAAAGTAAACTGTTTTCGCTCTCGACAAGCACAAAAATACAGTTAGAATATCTTATTGTAAGTAATCCCCCATTGAAGTCAATAGAGAAAAAAAGTGGAAAAAAATGCCCCACTCTCGGGCAAACCCGATCGCATATATTAATTTGCACTAACATGAAGAAAGCACTCGTTGGACTTGTAGAAATATAATTCATAATATTTATTACACAGTCGTCATAACGTTTCGGGTACCGGACCGGACCCTTTGTCAAATGATACAAGAAAAATCTGCATATTTTTCTTGTATCATTTGACAAAGGGTCCGGTCCGGTACCTGAAACGTTATGACAACTGTGTAATAAATATTATGGATTATATTTCTACAAGTCCAACGAGTGCTTTCTTCATTGAGAATTTTATATATATATATATATATATATATATATATATATATATATATATATATATGTATGTATTTATAAATATATATATATATATATATATATAAATCTGTTATTTTGGCACAATATATATCTATACCTATATATATATATATATTATAGGTATATATATATATATATATATATATATATATATATATACATGATTATATATAAGTACAGATATATACAGATATATATAGGAATATCTATTTAGAAAAACATAGAACATATACCGCTATGTGCAGAACATTGTAATGTGAAATATTTACAGTACATACATAGTTAAAACCTTTATTAAATATGAATATTGCATAAATATGCTTTTGCATGTTTTATCTACTATAAGGCAAAGGGCTCCAATGCACTTATATATGCCTATATATGTATATTTATGTATTTATTTTTTTATATGTGTATATATGTCTGTAAATACATATATACATATATAAATACATACCTGTATATACACATATAAATACATATGTTCAAATATATAGACACATATATTTACATACATATGCATCTTTAGATATGCATATGCATATACATCTTTAGATATGTATATGCATATATGTCTATGTTACATCCCCTTGTCGGCCTTTTTTTTTTCTTCTAACACCTGAGACCTCCCTCATATCTTTGAGCCTTTATAACTTTTGTGTGCAATTTTGTTTTTTGTTTTTTTGTTTTTTGTTTTTTTGGGTTTTCTTTTATAATTTTTATTGAGGTACTTAAGTCAGGCATACAAACAGTGTAAACATACAAAGCAAAATTGCCATATAGCACAAAAAGGATTATATACATTCCAACTTAGTTCTATAATAATATCTTACACCTTTTACACAGCTCAACAAAGGAATAGTTAACAGTTATAAATGGCAGAATTAATACACGTTGCCTGTTCATACGAAAACCTTCAATAACAAACCTAGGGGGTCGCTCCAGGACCTTAAATAAAGGAACATGAATAAATGTAAGGAAAGGTATCATGGAATGAGGAGACCACTCTTGGGTCTCATTATGTTAACCTCAGATTTTATATTTATTTTTCTATGATGATAGAGTACGGTAACCCCTTATTTATAATCATTATGTCTTCCAAATATAGATTCCCCAAAAGGAAAACAATGTCTTCTCTTGGACCTTGACCTCTAATGTTTACTAATAGAGGAGCTTGGTAGGGGGTATGTAGCAATAGTGGACCATATAGAGCAACTCTTGGGTCCTTAGGACTATAATAGCAAACAAACTGAAATTTGAAAGCATATATAATATAAAATCTATTAGAGATAAACACTCTGTGGCTCTAGCATCATTGGAGAAGCGTACAGAGGAATTGCTTAACTACAATGGGACAATATGTCATTCATAGATCTCTTAGACTCTTAGGAGCTTAACATATAAAATTACCTGGATCATCTAGATAGCTATTTCCTTCTAACCACAGAAAAAAACTTTTTTGTTCTAACATAGTAAACTGTCTATAAAAGTATACTCTGGTCCTCAAGGGTGAACACCAAGGTATAACTTGAAACATGTGAGACCTGGGGATACAGCCACGATTTATAATTTTGTAAATAACAACATAACTTCTATTCTTCATGTAAATTTTGTCAATACTTTTAAGAATGTACCTGTTATTCACCCAAGAGAGACCGGTAATGCTATTAAAATGCAATGCAAGACTAAATGTAGAAGTCTTAATTGAGGTAAACACCACAACCTTAGAGTAGGTGACTTAAAGGATTACTTTCTGTTATAATTTTAAGCTAAACAACTAACATATTAAAGTTAATAAACATTAATTAAAACCTACTGACCTATATTTTCTCCAAAACGAAGTTTCATAACGTTCTAAAAGTTATATCTTTTATTCGCCGATGATGTCACGTTATCCTGCCCACTATTTTCAGCACTGAGTGTTCAAAATACTTAAACCAATAACTTTGTGTTTAAAGCGCCATTTTGAAACCTAGGTATTGTAAACGGATTGGTACAGAGCAAAGGATACCGACGGAGTGGGTTTGGAAAACAATTAAATTTGCAGACAAGATTTCTGATATACGGTAGAGATATGTTAATGAAATGCTATTGATAAAAAGCGTATTTGGGGTAGTTAGTTAGTAACAGGCATAGAAAATATTTACTTACAGTGGCCCTTTAAAATCACAGGTATATGTTGCCTGATCAATTCAAAAGAAGGTGCTGCAGCAGTTATAGGATAGCACATATAAACAAAAAATAACTTGTGAGCATTAATATATACATATCAGAGGATAAACAGTGCATGGGTTCAAGTATTTGTTAGGATATTACCCTATACAGATATAAAAGCAGATTTGTTGCGGCATATGTCAGCAAGGATCCAACACACAAAACAAATCTGTAAATAATTAATAATAATTGTCCTAAACTATGGGAGCTTCTCTCATGAGTGTAGAAATAATAGGTATATTATTTGTTTGTGAGTTACACTGCAATAGGACATCAAGTAAAAAAAAAACAAGAACATAAAAAGAAAAAAATAGCCATTTGGTTCCATAGAAGTTAACCTATGCCAATTCTAATATGAGGAAAAAGAACCTTACATATGCATTGGGACCTATATAATCTAGATAAATGTAAAAGAGATCTACTAAGGCCTTGGTGTCCATAGTAACAGGCTGCATCTACATGTCCTGAATGTCTATAAATCTCTTCCATTTTCGGCTCAGCCTCACAGTTTGTAATATCTTCTGGCGGGTCGGCTCTAGCCAGACATGCACATTGCAGCAGCTTACCGGGGAGTCGGCCGCATCCCCCAGCTCGGCCACGGGTCACGATGGCACTATACTCCTGATGATCCTTACAGGGGCCCCTGTTAAGCTTCACACCAGGAGAGTGTTGAACCAAGGTGATCACGCCAGAATCTTCAGTATATACTGCGGGAGAGATATTCTTCCATACAGACATTGTAAGTGTGCTGGTCCGAGGTTTTATTTCTTTTTGCGTAGTGGTCGCTTTGATCAGTGGCCCCAGGGCTTTGGTTGGCTTAGGCAGGGATAGGGCATGCAGATCTGAAGGCTTTGTTTTGCTCTGTAAGCCTGTAGTATCCATATTAACCACCTTTAATTTTGGCGGTAAGAGTTTCCCCAATTTTTCACGCTCCTTGAGACTTGTCTCCTCTTGTAGGCTTAATTCACTTTCTGGTTGTATGTGGTTTAGAGGCGCAGGTGTTTTCTTATTCGATGTTCCAGAGTTGCCTGAGAATGAAAGGGCTTTATTTCTATGTGTGTAGATCAACACCACATAATTGATGCAGTATACTTACTCTGAAAAAGTTCAAGGTCCGGCTCCCTCTTGTGAGTTAATCTGTGTGATATGTTGAGAATAGAGATTTCCCAAATCCAATGTGGCTGTGAATACAGAATAACGTACTCAAAATACGGTGTGATACTGGTGTAAAATGTGCAGTATACTTACTCCGATAAAATCGGAATCCAGCTCCTTGTGCAGCGCTCCCGCTGATATGGTAGAAAGAATCCAAAGGACAGCAAACAAAATTCATATAAAATACAAATTTATTTAAAACATGTCACTATAGACAAATAGGTAAAAGCTCATAATAAAAAGCGCTACGCGTTTCAACGATATTACGTCTTTCTCAAGAGCAGTAAAATAATGAGATGCTGCCTTTGGGTTTACACAGGTGCTTTTTATACAAAAGTAATCAATGTTCCTTTTCCGGTTTTACCGGAGCCAGACTCACAAAGTTATTAGATGCTAATATGTCAGCCGATTTTTTGTTTAGATTAATATTCAAAGTTAACTTTTTTGTGTGCAGAAAATGCACGAGGTCTAATTGTAATTTAGATATATAAATCGGATGAAGATATTTACAAATTTTACCTCGCTTGTTTAGGACCAATCAAAATCATTTGAATACAACAGTTCCCTTTTGAGTTCATGGTAAAACATAAGTTCCAAAACAGGTCCGCTCCTGTGTTGCGGTCACGTGTTGGTAGAAGGGCCAATCCTGGATAGTGTTCGGCAATTTTTTGTTTTCATTCTGATACAGATAGATTTTGTGGTTTTACGTCAGACATGGCAAACAATCCTGATTGGCATTCCATAGTCCTTGTTTGTATGTCCAGTGGCAATAGTTATTATGGAAATTGATCTGAAAATCATTGTGCAGATCACTAAAAGTTCACTTAGCAATGGATTATAGATTCACAACTTTATTTGATAAATGTTCTATTTCAGAACCATTATATTATTCAAGCAAGATTATTCGCTAGAAAACACTGAGTTATTTGTTATAACATGGAGAAAAACTGATTATATGAATAAAATTACAAAAGTGATATATCACAAATGTGATACATATGTATGAAATTATATATTTGATTATAATTTGTAAAAATGTCATAGCAAATTTCATAATAAGAAAAATTAGTAAAAATAAGAATAAATAAGAAAAAATATGAAAAAATGTGAAAAATATGAAAAAATAAGAAAAAATAAGAGAAAAAAATCAAATAAAATCATAAAATAAAATAAAATGAAATAAAATAAAATAAAAATAAAAATAATAAATAAAATAAAATGAAATAAAATCAATGATACCTTTCTATATTACACAAATATTTAGGCCAAACCTCAAGATTTATAAAAACAAGAATACTTGAACATCTATACAAAATAGAGAAAAAGAAGGATGATCATGGTGTTCCCATTCACTTCAATAATTGCCAATGCTACAAAAATAAAAAACATTTAATTTGGATAGGCATTGAAAAAGTCTGAGGTGAGATAGAAAAAGCATTAAATAAGAGAGAATTATGGTGGATACACACATTAAAAACCTATGGCCACCATGGATTAAATAAAGACATCAGAGTAGCGACCTTCATATAATTCCATCTGTAAGTTTCTTGAGATCCAAGTTGTGTAATATAGAAAGGTATCATTGATTTTATTTCATTTTATTTTATTTTTATTTTATTTTATTTCATTTTATTTAATTTTATGATTTTATTTGATTTTTTCTCTTATTTTTTCTTATTTTTTCACATTTTTTCTTATTTATTCTTATTTTTACTAATTTTTCTTATTATGAAATTTACTATGTCATTTTACAAATTATAATCAAATATATTATTTCATACATATGTATCACATTTGTGATATATCATTTTTGTAATTTTATTCATATAATCAGTTTTCTCCATGTTATAACAAATAACTCACGGCTAGATTTAGAGTTCTGCGGCCAAAGGGGTGCGTTAGCTACGCGTGCTTTTTTTCCCCCGCACCTTTTAAATACCGCTGGTATTTAGAGTTCACAGAATGGCTGCGTTAGGCTCCAAAAAGGGAGCGTAGAGCATATTTACTGCCACTTCAACTCTCGATACCAGCGGTGCTTACGGACGCGGCCAGCTTCAAAAACGTGCTCGTGCACGATTCCCCCATAGGAAACAATGGGGCTGTTTGAGCTGAAAAAAAAACTAACACCTGTAAAAAAGCAGCGTTCAGCTCCTAACGCAGCTACATTGTGCTGGTAACTTGTGAGCATTAATATATACATATAAGAGGATAAACAGTGCATGGGTTCAAGCATTTGTTAGGATATTACCCTATACAGATATAAAAGCAGATTTGTTGCGGCATATGTCAGCAAGGATCCAACACACACAAAAAATCTGTAAATAATTATATTTCTTGTCCTAAACTATGGGAGCTTCTCTCATGAGTGTAGAAATAATAGGTATATTATTTGTTTGTGAGTTACACTGCAATAGGACATCAAGTAAAAAAAAAAACAAGAACATAAAAAGAAAAAAATAGCCATTTGATTCCATAGAAGTTAACCTATGCCAATTCTAATATGAGGAAAAAGAACCTTACATATGCATTGGGACCTATATAATCAGGATAAATGTAAAAGAGATCTACTAAGGCCTTGGTGTCCATAGTAACAGGCTGCGTCTACATGTCCTGAATAAGTTTTATCTACTATAAGGCAAAGGGCTCCAATGCACTTATATATGCCTATATATGTATACTTATGTATTTCTTTTTTTTATATGTGTATATATGTTTCTAAATACATATATACATATATAAATACATACCTTTATATACACATATAAATACATATGTTCAAATATATAGACACATATATTTACATACATATGAATCTTTAGATATTTATATGCATATATGTCTATGTTACATCCCCTTGTCTGCCTTTTTTTTTCTTCTATCACCTGAGACCTCATATCTTTGAGCCTTTATAACTTTTGTGTGCAATTTTGTTTTTTGTTTTTTTTGTTTTTTTGAGTTTTCTTTTATAATTTTTATTGAGGTACTTAAGCCAGGCATACACAAACAGTGTAAACATACAAAGCAAAATTGCCATATAGCACAAAAAGGATTATATACATTCCAACTTAGTTCTATAATAATATCTTACACCTTTTACACAGCTCAACAAAGGAATAGGTAACCTTTATAAATGGCAGAATTAATAAACGTTGCCTGTTCATATGAAAACCTTCAATAACAAACCTAGGGGGTCGCTCCAGGACCTTAAATAAAGGAACATGAATAAATGTAAGGAAAGGTATCATGGAATGAGGAGAACACTCTTGGGTCTCATTATGTTAACCTCAGATTTTATATTTATTTTTCTATGATGATAGAGTACGGTAACCAATTATTTATAATCATTATGTTTTCCAAATATAGATTCCCCAAAAGGAAAACAATGTCCTCTCTTGGACCTTGACCTCTAATGTTTACTAATAGGGGAGCTTGGTTGGGGGTATGTAGCAATAGTGGAACATATAGAGCCACTCTTGGGTCCTTAGGACTATAATAACAAACAAACTGAAATTTGAAAGCATATATAATATAAAATCTATTAGAGATAAACACTCTGTGGCTCTAACATCATTGGAGAAGCGTACAGTGGAATTACTTAACTACAATGGGACAAGATGTCATTCATAGATCTCTTACGGCTAGATTTGGAGTTTGGCGGTAGATGGGCTGCTAACGCTACACGTGGTTTATGTCTAACGCACAGCATTGTTTGACTCCGGTATTTAGAGTCCAAACAAAACCTTCTAACGATACTCCTAACGCGTGTATTTCACACGCGGAATCCTGCCCGCGTTAGACAGTCTCCCATAGAGATCAATGGAAAAGCAAAAAAAAAGCTTTTTTCACCTAACACTCGAGCTCGCGAGAAATACACACAGCTCGGTCATATGACGCATACCACATCATGCACAACAATAACACGCCGCAAATGTCACAACAACAATCACTCAACAAAGCACAGAAGCATTACACATTCACAAGCGGGGGGAATTTTAATAAAATTAAATACAGGGAATACGCATATCATTTAAGATGCGGAAATACGCAAAATAACAACAAGGAAAATACAAATAATACATACACTAGCAAAATAATCGCATTCAATATCACTATATATTAGGACAAACATACATATACAACACTTCACTAATGCCACACCATCGCAAATTCACATTTAAACATAATACTATTGGACAATGTTAGAGAAAACGACCACTATGACATCATAGCATTCTACACATTCCACAAATACTAACTCCAAATGAGCATGCGCAAATTCACACACCTAATACACATTGCACAAATATTAATTGCTAATAAAGCACACCTGAACACAATTTACAACGCAAATCGGTACATCATTAAACATTTACACAGGGTATATAAGCACCACACAAGCATGGCTTCTTTGACTTTGTTGCTGGTGGGTCTTTGGAGATTGGAGGTTTAAGATTAGAGAGTTTGTGCATTATTGTGAGTTAGTGTTAGTGGGAGAGAGTCAGTTGTTAGTGGGAGTGGGAGTTAGTGGTAGTGGGAGAGAGTCAGTTAGTGGGAGTGTGAGTGAGTTAGTGGTAGTGGGAGTTGTTAGTGAGTGGTAGTGTGATAGAGTCAGTTAGTGGGAGCGTGAGTTAGTGGTAGTGTGAGTTATTGAGAGTTAGTGGGAGTTATTGAGAGTTAGTGGTAGTGTGAGTTAGTGAGAATTAGTAGTAGTGTGAGTTAGAGAGTTAGTGGTAGTGGGAGTTAGAGAGGTAGTGCTAGTGGGAGTTAGAGAGTTATTGCTAGTGTGAGTTAGAGAGTTAGTGCTAGTGTGAGTTAGTGAACGACAGTTGGTTTGGGTGAGTGTGCGAGTGCTTTTTCTGTACACTTAACACATTTACACGCAAACACATTCAATACATATATACACTTATCAATAACACTACATACACTCCATACCCCATACCCCCTCATACTACACTCCATACCCCATTCCCTGTAGTCCCATTCCCTTTCATCCCATTTACTCTTATCCCATACCCCATCCCCATCCCATCCCCATCCCCTAGTTACATTTAGTTTACATATCCTCCTTTTAGTCTTCTTCTTCTTTTTGTTTATTTAAATACTCCTTACCCTCTTTGTTTTTGTAGATCCCTCTCACACTTTCAGCACTTATTTTGTCTTTTTAGTTCTTTATTTTGACCCCCTTTCATTTCATCACACTCACTTTTTGTTTGATTATTTGGGGTTTAGTTTAGGGAACAGATGGAGGGCAGGCAGGGGAGAGGTAGAGGGGGGAGGAGAGGGAGGGGGAGAGGAACAGGGCAGGAAGGGGGCAGGAAGGGGGGCAGGAAGCGGGGGTGGAAGCGGTGGGTGGACCCAGCCACTTGGTTCAAGATGAACAAGTGGCTGGGCCCAGTGGCGGACAGAGTAGGGCTTCACAGTCCGGGAAACAGAGGGCATCGTCACAGGGGAAGGCCAAGGCGACTAGGGAGGCGAGGTTTTCGATGGAGGAGAAGGAGGCCCTCGTCGAGGCCTATATGGCCAGGTATAGGATGCTGCAACATCAAAAGACCACCCCGACTGAGAAGAGGAAGCTCTGGCATGAGATAAGGAATGCAGTCAATGCAGTGGGTGGACGGAATAGAGATATGGACTCTATAAAACATCGATACCGGGACTGCAAGATGGATCTCAAGAAAAAGTTAAGCCTGGAGGCACGACATTCCGCAGGAACCGGTGGCGGCCCTGCACTGGAAATCGAGTACTGCCGATGGGAGGAAATGTTGCGGCCCAGCATCTCCGAGGTGGATGTAGTCAGTATCGGAGGAATTGATACCGGGAACCTGCCATTCTCATCTGACGGTAAGCTCATTTAAGAATACATTCACATACAAATGTATTTCAAGGGACACTATACGCAAACCTTTACTTTCATGATTAAGGTAGAGAATACAATTTGACAAAACATTCAAATTTACTTATTACCTAATTTGATTCATTCTTTAGATATACTTTAATGAAGAAATAGCCATGGACACGGTGAACCAATCACAGGAGGCAGCTATATTCAGCTAACAATCAGCAGCTTCTAAGCATATTTAGATATGCTTTTCAGCATAGAATATCCAGAGAATGAAGCTAATTAGATAAGAAAAGTACATTAGAAAGTTGATTATAATTGTATGCTTCTAAATCATGAAAGATAAAACATTGGGTTTCATGTCCCTTTAAGGATCAGATTAATGTTATAACGTTGTTTACACGCATTCACAATTACTTTGCGGTTACATCAGTATCTAGGCTATAGGTTAGGTGTGCATTTAAACAGACTGAAAACAAACGCTAAAACATTCAGATTGACCAGAGATATCACAAACACGGTTTAGAAAATGCGCAAATCGTATTGATTGTTAGATTTCAAAGTGGATTAATGAGGCTGCATTTGTAATTGTATCGTAAGCTAAGTCATTTAAAGCTTTATTAGGAAATATGCTAATATATACATTTATTTCTTTTTCAAATATACAGAGTCTGGGGAGGAGGCAGCACAGCAAATACAGGCTCCTCCTGTTCCCCGGGATGAGAGTGGTGGGGATCAATCTCCACCTCGGAGGGAAGATGCCCCCTGTGACGAAGAGGCCACGGAAGCAGAGGAAGAGGCCCTGGAACCAGAGGAAGAGGCCGCGGAACCAGAGGCCCCTCAAGGACCCGCACCCCGCCGTGCACGTGCACCCCGCCGTGCAGGGCACCCCGCCAAGCACAACAAGAGGAATTAGCGGAGGTGCGGGTTCTACTAGACTACATAGACCAGATGCGTAACTCCCGGATACAAAATATAGAAGGCCGAACTCGAATTCTTGAAGGACAAAACAAAATAATTGAAGGCCAAAACCAAATAATAAACATACTTACTAGAATAGAAGAAGGGCAAAACAGAACTTTAATCTACACCAAGAGATGTTAAATATTTTCCGGGAGGTGCATGCTGGTCTGTCTCCTGGTCCGCCTCCTGCTGCTGGGCCTCCTGCTGCTGGGCCATCTTCTCCTGCCGGGCCATCTTCTCCTGCCGGGCCATCTTCTCCTGCCGGGCCATCTCCTCCTGCCGAGCCATCTCCTCCTCCTCACCTTGGTCGTCCCAGTACTCTTCCTTCCACTCTTCCCACAACATATCCAATGAGAACTCGTCGGAGTCGGCAGTTGACCCTCCCAGAGCCTCAGCCCCGTGGGAAGAGGGGAAGGAAGAGGAAGTAAGTATTTGTTTTCATGTTTAATGTTATTTTTATTTAATGTGTAATGGATAGGTATGTAATGATGTGGTTTTCATACACTTGTGGACCACACTCTGTATATAATCTACTTCTATGGGACCGGGTCCATGGAGGCAGATTGTTTGCAGAGTGTGGGTTATAAGTGTGTGAAAACCACATCACATACCTATCCTTGTTCATGCTATTGATTGGTTTCTGTGATGTGATGTCCAAACTGTTTCCCGAATCGCAAACAAAATTACCATTACAATTATCCATGATGGCATATTACTGTTTGAATGCCAATAACACAGCTTAAAGGGACAGTCAGAAAATTATTGATTACAAAGAAAACACTGTATTACGCATTATCAAGTTGGAAACAACAAAACATGGAGAAATACGTGTGACTTATGTGCTTACCCTTGTATCTATGACTATGAAAAATGACCACTTATTTGTTGTTCTGACATAACAACATTTTAGACATCAATGATCAATACATGGTAAATAATATGCTGTATGAGCACAAGGTTTTAGATATACAAATGCTATCCAAATGCCCTCTAGTGGTCAAATTGCATAATGATTACATGCACTCTTCAAGCTCTAAGAAATGAGCACACGAACCTCATAGGTTTAGCTAGCAAATTAAAATAAACACAGACAAATGATTAATTGGTGAGAAACCTTTGATATCATTGATATTACAAAATTGACTTTTATAATAATGCAAAACATTATTTGTTTTCTAAACTGTCCCTTTAACAAAATTACATATGCTAACATATATTTGAAGATTGTTGGTATAGCTACATGTACTTGTTCAAACAATAAATATTGAAATCAGATTTATATTGACGTGTTAAATAAAGTCTATTTTCTTAAAGAGACATTATTGTGTTAATTTATTTTTATAAAGACATTTGTTTTAACAATGAATATGGTTTAAAGTCCTTTTAGGAGTGGGGGGTGAAAATATGCTAACAATAATATATTTGGAGATTAACCAATGTGGAACTGATACATGATACAAAAATAAACATTTGCATTAAAGGGACAGTATACTATATTTTTAACAGAACTGTATGTAATAGACACTACTAGAAACAACAAGATTAACATATACTGATATCAATATTACAAAGCTTTAAACACTTTCAAAGAAAATCGGGTTAGCTCTATTGAAAATATAGATGAACCCCATTACAACCATAAAACAAGACAATACCCCATCATTAACATATGAAAAGACCCTTTACACAAACAGGAGAAAGCTGGAGATGGTACTCACATGAAACTCAGAGGCTTGGCGAGGAGTCTGAAAATTACTTACATTTTCTTTGAACAGAAGCAAAATTAAACGTGTATTTGTTAAACAATGGACTATCTAACTAGAGACAAAATAAAAAGTTTTGATTTATAATGTGAGTGTCTATTGAACCTTTAATAAAATATACGACGAAATTACATTTAGAAGAAGTCGGCATCATATATTTAGCATATGATAAAGATAAATGCATATTGATTACTTTATTCTAACACAATAGCGCATATTTATGAATTAGATATCTTTAACATTAAACACAACAGTCATTTTTCATAAAAAGGAACATATTGTTGACCAACATATTAAACAACATGGACTATAGAGATTTGCACTTGCCTCGAAATATCTTATGCATGAAAACATTTTGCTTTCATTCGTTTATTCAACCAGACATCCAGCAAAAGAGAATGTGGTGGTCTTTATCAGCTATGGGTCAACAATGTAACATGATGCAAACAATCCATATTCGCAATGTTTTTAAACTTGGCTTCATTCACAAACATGTTTAACGTGCACAAACAAATATTGCGGGACTATGTAATACAATCAGACGTTTTTTTACCTTTGCATGTGACATCTTAATTAACATGGCGCTTCCTTGATCACGTAAGAACGCAATCCAATAAAAGGCACATTCTTGATCACGTAAGAACGCAAACAAAAAAAGGCGCATCCTTGATCGCGTAAAAACGCCATCCAATAAAAGGTGCATCCTTGATCGCGTAAAAACGTCAGTCAATACAAGGAATCATTGGACAGCCTGGCAGGTGACGTCTTAAGCAACATGGCGCATCCGCGATCGCAGAAAAACCGTAAGCCTATACAAGGACTCAGTTGACAGCTTGGCATATCACTAAGAAACGTGTTTATATTTTTGTAACTAGTATGTGTCTAGATTGCTATCTAGGAATGTCACAAAATCATGAATCATCTTTTCGGACTTGACTGTCCCTTTAACTATAGCTATGGTGTATATCTTTAACATTTAAAAGATACACATGAGAAATACATATGCCATTGATGTTTTAAGATATGTTTAGATTGTTTGGGAATAACAATAATGACACATGTATTGATCAAACGTGTCATTTATTCAAGTTGAAATATGGTCAGACTACCTATAGCAAAATATGGGAGGAGAAGTATTTTTTAACAATATTTTGAAAAACATATTCCTCATCTAAAATATGCGCATTACACACAGAGATTGATTTGGTTACACTTTTACAATAAGATAGAATAGAAAATGAAATACATTTGCTGTCAACATTACAATAAGATTGTTTATTATTAAGATTATATGTCCTTGTTCATGTAAAAAGGACAAAAAAGCTTTAGAAATGGAAATACATTCATTAACAATTGTGCTCACCATCACTTAAAGGGACATGATTTTTATTTATAAAAAGAGGATACACGGAGACAATACTATTTCAAGAAAATGAACACTTTACAGGGATTATATCATTGTATCAATCCTCAGATCATTTGTTAAAGGTGCATCAATTCATGCAGAGTTTATAAATACACACATGGATGTGAAATTTGAAATATACATATATAACAATCTATATATACATATATAAAACAATTACTATGCTAATCATAATCATGCAATGATAAAGCTTTTAGAAAAAAATATAAAGACAAAAATAAAAATTACATTGTAGATGTTAATCTTAAAGTCATTTACAATTGTATTACATATATGATTCAGGAAACAACATTATTTTGAGTAGGTCCCTTTAAGGATCAACCAGATAAAATAGAGATTTCAATCAATGACATGAATAAGGAGGACAAAGAATCGTGCAATGACATGTCTTTTATTAGTATGTCAGAAAACAACAACGTTTATAAATAATATGGTAAAGATCAGGAAAATTGGAGCCATATGACAAGGTAACAGAGTGCATCACAGTCCATGAAGAGAGTTGCCAAGGGCCACCATAGCCCCATTGTAGATATATGACAAGGTAACAGAGTGCATCACAGTCCATGAAGAGAGTTGCCAAGGGCCAGCATAGCCCCATTGTAGATATATGACAAGGTAACAGAGTGCAACACAGTCCATGAAGAGAGTTGCCAAGGGCCAGCATAGCCCCATTGTAGATATATGACAAGGTAACAGAGTGCATCACAGTCCATGAAGAGAGTTGTCAAGGGCCAGCATAGCCCCATTGTAGATATATGACAAGGTAACAGAGTGCATCACAGTCCATGAAGAGAGTTGCCAAGGGCCACCATAGCCCCATTGGAGCCATATGACAAGGTAACAGAGTGCATCACAGTCCATGAAGAGAGTTGCCAAGGGCCACCATAGCCCCATTGTAGATATATGACAAGGTAACAGAGTGCATCACAGTCCATGAAGAGAGTTGCCAAGGGCCAGCATAGCCCCATTGTAGATATATGACAAGGTAACAGAGTGCATCACAGTCCATGAAGAGAGTTGCCAAGGGCCACCATAGCCCCATTGTAGATATATGACAAGGTAACAGAGTGCATCACAGTCCATGAAGAAAGTTGCCAAGGGCCAGCATAGCCCCATTGTAGATATATGACAAGGTAACAGAGTGCATCACAGTCCATGAAGAGAGTTGCCAAGGGCCAGCATAGCCCCATTGTAGATATATGACAAGGTAACAGAGTGCATCACAGTCCATGAAGAGAGCTGCCAAGGGCCAGCATAGCCCCATTGTAGATATATGACAAGGTAACAGAGTGCATCACAGTCCATGAAGAGAGTTGCCAAGGGCCACCATAGCCCCATTGGAGCCATATGACAAGGTAACAGAGTGCATCACAGTCCATGAAGAGAGTTGCCAAGGGCCACCATAGCCCAATTGTAGATATATGACAAGGTAACAGAGTGCATCACAGTCCATGAAGAGAGTTGCCAAGGGCCAGCATAGCCCCATTGTAGATATATGACAAGGTAACAGAGTGCATCACAGTCCATGAAGAGAGTTGCCAAGGGCCACCATAGCCCCATTGTAGATATATTACAAGGTAACAGAGTGCATCACAGTCCATGAAGAGAGTTGCCAAGGGCCAGCATAGCCCCATTGTAGATATATGACAAGGTAACAGAGTGCATCACAGTCCATGAAGAGAGTTGCCAAGGGCGACCATAGCCCCATTGTAGATATATGACAAGGTAACAGAGTGCATCACAGTCCATGAAGAGAGTTGCCAAGGGCCAGCATAGCCCCATTGTAGCTATATGACAAGGTAACAGAGTGCATCACAGTCCATGAAGAGAGTTGCCAAGGGCCACCATAGCCCCATTGGAGCCATATGACAAGGTAACAGAGTGCATCACAGTCCATGAAGAGAGTTGCCAAGGGCCACCATAGCCCCATTGGAGCCATATGACAAGGTAAAAGAGTGCAACAGGCACAACAATAAACTGAAAAAAAGGCCAAATGGCAACAATAACAAAAACATCAACATGTGGACAGAGGATTCTTATCTGTGCCCTTGGAGCATCTCCAGATCCTCCACTTACTGGTCATCCTCTTCATCGTCCTGTGCATGTCCAGCTCCAAATTTAATAGCATGATTTGACGCAGAGTCAAATCCTGAACCCGGAGCTGGGCCTGCATGGTGTCGTTCATCCCTCTCAGGACAGCTGCGTTCCTCAACACGGCCTGCTCTACTCGTGCTATACCTTCTAGCATGAGCCATGCTGAGTCACAGCCTAAAATAAAGAATAAATCAAATATTAAGGATAATTACACAACAGAAGAAAAAATAAGCAAAGATACATTGTCATCATAAAGACAAATCATTCTTTACATCAATTTGTTGAAACGGATTCTTTACACATTAAATATGTTATTCAGACAGACCGAAATCATTAAAGGGACAGTTTCCTCAAACATGTTGTCCCCTTTAATTGGTTTTCGATGATCCACTTATACAGCTTGAGTGTATAAAATCTTGTTAAAGGATTTACATTGTACTTACATTATCAATTTAAATATTTTAATTATACTGTGGTAGGCACACCTATCCTTAAACATTTTGGCGTTGAGGACAAGCTG
Source organism: Bombina bombina (assembly GCF_027579735.1). Taxonomy (NCBI): domain Eukaryota; kingdom Metazoa; phylum Chordata; class Amphibia; order Anura; family Bombinatoridae; genus Bombina; species Bombina bombina. The sequence goes on from NC_069508.1 coordinate 120,859,035, forward strand.
TGTAAACATAGCAACCTGAAGAAATTACATTCCCACTGGGTTAGACAAGAGATAATGTATCAACATTTGTACATAAATTGTTGGATCCAAGTAGTGGTGATTGGTATATGTAGTGATATCAAATTAAAGGGACACTGAACCTAAATATTTAATTGACTGATTCAGATAGAGCATGACATTACAAATATTAAAAAATTACACATATTCTTTAAATGTTAGAATTCTCTAGCTAGATTTTGAATGCAAGAATGTAGGTTTATAGGGCAGGCCATATTTGTTTATCAACTTTGGTTGTCCCTGCTGGTTGATGGATACATTCATCCAACAATAAAGAAATGATGTCCACAATTATTTTCAATTTAAAATTAATTCTAGGCATTTCTTTGTTTCAATAAAGATAGCAAGAGAATGAAGAATAATTCATAAGAGTAGTAAATTATAAATTTGATTAACATTGCATGCTCTATTTGAATCACAATAGAAACAATTTGCCTTCAGTGTACCTTTAAGTATCTTATAATGTGGATTTTAAATGATACTTACAGCTGTGCCTGGGAAGGACAATCCGACACCAAGGACAATGAAGGTTGAGACAGGGGGGAGGGACGGGATTGGGTTGGGGAGGGATGGGATTGGGTTGGGGAGGGATGAGCTGCTGCTCCGGGGTAGGCCGTACAGCTGGGGAGTGGGGAGTTGGGGTCTGGGCAGCTGGGGTAGCTGTACGGCCCATAATACGGGGAGAGCGGCGAAGGGGGACGAAGGGCCGTTTTTTGGGAGGGACAGGAAAGGACAAATGGGAAGGGCCGGCAGGGGTCTGGGCCTGGGCAGGGGTCTGGGCCTGGGCAGGAGTCTGGGCCTGGGCAGGAGTCTGGGCCTGGGCAGGGTTCTGGGCAGGGTTCTGGGCCTGGGCAGGAGTCTGGGCCTGGGCAGGGGTCTGGGCCTGGGCAGGGGTCTGGGCCTGGACAGGGGTCTGTGACTGGCCAGGGGACTGGGCAGGGGCGGAAAACAGATGACCAGAGGTGGAGGATCCATCTGAAATAAATAATACAAATATATTAACATCTCATACATCATGAAATCAAATCAACGCATTTAAAATTGATTATGTTTTCAATATACTTAGAAGTGTGTTTGAATTTCTAAACAATTATGAAATGAGGATATGGTATGCATATAGGCACTCAGATGAATATCAATGACTGTCTGTACAATTATAACATTATTATTGTGGTTTGGCCTGGAATATGCATGTGACATAATGATGGCATGAATTATAAATAAAATTAAAAAAAAAACATCAAAGCATATTTTCATGCTGCCTGATATAGAAAGGGGGCAGTAGTGTATTTGAACAGACAAATAATATTCCTTTTTAAAGTGCAAAAGCTGTAGACTTTGAATGTCTTCAATAAAATGATTTCCAATAAAGCAACATGTTGCAAACATGATAGATATATTTCACATACCATCAGACTTCAAGGCAGCCTCTTCCTCCTCCGTCACACATGTTAAATCAATCTCTGTAAAACATAACATGTTGTGTACACGTTAAGATCAGATATTATAACATATGTTACTGTTGCTCAAAGACACACATCAATGTTGCATTAAAGATATACACACCCAAAGTTATGATTTACATCATTTTGATGGAGCATACAAATGACATTAGATTTGTTATTCTCAATGATTCAGATTTTCGATGTATTGTTTGTATTAATTTTAAAATCATAAAAGCATAGTACATAGAACATTTAAGATTTCTCATGTGTGTATCACTTGATGACTGTTGTCAAAAATGAACATGGAAACAAACATATGCTATACATCTTCTGAATAACAAAGGTGTAGACTAAGAAAGTTTTAATTATTAATCTTTCAATATTCCAAGAAAATTAATATATAATCAGAGGAGTAAATTATATGTTTGTTTCAAATGTTATGCTTCATGAGAATCATGCTCATAATATTGATTACCAATACACCTTCAATGACATATAAATGAGTCAATGGACTTACCAGAAGACCGCAAATGCGGCTCTGTGTCAGTGCTGGATTCCTCGGGGCTCCCTACACCAACTCTCTCTATGAATGATATAGATATATATTAGTGAACACATTTGGGATAGCACTAAATCACATCTGTAGCGATTTTTAAGAATAATCAACTTGAAAATGTGAAGAATAGAGCAGTCATTATCCAAAAAAATGCTTGATTGAATCAAGGGGATTCTGTTAAAAATCATGTATTGAACATATGTTTAATTTCTGACTATATTAGACATCAAACTCATCTCATACGATGCTATTGCATATCTAAATATACCCATTGATCAATGTTCTTAAAAGAATACACACAAACCACATTTTGAATAACAGCTGTTGACAAATATAAACAAAGACATGTGGGTCATCGAGCCATTTGTGCAATGTACAGTAATCTTGTTTAGGACACAACACATATTTATCACAATACAAAACCAAATTGATTAGTACAAATATGTAATCATGGTGCTGTTAGAGTATGCTGATATCTATAAAGTAACTCCAACAGTGAATATGTGAATTATATATCAATATTGTCTAATCCAAAGAATGTAAAGATGAATGAATCTATTGTTTATTAAAGGGACACTGACATGATTTATTTCAATCATTGATTTCACTGTTCAAACTGTTCCAAATGATTTTACATTGACTCCTATTATAATTGGAATGTTGCTACATTTTAATCTTAAAGGCAGATAAGCAATATTGGATTCAATAAATATTGTTTGTTGAAGGTATCCACCAATCATCAATCAAAACCCAGGTTGGTCAACCAAAATTGAGCTGCAGATAAACGTACATTCTTGATTTTAAAATACATTTAGCAATAGAATATTTAACATATGATTATAGTATTATATTTAAATGTTGATTAATATTGCATGCTCTATCTGAATGACAACATTAATAATTTTAGCTCAGTATCCCTTTAATATAAAAATATATTGATTTGACAATGTTGGTGTTAATGAATTCTCTACTCCATATGTTGATGTAATGAATGGGATTGAGCATGCAATTCCAATCTAATATGTTATTTAAGGATATCCTAAGAATTATTTAATTTTCATCTATTAAAGGGACATGAAGCTCTAAATGTGTAATTGTATACTTTTTGAAACTATGTACTACTGTTATCTGAACACATGATTTTAACTTTTGTAAAAATGCCAATTTATGCATAAAAAAACAGCCGGATAATACCAGTAATGCATTGTTTAACCTAAACCAAAATCCATTTTTTTTAAGAACTAAAACAATAGACTGAACCAATGTAGCTCATAAAATGTTTAAACAAAACAATAAAATCACGTTTAAAAATCATTCTATGTAAAAATTAGTTGGCATGTCCCTTAAATGACGTGATCAATTTCAAAAATGGAATCTATATTTTTAAAATCTAAACATATGCAAAAGTGTGTGTATTTTTTAAAAATGTATACAAATAAGATTAAGCAATACACAAGGGAAGAATATAAATTGGACATTCAAAGAATCTTACATTAAAATTAAGACATCCAGAATAGATGGGATATCTTAAATTCCAAACAAAATCAGAGTAGTCTTACAATGTAATCCTATTTTTTGGTTTTATTTATTCTTATTTGCAAAAAGTTTTAAAATCCATTTTGCAGATACATATAAATATTGAACAATGTGGATTTAGTATGTAATGTTCTGTCCATGTTTCTAAGAAAAATGTCAATTAAAATGAGACATACCATACTGTGACAAGCCCTGCCTTGAGGATCCAGCACCAACATCCAGATCTGTAATATATTAAATGAGGATTGGATATCATTAATACAAATCATGCCATGTTTAAAATCTTTACATTATTAGCAAATCAATTAAAAACTATTAATCCTTTGGTAGTCCCATGAGTTAATTGTTTCCTCAATTAAATTCATGATAAATATATCCTGTACTCTTATTTTCAATCAGTTGTGTTGTTTACTGTAGCTTAAATTATTTTTTTGTGTTATTTCATTCTCATCAATTGATGGGCATATGTTATAATTTTTTTGGATTCTGCTTTTTTCTTTTTTTATTATGTATAATATTGAAAATAAGAATACTGTATTCTTCACATATATAATAATTCACATTTCATTTTGACCAACATGTGTAAAGCAATGCCACTTACAGCAAACCCATGTTAACGTGTATGCGCAATTCCATTTTCGCGATCATTGCGCAATGATTCCAAGCGGAATTACGCATCCGTCATTTGACCAACATGTATAAAGCAATTCCACTTACAGCAAACCCATGTTAACGTGTATGCGCAATTCCATTTTCGCGATCATTGCGCAATGATTCCAAGCGGAATTACGCATCCGTCATTTGACCAACATGTATAAAGCAATGCCACTTACAGCAAACCCATGTTAACGTGTATACGCAAATCCATTTTTGCGATCATTCCGCAATGATTCCAAACGGAATTACGCATCCGTCATTTGACCAACATGTATAAAGCAATGCCACTTACAGCAAACCCATGTTAACGTGTATGCGCAATTCCATTTTCGCGATCATTGCGCAATGATTCCAAGCGGAATTACGCATCCGTCATTTGACCAACATGTATAAAGCAATGCCACTTACAGCAAACCCATGTTAACGTGTATGCGCAAATACATTTTCGCGATCATTGCGCAATGATTCCAAGTGGAATTACGCATCCTTCATTTGACCAACATGTATAAAGCAATGCCACTTACAGCAAACCCATGTTAACGTGTATGCGCAATTCCATTTTCGCTCTGTGACGCATATTCTGTAGAGCGCAAGAAACATCATTCCTATTTCATGTGTCACTAATCTAAAATCAGATATCTAAACATCATATGTAGTGTATGTTGTGAGATCTGTATAGGTTTAGTATCTGACTATATACACATTTTTAAAAAAAAATTCAAATATTAAGTTATTATATGAAGTTGGATAGTTACCTGGTTCAGATTCTCCATCATCTCCTCCCAGGCCACCGTACGGAGAAGCAGCTGCCCTGGCCCCCGCGTCAGGACTTTCAGATCCCGCAGCTGGGAGGGAAGAAGAGGAGGCCGAGGATGGCGAGGATCTAAATCTTTTGGGGACCCGGAGATTGAGGAGCTCGCATAAAGTCACCTCATAAGGGAGTAGGTATAGTTTTCGCGGGGCCTTTCTTTGGCCCCCTCTTTTACGGGCTTGTACCCAGTCCCTTATGAGGTTGACTTTTTTTGTTAAGCGCAACCTCATATCTCTGAATCTCCTCATAATTTGATCCTGGCTCCTCTGGACGTCACACACCAATTTAACCACATTGGTGATAGACTCCCAGAGGGCCTTCTTAACAGGCGCATCTGTCGACCTCCTCTTGTTCCCAAACAGCTGGGGATAAAATTCCTTGACGGCGTGGACCAGTGCAGCGCTCTCCTGCTTGGTGAACCTGGGAGGTTTCATGCCTGCTGGGTTGTATAATAATAATTATAATAATAATAATAATATATATTGCTTGCAGGCATTAGAGAACTGACAAAGATGGCAACGTGTAATGGACTTTTATATGGTGAAGTAAACATGAGATGCACCATGGGACAAGTTATCTGTACATCTGATTGGATAAAAGTTTGAAATATTGTTAGAATGTCTGTGAGACCATCCTGACTCAAGTTGTGTTTGTGTGATGAACTCTGATTGGCCGTTCCTTAATGTTTCATATCTTAGTAACTTCCTTACACATACCTCCTGGTGGTGCTGTAACTTCATTTTTCATGTAGACTTATTTGTAACTCATGGGCCTGCCATGCGGATATGTGTGACGCAGATTTAATATCCGTGATCCGTTAAATATTAATGATAAAATTCTATTTAAAATCTAATACTGTCACATTATTAAATGTTGTATACATTTTTCGGTTTAATAACGGTCTGTTTCTTTAATACAAATACACATTTAATATTGTATGTCTTTATTGTTCATAAAATCCATTTCTTTACTTATTGTGAAGTATTAATATTGCTCTATTAAATGTATTTCATAATGCACATTGATTGTGTGCTATTGCGTGACATTAGACTCTAATGTTTAAAGATGCTAATCTGGTGTTTCAAGATGCGTTTCCCACGCAATATTTCTGAATGTTCAAATTCAGGTTATAATGTCAGTAACTTGGATAATCTGTTTATAAATGTTAAACTACAGGTTTGTTTGTTATTAGTAAATAAACCTCGAGCTTGTATTTGTCTGAAGTGCTCATATATGTTATTGTGCAATGGCGTCTTTATTTTTAAATAGACATTACAAACAAACAATTGTATCAAATGATCTGTAGAGATAGAAAATTGTTTAGACTTTAAAATGTAAATCAATTTATCTTAGTATTTAGATATCCTCAACAGAAGAAATTTAAATGCACATGGTTGAGCCAATCACATAAGGCATCTCTGTGCATCCACCAATCTTCATCTACTGAGCCTATCTCAATATGCTTTTCAAGCAAAGTATGTCAAGATAAGAAGAGAAGTAAATACACTCTTTAAATCTCTTAAAGGGACACTGTCCAAACAAATTTAGCGTTCGTGATTCAGATTGAGCATGAAATGTTAAGCAACTTTATAATTTAATCCGATTCTCAAATGTTAAGAATTATCTTGTTATCTTTCTTTGCAAATCAATAATGATATTTTAGATTACGGACAATTGTTGCAAAAAACCTGGGTTGTCCTTGATGATTGTTGGATAAATTAATCCAACCAAAAAAACCAAGTTCTGTCCAGAGTACTGAAGCAAATAAATTATCTATTTAATGCCTTATTTTTAAAGTAATGATAGCAACATCACAAGGAACATTCATAATATGAGACAATTTTTAAAGTTGCTTAAAATAGAATACTCATTCAGAATGTATAAATCATTAATTTTTTAACTGTCTCCCTTTAAGTATATTTTGAGTTCATGTCCCTTTAAAGAGACATTTCACAATAATGCTTGAAATATCAGAAACCTAGGCACCTTCCTTTTGCTAAATTAGTATAACATATGAGTAAAGCATATTTAGATTAACTTCTGGATTGTTTTACACACTGACTGAAATATATATTGTAAAGGATGTAATTCGGAGTCTTCAGCTTAGAGGGACATTAAGCTATATGTTATGTATGCATTTTGGATAAGATTATAATATTTTAACAACTTAATATGTTTTGGTATTCAATCATTAGATTGTAATTATATATATTCTTGGATTAAATACATATCTACATAGGCTATTTTGATGCTGATTGTTGGTTGCACATAGATGCCTTATGTAATTGACTAAGATATGTGCATTGATGTATATTTTTCGAAGTATATTTAAAGACTGAATGTAATTCTATAGTACTTTCTAAATATGTTTAAATTCTTTTATGAATTTTTAAAAAATCAATACACAATATACTTTGTGAATGTCCCTTTAAGGACCAAAACATTTGGAATGTTGATTTAACATTGTCAAAATAAACTAAAGGGGAATGAAAATTATATATAGATATGTGATGTCTAACCCAAGAGGTAAGATTTTAAAAACTACATAATATTAATAACTATAGTTAAATGACTCCACTAGAAAATTAAATCTATTAACCTGGCATCCAATAACTAGCTTGTGAAAAATATGAAGTTAAATGACCTACCATTTATAAATGTAAAAATTAAAAAAGTTTAGAAAATAATGTTTTGAGATACCTAAGGAAGATACAAGATCTTATAAAATTAATTTTACATTCAACAACACTGTCACTTTAATGTAATTGAACCACTTCCCCTTCTTAAAAGTGAAACAAAATAATTTATGTCACATTTTGACTACATATCCGAAATTATTTTAACATCTAAGAATTTCAAAAGAAAAGCATCGATGGATCTCACTCCCCAATTAATTTAAAAAAGATAGTTTAATTTAATATTCTCTGAATCAGTGGATTTTCTAAAATTAATGCATTATTTGATCTTATGTATGTGCTTGTCAAATAGCCAACTACCAGTCATGGGAGTCAAATTGTTTTTTATTGACAGATTATATGGATATTTATTATAATCTGTTCAAAAGAGTGTATTTAATAATAAAATGTTTATTATTACCATTTAAAAAATTAAAAGTTTCTGAAACAAAAACAAAAAAAATATTCCTGGAAGTCATCAGATGACAATCTGAAATTAAAAAACAAAATTTTTAATACACACGTTGTCAAATATTCATAAAATACATTTACAATCATCTTGTGTCTATGCTCTAACTTTGTTCAACATTTTATCAAGATATTTATTAATTAAATTTAAAAATAAATAAAATAAACATAAACCATTATATTGTGTAATTGTGTGACTACATATCCGAAATTATTTTAACATCTAAGAATTTCAAAAGAAAAGCATCGATGGATCTCACTCCCCAATTAATTTAAAAAAGATAGTTTAATTTAATATTCTCTGAATCAGTGGATTTTCTAAAATTAATGCATTATTTGATCTTATGTATGTGTTTGTCAAATAGCCAACTACCAGTCATGGGAGTCAAATTGTTTTTTATTGACAGATTATATGGATATTTATTATAATCTGTTCAAAAGAGTGTATTTAATAATAAAATGTTTATTATTACCATTTAAAAAATTAAAAGTTTCTGAAACAAAAAGAAAAAAAAAATATTCCTGGAAGTCATCAGATGACAATCTGAAATTAAAAAACAAAATTTTTAATACACACGTTGTCAAATATTCATAAAATACATTTACAATCATCTTGTGTCTATGCTCTAACTTTGTTCAACATTTTATCAAGATATTTATTAATTAAATTTAAAAATAAATAAAATAAACATAAACCATTATATTGTGTAATAAAAATTAAATGTAAATATCTGAATTTCTAATTATACATAATAATGTATATCACATTTCAATAATATATATGTATACTGAACATAAATGTAATATTTCATGTCCATTCAAATATCTCTATATCAACTATAATATGTATTCCTTTTTCTGATTGTGATCCCTAAATATCTAATTATGAAATAAGTATGACTAATGTATGTAAGCTACTAATATTCAACATTCTTCCTGTGATTCTTAACTAGCATGCATTGGTACACCAACCTGGATAATGCATGGTCTTTGAAAGTCAATTCAGGGGTAAACAGTTGATCTTCAATAGGTGTCTGATTCATCAGTTCATAAAATAGAGGACTGAAATACCATCTAAAAAAGTAAAATCATCTAAGTGTCTGATTGTGATCCCTAAATATCTAATTATGAACTAAATATGACTAATGTATGTAAGCTACTAATATTCAACATTCTTCCTGTGATTCTTAATTAGCATGCATTGGTACACCAACCTGGATAATGCATGGTCTTTGAAAGTCAATTCAGGGGTAAACAGTTGATCTTCAATAGGTGTCTTATTCATCAGTTCATAAAATAGAGGACTGAAATACCATCTAAAAAAGTAAAATCATCTAAGTGTCTGATTGTGATCCCTAAATATCTATTTATGAACTAAATATGACTAATGTATGTAAGCTACTAATATTCAACATTCTTCCTGTGATTCTTAACTAGCATGCATTGGTACACCAACCTGGATAATGCATGGTCTTTGAAAGTCAATTCAGGGGTAAACAGTTGATCTTCCATAGGTGTCTTATTCATCAGTTCATAAAATAGAGGACTGAAATACCATCTAAAAAAGTAAAATCATCTAAGTGTCTGATTGTGATCCCTAAATATCTAATTATGAACTCAATATGACTAATGTATGTAAGCTACTAATATTCAACATTCTTCCTGTGATTCTTAACTAGCATGCATTGGTACACCAACCTGGATAATGCATGGTCTTTGAAAGTCAATTCAGGGGTAAACAGTTGATCTTCAATAGGTGTCTGATTCATCAGTTCATAAAATAGAGGACTGAAATACCATCTAAAAAAGTAAAATCATCTAAGTGTCTGATTGTGATCCCTAAATATCTAATTATGAACTAAATATGACTAATGTATGTAAGCTACTAACATTCAACATTCTTCCTGTGATTCTTAACTAGCATGCATTGGTACACCAACCTGGATAATGCATGGTCTTTGAAAGTCAATTCAGGGGTAAACAGCTGATCTTCAATAGGTGTCTTATTCATCAGTTCATAAAATAGAGGACTGAAATACCATCTAAAAAAGTAAAATCATCTAAGTGTCTGATTGTGATCCCTAAATATCTAATTATGAACTAAATATGACTAATGTATGTAAGCTACTAATATTCAACATTCTTCCTGTGATTCTTAACTAGCATGCATTGGTACACCAACCTGGATAATGCATGGTCTTTGAAAGTCAATTCAGGGGTAAACAGTTGATCTTCAATAGGTGTCTGATTCATCAGTTCAAAAATAGAGGACTGTGAAATACCATCTAAAAATTAGAAAATAATCTAAGTATCTCCAATAGGATGCCTCCACAGCCTTATTCTATCAAATAGTTGGCACTTACCATGTGAACATGTCTTTGTATGGTTTTCAAGGTCAGCAGATTGGAAAGATAATGCCAGACATGATCCCATTGGTATACTTCAATTTCAATCTTGGCTTTTTCCACTGTCAGTTTGGGCAATCTTCACTGTCAGGCTTCTAATTCTTCCCTTTCAGTCTTTAGATGAAGTCAGCTCCCTAATGGCAAAAAAAGTTTAATAAAAATTACTACAAGTGTGTGAATCAGTTCTGTACCCCTCTACCACCCCCCATTTCAGAATAAATTTCTGTCACTAGCTTACTAAGCGTGTGTAGCATCTTGTGTTATGTTCTATCAAGTGTGAAGATGAGTCATATTGAGCAGAACGAACCTCTAATGTGTGACATTGAACCATAGTCATGCTAGAGGATAGTTATGCTAGAGGATTCCTTTCTGAGTATGTACATTTTAAGTAATGTGTAAACTAAATACTAGTTTAGAAAATGTATGCCATATGATGTATTTGTGTACAATTCATGCCAGCAACAGTCCATACATTTATACTTACCAGCTGCTGTCCTCTTTAAAAACCAGGTGGCAAAGACTCGCTACAGGACCCAATGCCCAGAGCATCACCTATATTAATAAATGAAATAAATTTTTAGCATTTGATGAACAATCCTAACCTGTTTGCACAATTCTCTACCTGTCATTTCCCTAGAGTTCACATCTATTGACAATACTCCAGTCTAACTTCTATTATTTACCGTCTAAAGTGGCGGTTGATGATGTCTGCTCTGACATTGAGCCCCTCGTCCCGGAATGGCCCCTCTAGAACAGGATCATCCTCCTCATCTCTGAGGAGGTTTCGTTGCACCTGGACGCCCTGCAGCATCCCAGCCCGCTGTGCAATATTATGCAGGACACTACAGGCTACAACGATCTTAGCCACCTTCTTTGGGTTGTACTGGAGGGCTCCTCCCGACCGGTCAAGGCACCTGAACCTCATCTTCAGGAGCCCGAACATTCGTTCAACCACCGCCCTGGTTCTCTTATGAGCCCTATTGTAGCGCTCCTCAGACACATCAGTCGGGGTACGCAAGGGGGTAATAAGCCAAGGCCGGCTCATGTACCCAGAATCACCTATAAATTATGAACACAACATAAGTCAAACTGAATCCTCAAAATATTATTTTGATTCCAAAAAAAGTTTTTGTACACGATAATCCACTAACAAATGTTTATTTTTTAAAAGAATAATCTAGTTCAATCTTATTCTCTATCTTCCCATTTCAGCTAAGACATGCTACATATGCATATTTCTCCTAAACCAAACCTTGTGTAAAATGCAAACTAAATGGTTACATTGCATTCTCTATCTGAGCATTTAAGGTAAGACATGCTACATATCTGCATTGAACTAAAAGTAGACATTAGCGGAAAGAGACAATGACATGGTTAAATTGCATTAGCTAATATCTTCCCATTTCAGCTAAGACATGCTACATATGCGTATTTCTCCTAAACCAAACCTTGTGTAAAATGCAAACTAAATGGTTACATTGCATTCTCTATCTGAGCATTTAAGGTAAGACATGCTACATATCTGCATTGAACTAAAAGTAGACATTAGCGGAAAGAGATAATGACATGGTTAAATTGCATTAGCTAATATCTTCCCATTTCAACTAAGACATGCTACATATGCGTATTTCTCCTAAACCAAACCTTGTGTAAAATGCAAACTAAATGGTTACATTGCATTCTATATCTGAGCATTTAAGGTAATACATGCTACATATCTGCATTGAACTAAAAGTAGACATTAGCGGAAAGAGATAATGACATGGTTAAATTGCATTAGCTAATATCTTGCCATTTCAGCTAAGACATGCTACATATGCGTATTTCTCCTAAACCAAACCTTGTGTAAAATGCAAACTAAATGGTTACATTGCATTCTCTATCTGAGCATTTAAGGTAAGACATGCTACATATCTGCATTGAACTAAAAGTAGACATTAGCGGAAAGAGACAATGACATGGTTAAATTGCATTAGCTAATATCTTGCCATTTCAGCTAAGACATGCTACATATGCGTATTTCTCCTAAACCAAACCTTGTGTAAAATGCAAACTAAATGGTTACATTGCATTCTCTATCTGAACATTTAAGGTAAGACATGCTACATATCTGCATTGAACTAAAAGTAGACATTAGCGGAAAGAGACAATGACATGGTTAAATTGCATTAGCTAATATCTTCCCATTTCAGCTAAGACATGCTACATATGCGTATTTCTCCTAAACCAAACCTTGTGTAAAATGCAAACTAAATGGTTACATTGCATTCTCTATCTGAGCATTTAACCCCTTAATGACCACAGCACTTTTCCATTTTCTGTCCGTTTGGGACCAAGGCTATTTTTACATTTTTGCGGTGTTTGTGTTTAGCTGTAATTTTCCTCTTACTCATTTACTGTTCCCACACATATTATATACCGTTTTTCTCGCCATTAAATGGAATTTCTAAAGATACCATTATTTTCATCATATCATATAATTTACTATAACAAAAATGATAAAATATGAGGAAAAATGGAAAAAAACACACTTTTTCTAACTTTGACCCCCAAAATCTGTTACATATCTAAAACCACCAAAAAACACCCATGCTAAATAGTTTCTAAATTTTGTCCTGAGTTTAGAAATACCCAATGTTTACATGTTCTTTGCTTTTTTTGCAAGTTATAGGGCCATAAATACAAGTAGCACTTTGCAATTTCCAAACCATTTTTTTCCAAAATTAGCGCTAGTTACATTAGAACACTAATATCTTTCAGGAATCTCTGAATATCCATTGACATGTATATATTTTTTTTTAGTAGACATCCCAAAGTATTGATCTAGGCCAATTTTGGTATATTTCATACCACTATTTCACCGCCAAATGCGATCAAATACAAAAAATCGTTCACTTTTTCACAAACTTTTGGTTTCTCACTGAAATTATTTACAAACAACTTGTGCAATTATGGCATAAGTGGTTGTAAATTCTTCTCTGGGATCCCCTTTGTTCAGAAATAGCAGACATATATGGCTTTGGCGTTGCTTTTTGGTAATTAGAAGGCCGCTAAATGCCACTGCGCACCACAAGTGTATTATGCCCAGCAGTTAAGGGGTTAATTAGGGAGCTTTTAGGGAGCTTGTAGGGTTAATTTTAGCTTTAGCGTAGTGTAGTAGACAACCCCAAGTATTGATCTAGGCCAATTTTGGTATATTTCATGCCACCATTTCATCGCCAAATGCGATCAAATTAAAAAAAACGTTAAATTTTTCACAATTTTAGGTTTCTCACTGAAATCATTTACAAACAGCTTGTGCAATTATGGCACAAATTGTTGTAAATGCTTGTCTGGGATCCCCTTTGTTCAGAAATAGCAGACATATATGACTTTGGCGTTGCTTTCTGGTAATTAGAAGGCCGCTAAATCCTGCTGCGCCTCACACGTGTATTATGGCTAGCAGTGAAGGGGTTAATTAGGGGGTTTGTAGGGAGCTTGCAGGGTTAATTTTAGCTTTAGTGTAGAGATCAGCCTCCCATCTGACACATCCCACCCCCTGATCCCTCCCAAACAGCTCCCTTCCCTCCCCCACCCCACAATTGTCCCCGCCATCTTAAGTACTGGCAGAAAGTCTGCCAGTACTAAAATAAAAGTTTTTTTTTTAAAAACATATGCTACTGTGTAGTCCCCCCCTTAGCCCCCAACCTCCCTGATCCCCCCCAAAACCGCTCTCTAACCCTCCCCTCTGCCTTAGTGGGGGCCATCTTGGGTACTGGCAGCTTTCTGCCAGTACCCAGTTTGCAAAAAAAAGTGCTTTTTTGTTTTTTTTGTTTTTTCTGTAGTGTAGCTTCCCCCCCCCCACCCCCACACAGACAAACCCCCACCACCTTGCTGATCGTTTTTTTTTATATATATATTTGACATTTTTTTAACATTTTTTCTTTTCAAAATTTTCTGTAGTGTAGCGGTTCCCACCCGCTCCCTCCCCATGCACGCTCCCGCCCCCCACCCTCCTGTGCACGCGCGCACGCCCGTGCGCGCCCCCAGCCACCCCCGCCCACGATCCCGCCCCCCTTCACATAACCAGGGCCATCGATGGCCGCCACCCCGCCTCCCTGTCCGGCTCCCACCCACCAACAAAGTAAGCCACCGATCTCCGGTGCAGAGAGGGCCACAGAGTGGCTCTCTCTGCACCGGAGGGCTTAAAAAGGTTATTGCAGGATGCCTCCATATCGAGGCATCACTGCAATAACCGGAAAGCATCTGGAAGCGAGCAGGATCGCTTCCAGCTGCTTTCCACACTGAGGACGTGCAGGGTACGTTCTCAGGCGTTAACTGCCTTTTTTCTGAGGACGTACCCTGCACGTCCTCAGTCGTTAAGGGGTTAAGGTAAGACATGCTACATATCTGCATTGAACTAAAAGTAGACATTAGCGGTAAAATAAAATGAATGGTTAAATTGCATCCGATAGCTGAACATTACGTTAACATTTTAAAACTACAGTGGCAATTGTCAAACTAATTAACCATGTTGTGCACAAATACTCACCAACGAGATAACCAGGGGGCATTTGTCTTTCCTCAAACGGTCTCCACAGGGACGACAGAGAGAGGATGCGGGCATCATGACTAGCCCCTCCAAAATTCGCACACACATGCATAATCCTCATCTGTGCGTCACAAACATACTGCACGTTGAGGCTATGAAAATGTTTATAGCAAGTCATCAATTGGAGCACACAGCGCAATGTGGGTACAATCTATGGCTCCCAAGACATTGGGCAATTGAGCAATATCAAAGAATTCCCACTTCAGGCGCCTCCAATCACCATCATTCTGTGGGAATCCTATGTATTGCTTACTGATACATACCATGGCGTCCAGAAAGTTATCAAACACCACAGAGAATGTACCTTGAGCCAGGCCATGCATGTACAGTTCTCCGGATTGAAAACTCCCGGAGGCCAGGACGTATAGACAGCTTAGCATCTTACTCATGGCGGGAACAGCAGTCCTTATTCTTATACGTGGCTCCAAATGAGGTTTAAGAAGATCGTAAAGGCCAATGAGCTGTTCGCGATTGAGCCGATACTTATCATAAACCTCAAAGTCGCTCATGTTTTCCAAGGTGGGTCTCACCCTGTAGACAGGAGGACCTCGAACCAGACGACCCCTTCGTCTCAGTCTGAGCCGCCGAGGCTGCCTGATTCGACCAACAGCTAGTTCGCCAATAGCAGCACCAGCAGTGTCTACCATGTCATCGTCATCCATCTTTCAAAACAGCGTAACAAGGTATGCACTTGATCTGATGTGGATCACAAGTGATGCTTTGGCCATGTTGTTTGGTGGATTTATAGTACAATTAGTCCAATGGTATTGAGTTTGTAATGATTGCTGATTGTAATTCACTTGTTTGTATGTGAGCGGCGCGAATGCTTTCACAGTGGGCGTTTTTTTGTTGTTTGCTGAAATGTTGTTTTCCAACAATGAATCTCAATGTGAAAGTGTCATATATCACACATACAGTGCATGTTTGCAATGTTTGATCATATGCGTAATCAATATTTCTTAAACGCGATATTATAGTAACAAGCACACGTCCAGGCTAACATGAATGAAAGTGCATAGTTGTGTATAATGTGCATCGAATGTGATCGATCAATGTTGCTGCAACATTGTTTGTAAACGATAAAGTAACATCTGCCATCTGTAGTATTGTATATATAAGTGATTGCCGAGCTGTCAATATTGTACTCGTCCATTTAAAATGGCACTAATACTGAATAACTTCCGGCTGTCATCTGTAGTATTGTATATATAAGTGATTGCCGAGCTGTCAATATTGTATGCGTCCCTTTCAAATCGCAATAAGAATTCAGAACTTCCCGTCTGCCATCTGTAGTATTGTATATATAAGTGATTGCCGAGCTGTCAATATTGTATGCGTCCCTTTCAAATCGCAATAAGAATTCTGAACTTCCCGTCTGCCATCTGTAGTATTGTATATATAAGTGATTGCCGAGCTGTCAATATTGTATGCGTCCCTTTCAAATCGCAATAAGAATTCTGAACTTCCCGTCTGCCATCTGTAGTATTGTATATATAAGTGATTGCCGAGCTGTCAATATTGTATGCGTCCCTTTCAAATCGCAATAAGAATTCTGAACTTCCCATCTGCCATCTGTAGTATTGTATATATAAGTGATTGCCGAGCTGTCAATATTGTATGCGTCCATTTCAAATCGCACTAATGCTGAATAACTTCCGGCTGTCATCTGTAGTATTGTATATATAAGTGATTGCCGAGATGTCAATATTGTATGCGTCCCTTTAAAATCGCAATAATAATTCAGAACTTCCCGTCTGCCATCTGTAGTATTGTATATATAAGTGATTGCAGAGCTGTCAATATTGTATGCCTCCCATTAAAATGGCACTAATACTGAAGAACTTCCGGCTGTCATCTGTAGTATTGTATATATAAGTGATTGCCGAGATGTCAATATTGTATGCGTCCCATTAAAATCGCACTAATGCTGAATAACTTCCGGCTGTCATCTGTAGTATTGTATATATAAGTGATTGCCGAGATGTCAATATTGTATGCGTCCCTTTCAAAACGCACTAATGCTGAATAACTTCCGGCTGTCATCTGTATTATTGTAGATATAAGTGATTGCCGAACTATCAATATTGTATGCGTCCCATTCAAATGGCACTAATACTGAATAACTTCCGGCTGTCATCTGTAGTATTATATATATAAGTGATTTGCGATCTGACAATATTTATTAATTGTCCCATTCAAATCTCCCTAATAATGCTGTTCCAAACTGTTATTTACGTATATGATGTATTGTAGTATTGAGTGTTAAAGTTCAGAAAGGGGCGGTACAGTCGTAAATCTGTGATGTGTATGGTTGAATCTTCTAATGACATCATGATATTATTAACCTGCCTATGTAGTTCAGAAATCCTCATTGTGTTGTTGTATTGTGCTACATTGTTATTGTGTGCTGAATAAAATATAAATGTGTGCTTTGTGGTTGCGTGATGCGTGTTATGTACATATACGTATATATTGTGATTGTGTCCCACATATGCTGACTTCTATATAGCGGTCTGGCATTGTTGTTCCTTCCCATAAAGTGACATCTGTAATCTGGTGTAATGATGTTCTTGTTGTACGTAATTCCTAATGGTTTATTGTGATGGAATCATGATGTTAAAAGTACAGTAACATCCATATGTTCTGTTTTGTGATTCCTATAGAGAATGTAATGTGTTTTTCCCCCATCATTTGAATGCACATGTATGAGTGAATGGTAAAAGTAATGTATGTGCATCCATGACTGATCATGTGTTAAGCCTATGTAGATATGCTGTTGCTGCAAGCATATGAGTTGAATAAATGAAATGCAATAATAAAGGTAAATGAGAAGTGTTTCCCATTGTGTACTGTTTGTGAATCCTGAAAAGTTTAATTTATTTTTGTGTCCGTTTAAATGTAATATTTTGAACAAAAAAGTTTGTTACTAGTGATGTTGATTTGTAGTTGAGGGAACCCCTGGGAGTTCGAAGTAACGGGAAGGGGACTTGACCGTTGGAGGAATTAGGCCTTGGGTGTGATTGGTTATTTACTGTAGGGGGCGGGCTTAGCACACGCTGTTACGCATTTAAAGAAAGAGCGGGAGAATCTGTCATCAGAATAATTATCAAACCTTTCTAGAAAGTGCTGTGCTTGTCAGTTAGTAATTCTGCGATGTCGCATTTTGATGCGATTTTTGACCAACTTAAGTTGGAAGCTGCAAAAATGGGCCCTACCTGGCTCGAAGAAAAATTACGTCCATTGCTTAGCCCGGTCGTCGAACCCAGAGTGGATATCGTTGAGGTGGCTCCGAAAACATCGAGGCGTTCGAGGCCTCCAGTTCGTTCTGATGCTGAAGGGGGTAATAGCGGTCGGAGAAAATCCAGCCCCAGTCCGGGGTTAAAGGCGTCTGTGAGGAAGAAGTCAAGTTCGAGCTCCGGAAGTCGGCAGACCGGAGCGGAGTTTGCTGATAATGTGACGCAGTCCGGGAGCACTTGTTCCATTACGGAACAATTCACTGAGCCTGTAATGAAGGGTGATTCTTTGCCTAAGGGTAAGACGGCCAATTTAGGCCAGAAAGTAGTAATTAGAGGGAAAAAGCAAGCTAGGAAAAGTGACGGCCTGCCGAGGCCTATTTCTCTGTGTGAGGGTAATGAACAAGCGAGTATATGTAGTTTAGGTAGCGCCTTAATGAAAAAGAAAGGTGAGGGTTTGATTGTATCAGGGCCGATTGAAATACCTCAGGCAGTTTCAGAACAGTTACATAATGTTTCTAAGTCGGCTCAGTTTTTAAGACCTTGCAATAATACGGAAAATCAGGCTTATCGGGTGTTAGACGAGAGGGTGGAAAGGCCTGAAGCCAGCGATAGTCATCATGATACCGAGGTTGATAACGGTGTGGTAGAATTAGATTTATATTTAGATTCTTCTGAGGAGGATTTTATTCCTCCTTCTCCCAATGTAGTTAACACTATTAGCCAGTTTAATACGTCAGTCAGGGTCACGGGTGATCCAGTTTTAAAGGGCGAGTTAAGAAATTTGAGGGATAGGAATGTTGAAGTAATTAAAAATTTACCTGTCACTAATGATGTTTTTCTTTTAGATGGGAATGAAACTGGGTCACGGCCTGAGAATTCCCAGGGTCTTTTAATGGTGGGAAATGACGGCCTAAGTGGGGAGGCTTATGGCCTTCAGGAATCTTGGACGGAAAATATCAGGCTGGATATTGAGGATGGCGTTCCAGGGGTGGAACGTTTTAATGCAAAGGGAGAAGAAACAAGGGTGAGTACGGCCAACAATTTTAATTTTGGTCTTCAGGGCATGATGGGTCAGAGTATTAATAATACATTTCATAGCTCGGTTAACTCTGTTCAACGTCCAAACAGGTCTGGGATTGGGAGAATACAAGGTAGAGGTAGACAACGCAAGAGGTATGGGGATTTAAGGGGAGAAGGGTTTGAGGTCCCATCAGCTAAGAAGGGTAAGGGTGTTTCAGTGGATAGTAGGTTGGGTATGTCTACAGCTAGTAGGGGCATTGGAATTTGGGCACCTTCTGGGGGTTTGTCACATGTTTCTTTTTTACAGACGGAAAAAGGGCAGCAATTAATGACTAACACGGATCCCAGGGCTACTGGTTTCCAGAATACAGAGAAGGTTACGGCTGCATCTCAAAGGATTCAGTCTGCAGTGCCTCAGGACCCGAGTACAGGTAATGAGGGATCTGGTGTTGTGAATCTGAATGTGGGGGTTGATACAGTTGGTGTGCATGCTGATCCCTTATCTATAACTGTTGTAGCAGGTTTAAGGGACTTGTTAGCCAAATTAGAAGGAGCAAAAGTCACGGGGGGAGTCGCCAATTCATGGGTTCCCACAGAATTGGTTAACCAAAATAGGGTATTAGGGATTGGTGGTGAGGGAATAAAGGATGTAGGGTCAGTACCTCAATCTCAAATGGTCGGTTTATCTCAGCAAAAGGGGACTAATGTTGATAACAAAACGGATGGGGGTCCTGAGCTGAAGATTGCTGACACGGCTTTGGCCAGGTCTTGTTTGTGTTCTATTGGGCCTTTGGGCATGCATTTGACGGTAGAGTTAAGAGAAAAGATATACAAGAGAGATTTTATTGAATTATTTTCCCTCCTTCCTCTTGATCAGTCTTTTGAGATACCTGAAGATTCAAAAAAGGATTCGGCCAAGAAGGAAGAGGAGGAAAGGAAAAGACGTTACAGAAAATTACCAAAAACATTTACTAACTGGTTCCAGGCTTTTGTTATTTATGCTAGTGTATTTGCTGTTAAGTTCCCTGATCAAGGAGCGGCCCTCTTTTGTTATTTAGATGAAATTGCAGCTGCTCAGAGAACATATGGTGGTATGGCTTGGTGGTATTATGATGAACAATTTAGACAACGTTTGTCGGTTAAGCCTGAGATGAAATGGGATGATCGTGATATGGGTCTATGGCTAAAAGTGATGACTCCGTTAAGGTCTTCGCAGCCCTTTCGAGGGAGTGCCGGCGGATCTCTTCAAAACGGTTCGTCGGCAACAGCCAAAAAAGGTTTCTGTTTTGCTTTCAATGAAAAGTTCTGTAAATGGGGAGCATCATGTAAATTCAGACACGAATGTTCTGGGTGTGGTGGATCCCACCCTTCCAGTAAGTGTTTCAAAAAGAACAAATTGGGAGGAACACAGGAGCTCCCTGAAAAAGGGATTAACTCCGGTGAGGCTAAGCGGGATGGAGCTGTGGCTCGTACTTTACGCTAAACAGAAAGGTTGTGGTGATAAGGCCTTGTTGTTGCTACATGGTTTTGAGTTTGGTTTCAGAATTCCATCTTCTGGAGGCGTTGTTCATTACAGGGGTAACCTTAAGTCTGCTAGGGAATGGCCTGAGGTTGTTAGGAGTAAGCTTGAGAAGGAGGTTTCTTTGGGTCGAATGGCAGGTCCTTTTAAAATATCTCCTATCCCCCATTTGCGTATTTCTCCTTTAGGAGTGGTTCCTAAGAAAGAGCCTGGTAAATTTCGTTTAATTCACCACTTATCATTTCCAAAAGGTGGATCTGTTAATGATGATATTCCGGATGAATTATCGTCTGTGTCTTATACATCATTTGACATGGCGGTTAAGTTGGTTAGAGAGGCTGGGCAATTCGCTTTAATGGCTAAAATAGATATTGAGGCGGCTTTTCGGTTACTTCCAGTTCATCCTTCTTCACATTATTTGCTGGGTTGTTGTTTTGAGGGTTTTCTCTACATTGACTTATGTCTCCCGATGGGTTGTTCTATTTCTTGTTCTCTGTTTGAATGCTTTAGTTCATTTTTGGAATGGGTTGTTAAATTCAGGTCTGGATTTTCGTCAGTAGTTCATTATCTGGATGATTTTCTTTTTGTTGGTCCCCATGATTCGGACGTTTGTTTGAAATTAAGGGATTGTTTTTATTCAATGGCATCTGATTTTGGGGTTCCTATTGCAATGGAAAATTCTGAGGGTCCAGTTACGGCCCTTAAATTTCTGGGTATTACAATAGATTCTGAAAGTATGGAATGTAGGCTACCTCTGGAAAAGATTGTGGATTTGTCAGAAATGATTCAGCAATTTTTGGCGGTCCGTAAGGTGACTTTGAGAAAAATGCAATCTTTACTTGGAAAGTTGAATTTTGCTTGCAGAATCATTCCTATTGGTAGAGTTTTTTCTAGAAGAATGTCATTGGCTACGTCTGGTATTAGTAAGCCTCATCATTTTGTAAGGATTAAAAAAGGTCACAAGGATGATTTGAAAGTTTGGTTGGAATTCCTTAAAAATTTTAATGGTGTTGCAATATTCATGGAAGCTAGGGTCTCTAATGTTGATTTGGATTTGATAACTGATGCAGCTGGGGGTGTTGGTTTCGGGGCTTATTTTCAAGGGCATTGGTGCGCTGAAGTGTGGCCTCAAGAGTGGGTCAATTTAGGTTTAACCAAGAACCTAGTTTTCCTTGAGCTATTTCCTATTCTGGTGGCTCTGTTTGTGTGGGAAGTGGATTTGATGAATAAATCCATATTGTTTCATACAGATAATATGGGTGTTGTTTCTGCTATTAATTCTTTATCTGCATCATCATTACCAGTTTTGCGTTTATTAAGAGTGCTAGTCCTGAAATGTTTAAGTATGAATGTTTTCGTCAGGGCAAAACATATCCCTGGTAAGCTTAATTTGATAGCAGATTCTTTATCTCGTTCACAGTGGTCTCGCTTTCGTGAGTTGGTGCCTCAGGCGGACGTAGTTGGAGCGACGTTTCCCGTCCAACTTTGGAAGCTTGGGACGGAGGATTGGCTGAATTAATTAAAAAATCTTTGGCTCCAGGTACTTGGACGTCCTATGTATCAGTTTGGAAGGAATGGGAAATGTGGTTATGTCAATCTGAAATTAAAGAAGGGTATGATGATGTCACGGGTTGCTTATTGGAATGGATGTGGCATTGGGGAAATGTGGGTTTGTCACCATCTAATATGGAAAGAAGATTGGCGGCCCTTGCTTTTAGATTTCGCTTATTAGGTTTGTCTGATGTTACAAAGGTTTTTTGGGTCCGTCAGGTTCTTAAAGGCTTGAAGAAAAAGACAAAGGTTAGAGATAAGAGAAGACCTATTACATTTTCTTTACTTCAAAAGTTTGGGTGGTATTAGCAGAGATTTGTGCATCAAGATTTGAATTAATATTATTTAGAACGGCCTTTGTATTGGCCTTTTTTGGGGCATTTAAAGTTTCGAAATTGGTAAGCCCTAGCAAAAAAGTGTCAGGTGGTTTACAAAAAGAAGATGTAATATGGAATGATAACAGAGTAGAAATATTACTGAGAAATAGTAAAACGGACATATATGGGAAAGGCAAGAACATAGTGCTATTCCCTAGTGGTGGTGAAATATGTCCATGTCAGGTAATGATGCTTTATGGGTCCATACGGCCTTTGCAGGATGGCCCTTTGTTGGTTCATTCAGACGGTTCTTTTTTATCACAATATCAATTTAGAGCCATTTTAAGAGGTTCAATTGTTTTATTGGGTCTTAATCCTTTAGAGTTTGGATCTCATTCTTTCCGGATTGGAGCTGCTACTGAAGCCGCTATGTTAGGTCTCAGAGAGGATATAGTTAAAAAGATTGGTAGATGGGGTTCAAGTCGTTATAAATCTTATTTTAGGCCTTTTTTAAGTATAAAAAAAAAAAAAAAAAAAAAAAAAAAAACCTTGAATAGAATGTATGTTTTGGAATGTTTGAGTTGTAATCATCCTGAACACTCCTTTTCTCTTATTTTAGGTGTAAAGATCGTATGGGTGATGGGGCATTCGTTTATATACTGGGCCAATGCTGAGGCCAGTAAGAAAATGGGCGGCCTTCAGCTTGGGTGTCCTGTGGATCAATGGGAGGTCAAATGGTTTGGGATTAGGGGGATGTGCTGGGAACTCTTTTTTCCGTTGTTTCTAGATTTTGGCAGAATGTTTCCTCGTCCTCAGGTTTTGATAGTGCATTTGGGGGGAAATGATTTAGGTATGATTCCTCAAAGGAACTAGTTAGAAGAATCAAAAGAGATCTGGGCAACATAAAGGAACTTCATCCTGAAATCAAAATAATTTGGTCACAGATTACTCCTAGGTTGGTTTGGAGATCAGCGAGGGATTATGATAGGCTAGAAAAGAGTCGTAAAAAAATTAACAAAATAATTAGCTCTTTTGTTAAGAGGTTTGGGGGAGGCGTAGTTTTCCACCCAGATTTTGAAGTAGATGGGGCTGAGGAATTTTATTTAAAAGATGGTGTTCATTTTAACCAATTTGGGCTGCAGCTATTTATTTTCGATATAAAAGAAGCTTTGGGAAAAATATTGGGTTTGGCGGGACTGGGCTGTTCGGTCAGTCCAGTCGGTGGCGGGGGTGCTAGTTCCCAGACAAATATGGTACGCAATATGGCCAAGTGATTTGGAGGATTTTAAGTAGTTGCCTCTCCATGGGGTGAGTGGACAACTGGTTTTATAGGGGCAAGGGGTTCCCTATTAAAGTTTAGGTGTACTTGGACGGACTCAACAGGGATATAGCTGAGTCCAGTTGTTGAATAACGGCCATCTTGTTTTTGTGGGGTTGGGAACTAGCACCGCTGTGGTTTATGTTTTATTTGTCAGTAATGTTATTTATGAACATCAGGTATGTTCTGTGGAAAAATGTTTGAAAATGTTTGAAAATATTTATTACTCAATATTTAAATTGTGTTGTTAATAAAATGGCTGCGGCCAAATTTTATACCAAAGCTGTGTGTAACTCTTTTATTTATGTTATTATTTTAACTTATAATGGTTATAAGATTAAGGCCGGGGATTGACGACTTTAAAGGTCAGGGAACCCCTGGGAGTTCGAAGTAACGGTAAGGGGACTTGACCGTTGGAGGAATTAGGCCTTGGGTGTGATTGGTTATTTACTGTAGGGGGCGGGCTTAGCACGCGCTGTTACGCATTTAAAGAAAGAGCGGGAGAATCTGTCATCAGAATAATTATCAAACCTTTCTAGAAAGTGCTCCCTCCCTCCCTCCCTAATCTTTGTTTTCCTTCCTTGTTCGTGTTTGTCGCAGCAAGGCGGGGGTGCTAGTTCCCAGACAAATATGGTACGCAATATGGCCAAGTGATTTGGAGGATTTTAAGTAGTTGCCTCTCCATGGGGTGAGTGGACAACTGGTTTTATAGGGGCAAGGGGTTCCCTATTAAAGTTTAGGTGTACTTGGACGGACTCAACAGGGATATAGCTGAGTCCAGTTGTTGAATAACGGCCATCTTGTTTTTGTGGGTTTGGGAACTAGCACCGCTGTGGTTTATGTTTTATTTGTCAGTAATGTTATTTATGAACATCAGGTATGTTCTGTGGAAAAATGTTTGAAAATGTTTGAAAATATTTATTACTCAATATTTAAATTGTGTTGTTAATAAAATGGCTGCGGCCAAATTTTATACCAAAGCTGTGTGTAACTCTTTTATTTATGTTATTATTTTAACTTATAATGGTTATAAGATTAAGGCCGGGGATTGACGACTTTAAAGGTCATGTAATATAAAAGTCTGAAACAATTTAATGGTGTTGTGAATATTCAATAAGTACAATCCATAAGTCCACCATATGGAAATAGTCATTTCTTGATCTATTTATCATAGCTGGGTCTAACGCATAAAAGCATGTATTTTCTAGCCCTGGTATTTGGAGTTTTTCGGTCTACGCTATTTGCGTGCATTAGGGAAATGTGTGTTTCGCGTGCACGAGCACGTCTTCCCCATAGAAGTCAATGGAGGCTCTAAAATTTGGTAATTTTTTTTTTCAAAGACTGGTTTTCCTCGTAAAGTGAGTGACGTCATGAGCTTGTGTGAAAAAGTAACTAAATCGTGTTGTTTTTGTAATAAATAACTTTTTTTTGTATGTCATGTGGTGTATATTGTTTGTATGCAACAAGTGTATATTTGTGATAAGCTTATTCGTTAGATGTAGGTATATGAGGGTCTTTTCCCGTGTGTCAATGTAAGTCAATGGTAAAATGGATTTGTGTTGTTTTTTTTCAAACACCCGAGATCTCACAACTTTGATCCTTTGTATTTTGATGAAACATTATTAAATCTGAGAAATAAGTATAAATAAATATAGTGTAGTGTTTGTATGAGTGTAAGTGTAGTTTGTGTAATATTTGTTTTGTGATTCGTGAATATTTATTTTGTCGGTATATGTTAACTACTGGGTCTGAGCTGTCGGTAGAAATTTGAGCGTTGGGTGATTTTTGAGTGTCAGTAAATGAACTCTAAATACCGGAGTCCATAAGAAACCAGCGTTAGGGGCCTCTAACGCTGGTTTTCATGGCTAACGCCAAACTCCAAATCTAGGCCTTAGACTCTTAGGAGCTTAACATATAAAATTACCTGGATCATCTAGATAGCTATTTCCTTCTAACCACAGAAAAAACTTTTTTGTTCTAACATAGTAAACTGTCTATAAAAGTATACTCTGGTCCTCAAGGGTGAACACCAAGGTATAACTTGAAACATGTGAGACCTGGGTATACAGCCACGATTTATAATGTTGTAAATAACAACATAACTTCTATTCTTCATGTATATTTTGTCAATACTTTTAAGAATGTACCTGTTATTCAGCCAAGAGACACGGTAACACTATTAAAATGCAATGCAAGACGAAATGGGGAAGTCTTAATTGAGGTAAACATCACAGCCTTAGAGTAGGTGACTTAAAATCACAGGTATATGTTGTCTGATCAATTCAAAAGAAGGTGCTGTAGCAGTTATAGGATATTACATATAAACAAAAAATAACTTGTGAGCATTAATATATACATATAAGAGGATAAACAGTGCATGGGTTCAAGCATTTGTTAGGATATTACCCTATACAGATATAAAAGCAGATTTGTTGCGGCATATGTCAGCAAGGATCCAACACACAAAAAAAATCTGTAAATAATTATATTTCTTGTCCTAAACTATGGGAGCTTCTCTCATGAGTGTAGAAATAATAGGTATATTATTTGTTTGTGAGTTACACTGCAATAGGACATCAAGTAAAAAAAAAACAAGAACATAAAAAGAAAAAAATAGCCATTTGGTTCCATAGAAGTTAACCTATGCCAATTCTAATATGAGGAAAAAGAACCTTACATATGCATTGGGACCTATATAATCTAGATAAATGTAAAAGAGATCTACTAAGGCCTTGGTGTCCATAGTAACAGGCTGCGTCTACATGTCCTGAATGTCTATGAATCTCTTCCATTTTCGGCTCAGCCTCACAGTTTGTAATATCTTCTGGCGGGTCGGCTCTAGCCAGACATGCACATTGCAGCAGCTTACCGGGGAGTCGGCCGCATCCCCCAGCTCGGCCACGGGTCACGATGGCACTATACTCCTGATGATCCTTACAGGGGCCCCTGTTAAGCTTCACACCAGGAGAGTGTTGAACCAAGGTGATCACGCCAGAACCTTCAGTATATACTGCGGGAGAGATATTCTTCCATACAGACATTGTAAGTGTGCTGGTCCGAGGTTTTATTTCTTTTTGCGTAGTGGTCGCTTTGATCGGTGGCCCCAGGGCTTTGGTTGGCTTAGGCAGGGATAGGGCATGCAGATCTGAAGGCTTTGTTTTGCTCTGTAAGCCTGTAGTATCCATATTAACCACCTTTAATTTTGGTGGTAAGAGTTTCCCCAATTTTTCACGCTCCTTGAGACTTGTCTCCTCTTGTAGGCTTAATTCACTTTCTGTTTGTATGTGGTATAGAGGCGCAGGTGTTTTCTTATTCGATGTTCCAGAGTTGCCTGAGAATGAAAGGGCTTTATTTCTATGTGTGTAGATCAACACCACATAATTGATGCAGTATACTTACTCTGAAAAAGTTCAGGGTCCGGCTCCCTCTTGTGAGTTAATCTGTGTGATATGTTGAGAATAGAGATTTCCCAAATCCAATGTGGCTGTGAATACAGAATAATGTACTCAAAATATGGTGTGATACTGGTGTAAAATGTGCAGTATACTTACTCCGATAAAATCGGAATCCAGCTCCTTGTGCAGCGCTCCCGCTGATATGGAAGAAAGAATCCAAAGGACAGCAAACAAAATTCGTATAAAATACAAATTTATTTAAAACATGTCACTATAGACAAATAGGTAAAAGCTCATAATAAAAAGCTCTACGCGTTTCAACGATATTACGTCTTTCTCAAGAGCAGTAAAATAATGAGATGCTGCCTTTGGGTTTACACAGGTGCTTTTTATACAAAAGTAATCAATGTTCATTTTCCGGTTTTACCGGAGCCAGACTCACAAAGTTATTAGATGCTAATATGTCAGCCGATTTTTTGTTTAGATTAATATTCA
The DNA here is from genome assembly GCF_027579735.1 of Bombina bombina. NCBI lineage: Eukaryota > Metazoa > Chordata > Amphibia > Anura > Bombinatoridae > Bombina > Bombina bombina. The sequence continues at coordinate 120,887,087 of NC_069508.1, forward strand.
AAGTTAACTTTTTTGTGTGCAGAAAATGCACAAGGTCTAATTGTAATTTAGATATATAAATCGGATGAAGATATTTAGAAATTTAACCTCGCTTGTTTAGGACCAATCAAAATCATTTGAATACAACAGTTCCCTTTCGAGTTCATGGTAAAACATAAGTTCCAAAACAGGTCCGCTTCTGTGTTGCGGTCACGTGTTGGTAGAAGGGCCAATCCTGGATAGTGTTCGGCAATCTTTTGTTTTCATTCCGATACAGATAGATTTTGCGGTTTTACGTCAGACATGGCAAACAATCCTGATTGGCATTCCATAGTCCTTGTTTGTATGTCCAGTGGCAATAGTTATTATGGAAATTGATCTGAAAATAATTGTGCAGATCACTAAAAGTTCACTTAGCAATGGATTATAGATTCACAACTTTATTTGATAAATGTTCTATTTCAGAACCATTATATTATTCAAGCGAGATTATTCGCTAGAAAACACTGAGTTATATGTTATAACATGAAGAAAAACTGATTATATGAATAAAATTACAAAAGTGATATATCACAAATGTGATACATATGTATGAAATTATATATTTGATTATAATTTGTAAAATGTCATAACAAATTTCATAATAAGAAAAATTAGTAAAAATAAGACTAAATAAGAAAAAATATGAAAAAATGTGAAAAAATATGAAAAATAAGAAAAAATAAGAGAAAAAAATCAAATAAAATCATAAAATAAAATAAAATGAAATAAAATAAAATAAAATAAAAATAAAATAAAATGAAATAAAATCAATGATACCTTTCTATATTACACAACTTGGGTCTCAAGAAACTTACAGATGGAATTATATGAAGGCCGCTACTCTGATGCCTATCCAAATTAAATGTTTTTTATTTTTGTAGCATTGGCAATTATTGAAGTGAATGGGAACACCATGATCATCCTTCTTTTTCTCTATTTTGTATAGATGTTCAAGTATTCTTGTTTTATTTTTTTCTTGCACCAAGAATGTGATATACTTACTACAATGTGAATGTAAAGTACAATATTTAGGCCAAACCTCAAGATTTATAAAAACAAGAATACTTGAACATCTATACAAAATAGAGAAAAAGAAGGATGATCATGGTGTTCCCATTCACTTCAATAATTGCCAATGCTACAAAAATAAAAAACATTTAATTTGGATAGGCATTGAAAAAGTCTGATGTGAGATAGAAAAAGCATTAAATAAGAGAGAATTATGGTGGATACACACATTAAAAACCTATGGCCACCATGGATTAAATAAAGACATCAGAGTAGCGGCCTTCATATAATTCCATCTGTAAGTTCCTTGAGACCCAAGTTGTGTAATATAGAAAGGTATCATTGATTTTATTTCATTTTATTTTATTTTTATTTTTATTTTATTTTATTTTATTTCATTTTATTTTATTTTCTGATTTTATTTGATTTTTTCTCTTATTTTTTCTTATTTTTTCATATTTTTTCTTATTTATTCTTATTTTTACTAATTTTTCTTATTATGAAATTTGCTATGTAATTTTACAAATTATAATCAAATATATAATTTCATACATATGTATCACATATGTGATATATCATTTTTGTAATTTTATTCATATAATCAGTTTTTCTCCATGTTATAACAAATAACTCACGGCTAGATTTAGAGTTCTGCGGCCAAAGGGGTGTGTTAGCTACGTGTGCTTTTTTTTCCCCGCACCTTTTAAATACCGCTGCTATTTAGAGTTCACAGAATGGCTGCGTTAGGCTCCAAAAAGGGAGCGTAGAGCATATTTACCGCCACTTCAACTCTCGATACCAGCGGTGCTTACGGACGCGGCCAGCTTAAAAAACATGCTCATGCACGATTCCCCCATAGGAAACAATGGGGCTGTTTGAGCTGAAAAAAAACCTAACACCTGCAAAAAAGCAGCGTTCAGCTCCTAACGCAGCTACTCCGATCAGCCAATAGAATGCGAGCTCAATCTGATTGCCTGATCGGATCAGCCAATCGGATTGAAATTGAATCTGATTGGCTGATTCCATCAGCCAATCAGAATTTTCCTACCTTAATTCCGATTGGCTGATAGAATCCTATCAGCCAATCGGAATTCGACGGACGCCATCTTGGATGACGTCATTTAAAGGAACCGTCATTCAGCGTGTAGGCGTCGGTAGAAGAGGATGTTCCGCGTCGGCTGGAAGATGATGGCTCCGGAAGAAAGAAGATTGAAGATGCTGCTTCATAGAAGACTTCATCCCGATGATGGACTTCTTCAGCGCCCGCTTAGATCAAGACTTCAGCCCGATGATGGATTTCTTCAGCCGCCGCTTGGATCCAGATCTCAGCCTGAGGATGGACGTCACTCTTCAGCCCCCCACTTGAGCTTGGATCAAGACATCGGAGGCTCTTCTGGACAGATCGGGACCCGGTGTGGTAAGACAAGGCAGGGAGATCTTCAGGGGCTTAGGGTTAGGTTTATTTAAGGGGGGTTTGGGTTAGATTAGGGGTATGTGGGTGGTGGGTTGTAATGTTGGGGGGGGTATTGTATGTTTTTTTTTACAGGCAAAAGAGCTGAATTCTTTGGGGCATGCCCCGCAAAGGACCCTTTTCAGGGCTGGTAAGGTAAAAGAGCTTTTCTATTTTAATTTTAGAATAGGGTAGGGCATTTTTTTATTTTGGGGGGCTTTGTTATTTTATTAGGGGGCTTAGAGTAGGTGTAATTAGTTTAAAATTGTTGTAATATTTTTCTAATGTTTGTAAATATTTTTTTATTTTTTGTAACTTAGTTCTTTTTTATTTTTTGTACTTTAGTTAGTTTATTTAATTGTATTTATTTGTAGGTATTGTATTTAATTAATTTATTGATAGTGTAGTGTTAGGTTTAATTGTAGATAATTGTAGGTAGTTTATTTAATTTATTTATTGATAGTGTAGTGTTAGGTTTAATTGTAACTTAGGTTAGGATTTATTTTACAGGTAATTTTGTAATTATTTTAACTAGGTAACTATTAAATAGTTATTAACTATTTAATAGCTATTGTACCTAGTTAAAATAAATACAAAGTTGCCTGTAAAATAAATATTAATCCTAAAATAGCTACAATATAATTATAATTTATATTGTAGCTATATTAGGGTTTATTTTACAGGTAAGTATTTAGCTTTAAATAGGAATAATTTATTTAATAATTTAATTATTTCGTTAGAATAAAATTATATTTAACTTAGGGGGGTGTTAGGGTTAGGGTTAGAATTAGCTTTAGGGGTTAAAAAATGTATTAGAGTAGCGGTGAGCTCTGATCGGCAGATTAGGGGTTAATACTTGAAGTTAGGTGTCGGCGATGTTAGGGAGGGCAGATTAGGGGTTAATACTATTTATTATAGGGTTATTGAGGCGGGAGTGAGGCGGATTAGGGGTTAATAACTTTATTATAATAGCAGCGCGGTCCGGTCGGCAGATTAGGGGTTAGTAAGTGTAGGTAGGTAGCGGCGACGTTGGGGGCGGCATATTAGGGGTTAATAAATATAATATAGGGGTCGGCAGTGTTAGGGGCAGCAGATTAGGGGTTCATAGGGATAACGTAGGTGGAAGCGGTGTGCGGTCGGCAGATTAGGGGTTAAAAAAATTGAATAGAGTGGTGGCGGTGTGGGGGGGGCCTCAGTTTAGGGGTACATAGGTAGTTTATGGGTGTTAGTGTACTTTAGAGCACAGTAGTTAAGAGCTTTATAAACCGGCGTTAGCCCAGAAAGCTCTTAACTACTGACTTTTTTCTGCGGCTGGAGTTTTGTCGTTAGATTTCTAACGCTCACTTCAGCCAAGACTCTAAATACCGGCGTTAGGAAGATCCCATTGAAAAGATAGGATACGCAAATGGCGTAGGGGGATCTGCGGTATGGAAAAGTCATGGCTGCAAAGTGAGCGTTAGACCCTTTCCTGACTGACTCTAAATACCAGAGGGCGGTAAAAACCAGCTTTAGGAGCCTCTAACGCTGGTTTTGACGGCTATCGCCCAACTCTAAATCTAGCCGTCAGTGTTTTCTAGCGAATTATCTTGGTTGAATAATATAATGGTTCTGAAATAGAACATTTATGAAATAAAGTTGTGAATCTATAATCCATTGCTAAGTGAACTTTTAGTGATCTGCACAATTATTTTCAGATCAATTTCCATAATAACTATTGCCACTGGACATACAAACAAGGACTATGGAATGCCAATCAGGATTGTTTGCCATGTCTGACGTAAAACCGCAAAATCTATCTGTATCGGAATGAAAACAAAAGATTGCCGAACACTATCCAGGATTGGCCCTTCTACCAACACGTGACCGCAACACAGAAGCGGACCTGTTTTGGAACTTAAATTTTACCATGAACTCGAAAGGGAACTGTTGTATTCAAATTATTTTGATTGGCCCTAAACAAGCAAGGTAAAATTTCTAAATATCTTCATCCGATTTATATATCTAAATTACAATTAGACCTTGTGCATTTTCTGCACACAAAAAAGTTAACTTTGAATATTAATCTAAACAAAAAATCGGCTGACGATATTAGTATCTAATAACTTTGTGAGTCTGGCTCCGGTAAAACTGGAAAAGAAACATTGATTACTTTTGTATAAAAAGCACCTGTGTAAACCCAAAGGCACGCGTAGAGCTTTTTATTATGAGCTTTTACCTATTTGTCTATAGTGATATGTTTTAAATAATTTTGTATTTTATGCGAATTTTGTTTGCTGTCCTTTGGATTCTTTCTACCATATCAGTGGGAGCGCTGCACAAGGAACCGGATTCCGATTTTATCGGAGTAAGTATACTGCACATTTTACACCAGTTTCACACCGTATTTTGAGTACGTTATTCTGTATTCACAGCCACATTGGATTTGGGAAATCTCTATTCTCAACATATCACACAGATTAACTCACAAGAGGGAGCCAGACTCTGAACTTTTTCAGAGTAAGTATACTGCATCAATTATGTGGTGTTGATCTACACACATAGAAATAAAGCCCTTTCATTCTCAGGCAACTCTGGAACATCGAATAAAAGAACACCTGCGCCTCTATACCACATACAACCACAATTTTAAGCAGTCTCATTTTGGGAGAGACTGATAGAAGGCAGCGGTACACACAGAGGGGAGTATTTTAACCATTTGTACATAGATATTGTTTGGTAACATCTAGCATATTGTGTATAATTGTTTTTGTGTTTAATTCACTTTCTGAAGGGAACATTCTGTTTCCTGGTGCCTCGAGTTTGCCGGCATTGCTCCACTGTGCTTGCAGGGTCTCTTCTAAGCGAGAAAAGTGCTCACATAGTAATCGATCTAATGCCTCTAATAAGGCTAGTGCAAAAGGCTCCATCATGTAGTTAAAAGTATGGATATTAGCTCACAGTGGGTATTTAATTCAGGAAATTAAGTTTTGAGTTGCTCTGATGGCATCACCCAGTTATTTGGGGAGGGGTTCATGTGCGGCAGCCCCAGTCCTACGCTTCACCACTCACACAGAAGAAGCTTCCAGGGCCTTGACACTAGGAGTTTTACATCAAGTTGCAAAATGGCTCCAGGATCTGTGCAGTAGCTTACTGCGTAGCTGTTTCAAAGAGCATAGGCGAGATCATAATCAATGCATCAGCTTCCAGCATGTGTCCAGATCAAATTGCTCACTGGAATATATATCTAGCTGCATTTGTTTTTCAAAAATTGATGTTTAATCCAGCATTAGGCTAGAAGCTTCATGAAAATGCGTCTTGACACTTTGAGATCAGGCTCCACCCCCTCGCAATTTTGGTTTTTTTTATAATTTTATTAGATAGTGAGTGTAACTTACTTTGAAATGTATTTTTGATGTGTTTTGTGAGACTTTTATGTTTTGCGAAACAGTCAACCAGAGCTCTGAAGTCACGGTAATCATTCTAGATTAAATCGGGATCATGCTCAAATGATCGTGTTTACTTTCAACTTGTAATATAAGCGTAAGGCCCGATGAGCACAAACCCTCACGATAAACCCCTTATTGCTCGGGCGCAAACATTTGCGCTCCACTCGTAATCTAGCCCAGAATGCAGGAAAATGTGAAAGATACTTAAACAAAAACAAAAGATTTGTACAACATAGAAAGTTTATATCTAAGAATAAACTTTAATTTCAAAATAAATAGTATAATATATAATATTATTCCCTTTATGTGTGGTTTTCAGTTCGTGTAATAATTTACAGGTCTAAATAAATAAAAGAAAAAGATCTTGTAATTTGTTTTTTTATTTTCTGTAATTTAGTGTTTGTTTTTGTAATTTAGCTAATTTTATTGAATTTAGTTAATTGTATTTAATTTAGGGATTTTTTTTAATTGTAGGGTTAGGTTAGGTGTTAGTGTAACTTAGGTTAGGTTTTATTTTACAGGTCAATTTGTATTTATTTTAGCTAGGTAGTTATTAAATAGTTACTAACTATTTAGTAACTATTCTACCCAGTTAAAGTAAATACAAACTTGCCTGTAAAAAAAATTAAACCCTAAGATAGATACAATGTAACTATTAGTTATATTGTAGCTAGCTTACAGTTTATTTTACAGGTAAGTATTTAGTTTTAAATAGGAATAATTTAGGTAATAATTGTAGATTTTATTTAGATTTTAATTATATTTAAGTTAGGGGGTGTTAGGGTTAGACTTAGGTTTAGGGGTTAATAAATATAATATAGTGGCGGCGATGTTGGGGCGGCAGATTAGGGGTTAATAACATTATGTAGGTGTCAGCGATGTTGTGGGCAGCAGATTAGGGGTTAATAAATATAATGTAGGTGTCAGCGATGTTGGGGGCAGCAGATTAGGGGTTCATAAGTATGATGTAGGTGTAGGTTAATAAGTGTAAGATTAGGGGTGTTTAGACTCGGGGTTCATGTTAGGGTGTTAGGTGTAAACATAAAATGTGTTTCCCCATAGAAATCAATGGGACTGCGTTACTGAGCTTTATGCTGCTTTATTGCAGGTGTTAGACACATTTTCTCAGCCGGCTCTCCCCATTGATGTCTATGGGGAAATCGTGCATGACCAGCTCACCGCTGACTTAAGCAGCGCTGGTATTGGAGTGAGGTATGGAGCACAATTTTGCTCTACGCTCAATTATTGCCTTTTAATGCCGGGTTTTTAAAAACCTGTAATACCAGCGCTGTATGTAAGTGAGCAGTGAGAATAAAGTGCAAGTTAGTACTGCATCCCTCTTACCGCAAAACTCGTAATCTGGCCGAAAGGAAGTAGCAATTCACCTCCTGGTGTCTTTAAAGGGTTATAAAACCCCTTTTGTGATTCAGATAGAGCATCCCATTTTAAAAAAGGTTCCAACTTCTGTTCTCAAATTTGCTTAATTCCTGTGATATTATTTGTTTAAGAGATACCTAGGTAGGCATCTGGAGCACTACATTGTAGGAAATTGTTGCCATTTAGTGCTCTTACAAATGGATACAATTCTTGCAAAACTGCTGCAATATAGTGCTCCAGAAATGGGGCAGCCCCTGAGCAGACATTGCTGCTTTTCAACAAAAGATACCAAGAGAATGAAGAAAAATTTGATAATAGAAGTAAATTAGAAAGTTGTTTAAAATAGTATGTTCTATCTGAATCATGAAAGAAAAATGTGGGTTTCATATCCCTTTGACTGAAAATTGATCTGTATTATCTTGTTGCTTAAATATCATCTCTTGCTTTAAAAGGATGTTAAAGTGAATGTCAACTTTCATGATAAAGTGCCCATTTTTTTAAAAACCTATTAAAAACAGGGGCATTTTCATTCATGAAAGTTTACATTGCACCGGATTTTACAAATACTTACCTTCTTCTCCTGAAATGCCTGAATGCCGATCCAACGCCTGCAGGTCCTCTGTACTTTGTCAGCAATGACGAAACCGGCTTCCTCCAATCACAGCTTCCCCCCAGGAGCGTTCATCTGGTGAAGCCAAGCTGTTATTGGAGGAAGCCGTTTATGTCTTTGCTGTGTAAATACAGCAGGAAGAAGCAGGCGGGGGCATCGGCGATCCAGCGTTTCAGGAAAAGAAGGTAAATATTTGTAAAATCTTGTGCAATGTTAACTTTTGCCCCTGTTTTTACTAATTTTTAAAAAAAAAAAAAAAAACAGGCACTTTATCATGAAAATTGACATTCACTTTAAACTCAAGTTTTAAATCCCCATATTCACACCTAATGCTCAGCACCTGTCACGTATCCATTTATATCAAAGTCCATTCATAGACCCACTGCTAATTGCCTCCGTAATATATGCCCTTTGACGCTGTTCAGTACACACACCACAGAGACAAAACTTATTGAGATACTACTCACATACGCCTTTGTCCGGAACTCATCTCCATATAAAGTGCAAACAAAATGCAAACAAAAGCAGTGTTCACCTGTATTCTGCCCTGGAGACTCCACTATCGCGGAAAGTCCGGCTCTTCCTTTCTCGGCGTCCTGTTCGTCTCTGCTGTCCTTCCGTGTGTACCGGGCATTCCTCCGTCACAGTGCTTGCAGTGGGGCGTGGTGGAAACCGCTATACTGTGTGTGCTCTCCAATGATTACTCAGATACTCCTTTGACAGCAGAAATGAAGCACCATCACAGTTATGCGATTAAAAAAGCTTGCCTTTATTTTCAGAACAGCAATTAAGATATTCACATGTTCAGCTTAGGATGGAAAGTTTTGGGATGTTCCCAGTGACCCACTGACGCGTTTCGGCTCACTGGCCGTAATTGTAGTGTGGTCTGTATAGCCACTTTCGGCTCTTTTTAAATCTATAGGACCTTGCCTATTGGTTAAAACCAAAAACCTGGGAATTTACCCATTTCTTCCCAATATACTTATGCAGAAATACTATTCTACTTGTGCTTTCCATAGACAGTTAATTCATTTATGTACATAACATATTCTCTATAGCATAATTTCCTAATTTAACAATAATAGTGACAATAAAGGTTACATTGTGAGACTTATATAATTTAATATAGATAATTGTCAACTCTTTCCTCATCAACTGTATTATTCTTAGCCATACCGTGTGACCTATACAGATAAATAACCGCAGTAACAAATACAAATATCCCCTTATTTGGTTTCATTGTATGCACTTTTCTTCCTCAATCCAATTGGGCTAAACTAGCTCTTGGAATGTATTTGGAAATTAAGATTTGTATTTGTATTTATTGTATCATAATTTTATTAAATACTTCAGACAGTCAACATCATATTGATTTGTTTGTTTTATTCTTTGATACACAGTCTATTGCCAAAAATTTATCAGATCATATTCTGAATTTAATCCTTGTGGCAATCTGGTCTTTAGTCTGTGTATCCAGAATATTTCTCTCTTAGCTAAAATAGACTCTCCCTATCCCCTCCTCTTGAGCCCATTTGTACATTATCTATTATTGTCCATCTTAGAGTTTTACTGCTCTTATTATGATAGTTTTTAAATCCCCATAACATACATATTTTTAAAAATACATTGTATTTTTATTTTCATTTTGCCCACTCTTTCTGAAAAATACATTTTAAAAATGTATTTCTTTTTTGTTCCACTGCCCCTGAGAGGCTGGTATTATTTCTTTAAATCCCTGTCCTTCCAACACGATACACAGCACATTTCTATTTCAAATTTGGCATTTTTTCAATAAACTTGTATCAGCAAAAATACATCTAATAAAATATATCACTGTTTTTTTTAGTGAGCGCTTTCACTGGGCACATGCATGTGATGCATATTTAGATATGCTCCATGGACCAGCAAATTAAACAGTTGATACGCTTAGAGGACAGGGTGTGTCATTATGGAATGGGTGATGGTTTGATTTACACTCTACAAGCCACTGCTAGCTTTCTAAGCAGACAGATTGTTTCAAATTCAGGTGAATGGAGCATATCAAGGTATGTTTCACGTGCACATGCACGTTAAAACCACACGTTAAAAACAGCAATATCTTTTTATTAGAAACATTTTTGCTAATACAAGTATATTATAAAAATGCTTCTATTTACAACTGGAAAGCACTGATGTGCATTACAATTTTGACTAGAATGTCTATTTAATGGCCCCTATTTATCAAAGGTCTGTCGGACCGGATCCGACAGTGTGGATCAGGTATGACAGAGCTCGCTGAATGCGGAGAGCAATACGCTCTCCGTATTCAGCCAATTGGCCGCCAGCAGGGGGTTGTCAATCAACCCGATCGTACTCGATCGGGTGGATTTGTGGCGATGTCTGTCTGCCTGCTCAGAGCAGACGGACAGATTATGGAGCAGCAGTCTTTAGACCGCTGCTTCATAACTGGTGTTTTTGGCGAGCCTGCAGGCTCGCAAAGAAACACGGGCCCTCAAACTCCATCCAGAGCTTGATAAATGGGCCCCAATGTACAGTATGTCAAGTGACAAAAAATCTGAGTTTAAACAGCATTGAAATAAAACCCCATGAAATATTATGTTATATTACATTATATTATATTAAGAACTAAAACTAACATTAAAATATATTATTTTGTCTCTAAATGTACTATTTTTTATTGTAAGGATATGTGATGTGTTTCTGTATTTCTCTTATGTTAAATAAATATTCTTTAGTAATGACATTCATTGTTTTTTGTTGAACAACTTGCTTCTGAAAAGATTGTTTTTATTCTGAAAAAATAAACTTTAAAACAAACACAAAAATGTATAATAATCTTCAGAACCTACCATCAAGACACATAAACACTTGCTACAGTACTTTTAATTGCTTTCCAGAATATTACTGTTTCTGAAAAAAGGTTAATGGTTAATTAAGGTACCTCAGATTCCCCTCAGGGGTGGGGCTTCTTTACATCATCATCCGCATCATTATTGTCTTGTGATAGATGTTCCACCCTTTGCTAGCTCTAAAATGGAGGTTAAACACTGTCGGCTAGATTATGAGTTTTGCGTTATGACTCATAACGCTGCTTTTTCACTACCGCTGCTATTACGAGTCTTGTAGGTATAGCTGTACCGTACACTTTTTTGGCCGTAACACAACGTAACTACCGCACCTTTCAAAAAGTCCTTTTTCAATGGGACTTCCATAGCGCCGGGTATTACGAGTTTTGCCTGGGAGGCCAAAAAGTGAGCGGCACAGTCTATACCGACAAGATTCGTACCGCCATCTAAAGTCAGTAGTTATGAGCTTTGCGCAACAAAGCTGTAGCATGAAACGCATAACTAACGTGTTACAAAGTAAACTAAACACCCATAAACTACCTATTAACCCCTAAACTGAGGCCTTCCCACATCGCAAACACTATAATAAACATATTAACCCCTAATCTGCCGCTCCGGACATCGCCATCACTATAATAAACATATTAACCTCTAAACTGCCACACTCCCGCATCATAAACACTAGTTAAATATTATTAACCCCTAATCTGCCGCCCCCAACGTCACCGCCACCACTATACTATAGTTATTAAACCCTAAACCTAACCCTAAGTCTAACCCTTACACCCCTAACTTTAATATAATTAAAATAAATCTAAATAAACCTTACTATCATTAACTAAATAATTCCTATTTAAAACTAAATACTTACCTGTAAAATAAACCCTAAACTAGTTACAATATAACTAATAGTTACATTGTAGCTATCTTAGGTTTTATTTTTATTTCACAGCTAAGTTTGTATTTATTTTAACTAGGTAGACTAGTTAGTAAATAGTCATTAACTATTTACTAAATATCTAGTTAAGATAAATACAAATTTAACTGCAAAATAAAACCTAACCTGCCTCACACTAACACCTAACATCACACTAAAATTAAATACATTACATTAATTAAATACAATTAACTAAATTACAAAAAAATAAACACTAAATTACACAAAATAAAAAAGAAATGATCAAATATTTACTAACTAATTACACATAATCTAATAGCCCCATCAAAATAAAAAAGCCCCCCCCCCAAATAAAAAAAAACCTAGCCTAAACTAAACTGCCAATAGCCCTTAAAAGGGCCTTTTGCGGGGCATTGCCCCAAAGAAATCAGCTCTTTTACCTGTAAAAAAAAATACAAACAACTGCCCAACAGTAAAACCCACCACCCACACAACCAAACCACCAAATAAAATCCTATCTAAAAAACCCATGCTCCCCATTGCCCTGAAAAGGACATTTGGATGGGCATTGCCCTTAAAATAGAATTTAGCTATTAAACCCTTAATTAAACCTAACACTAACCCCCGAAGATCCACTTAAAGTTTTTGAAGACTGTACATCAATCCTCATTAAGCCGGGAGAAGTCTTTATCCAAGGGGCAGAAGTCCTCAACGAAGCCGGGAGAAGTCTTCATCCAAGCGGCAAGAAATCATTCTCCAGGCGGGCAGAAGTCTTCATCCAGGCGGCATCTTCTATCTTCATCCTTCCAACACGGAGCAGCTCCATCTTCAAGACATCCGGCACGGAGCATACTCTTCATACGGTGCCAGCCGTACACTGAAGGTTCTTTTAAATGACATCACCCAAGGTGGCGTCCCTTGAATTCCGATTGGCTGATAGAATTCTATCAGCCAATCAGAATAAAAAGGGTAAAAAATCCTATTGGCTGATGCAATTAGCCAATAGGATTGAGCTTTAATCATATTGGCTGATCCAAACAGCGCCAATAGGATTGAGCTCCCATTCTATTGGCTGATTGGAACAGCCAATAGAATACGAGCTCAATCCTATTGGCTGTTTGGATCAGCCAATAGGATTAAAGCGCAATCCTATTGGCTGATTGCATCAGCCAATAGGATTTTTTACCCTTTTTATTCCGATTGGCTGATAGAATTCTATCAGCCAATCGGAATTCAAGCTTTACGCTCCTTTATTGCAGGTGTTAGGCTTTTTTTTAGCTGGCTCTCCCCATTGATGTCTATGGGGAAATCGTGCAAGAGCACGTAAAACCAGCTCAAAGCAGCTCTGGTGTTTGTGTGTGGTATGGAGCTCAACACAATCATATTGCCTGCTAACGCAGGTTTTTGGAAAACCTGTAATAGCAGTGCTATTAAAGGTGAGCTGTGGAAATAACTTGCAAGTTATAACCGAGCAGCTCATAATCTGGCCGTCTGATATCTAAAAATGGCCACTTCCAAAAAAAGAGCAGTATTATTACAGTTTGTAGTGTTTTTATATAGTGTATACTGTTCGTGTGGTGTGTGTCTTTAGTATGTGTTGCCTAACTTCAATAACATGGCTCAACATTTCAAGTCCTAACCTAGTAGCCAGGCCAAAATGTTGCTCATCACTTCTGATTCCACCCAACACCGGCCCAAACCACACCCACTAGAAACCTACACCACATCCACTACCCCCACCTCCTCTTTGCAAATGTTTAATTTTAATTAATTTTTATTAATTAATTGTAAAAAAAACATATTGTGGAGAAATGTATTTTTTTTAAAAAAATTTAAACCATAATCAATTAAGGGGCTATTTATCACACTGTGCGTGTCAAGTTGCACACTTATTACAAGTTGAAATTAAAACCTGATACGAACATAGAATATTGTAACCGCGTTAATATATTCTTAACAACCTACACGCCTGCAAACCCAATAGTATTTTCTCAAGTGCAATAACCTGAGATGGAAGAAGAATATTTCACATTGCAAAATTGTTCACGTAGAAGAATATGTTCTATTTATTCTTAAATACTGATATATATTTATCTGATGGTATTTTGATAAAATATATATCTATATAGATCATTATATATAGGTGTGTGTGTGTGTGTATATATATATATATATATATATATATAAATACAGTATCTCACAAAGGTGAAGTACACCCCTCACATTTTTGTAAATATTTTATTATATCTTTTCATGTGACAACACTGAAGAAATTACACTTTGCTACAATGTAAAGTAGTGAGTGTACAGCCTGTATAACAGTGTAAATTTGCTGTCCCCTCATAATAACTCAACACACAGCCATTAATGTCTAAAACCGTTGGCAACAAAAGTGAGTACACCCCTAAGTGGAAATGTCCAAATTGGGCCCAAAGTGTCAATATTTTGTGTGGCCACCATTATTTTCCAGCACTGCCTTAACCCTCTTGGACATGGAGTTCACCAGAGCTTCACAAGTTGCCACTGGAGTCCTCTTCCACTCCTCCATGATAACATCACAGAGCTGGTGACCTTGCACTCCCCCACCTTCGGTTTGAGTATGCCCCACAGATGCTCAATAGGGTTTAGATCTGGAGACATGCTTGGCCAGTCCATCACCTTTACCCTCAGCTTCTTTAGCAAGGCAGTGGTCATCTTGGAGGTGTGTTTGGGGTTGTTGGAATACTTTTGGGGTCATGTTGGAATACTGCCCTGTGGCTCAATGTCCGCTTCAGTATGTCACAGTACATGTTGGCATTCATGGTTCCCTCAATGAACTGTAGCTCCCCAGTGCCGGCAGCACTCATGAAGGCCCAGACCATGACACTCCCACCACCATGCTTGACTGTAGGCAAGACACACTTGTCTTTGTACTCCTCACCTGGTTGCCACCACACACGCTAGACACCATCTGAACCAAATAAGTTTATCTTGGTCTCATCAGACCACAGGACATGGTTTCAGTAATCCATGTCCTTAGTTTGCTTGTCTTCAGCAAACTGTTTGCGGGCTTTTTTGTGCATCATCTTTAGAAGAGGCATCCTTCTGGGATGACAGTCATGCAAACCAATTTTATGCAGTGTGCAGTGTATGGTCTGAGCACTGACAGCCTGACCCCCCATCCCTTTAACCTCTGCAGCAAACACATTTCCCTATGTGAAGAACATTGGAATGTGAAATATTTACAGTACATACATCGTTTATTAAATATGACTTATAAAACACTTTATTAAATATGAATATTGCATAATATGATTTTATATGTTTTCAGCTACTTGAGGGCAAAGGGCTTCAATTCACTTATATATATGTCTTGATGTAAATAAATACATTTGGATTTATTTACATATAGACATAAATTTAAATGTCTATATTTAAATAGATACACATGTACACACACACACATAACTTTTTATTGCATTTTTTTTTGATAATAATTAATTAATAATTAATATTTTTATTAGTTTTATTATGAGTGTAACTTTACTTTTAAATGCAACTTTTTAGTTGAGCTTAACAGTTAACCAGAGATCTGAATTTGTGTTAAATTAAATTGCACTCAAGCAAACATGTTTACTTTCAACTCGTAATATTCATGCTATTTCTGATGCCCACAAAGAACCGCAATAAACCCTTTTTCACTTGTATGGAACAGTTGACACTCAACTCGTAATCTAGCCTTAAGTCCTTTTAATACAATTATCAAAAATATATACATTTGCTGGTTATTTGGCACAGTGTATAGACAGCATTTATCTTCCTCTCACATAATGCAGAGCAGGTTCAATCTAAGGCAGCAGGGAAATGTAACAGAACTGTTGCCTACACTTTTTCTCAATCCTCCATGCCAACACTACAGTACTCCACCATCAAGCTGACGCTCCATCTTCATGGTGGCATTTCACCGCTGCACCTACGCACCTATCCTTCAATATAATTTAATACTGACAAAAAATTGTGGGAAGGTGTATCACATTAATCCCCTTCAGAAAAATGTGACTTGTTCATTCTACACACTCAACAGAAAATAGGGCTGGTCTTTAATTTTTTCAGGGCTGCTTTTCATTCTGGCTGTGTAGATAGATAGAAAGATAGATAGATAGATAGAATAGATAGATAGATGATAGATAGAATATATCTATATACCAAAAGTAAGTAAAAATATGCTGCCATTGATATACTTGCTGAATCAACCACATTTGGCAATTAGTGTAAATGACCAACTAATGATCAAAATACCTCTTACTTGATATGCAATAAAAACTAAATTGTGTAAAACTGCAAAAATCATGTGTCCAAAAGCCTAAGGGGCCACTGACATAACGCTCTCTGGTTTTGTGAGGTTTTCTAAGAAATCTCACATGTACTATGAAACCCCCGTTTAGCTGTAGAACACTGTGTCTGATGGTGGGCTGAAATAGGCTCTTCCATAGGTGTTGCTGACATTTTTTTCACCACCTGGCATATTCTCTAAATATTTTCCCTCTGCAGTATCGCAGTTTTTTTATCGCGAACTGAAAGGTGCAGAGATTGTGTAAAAATACAAAAAATATTATTACCCTCATAGAAAAGCACATGAATTCAAAAATAGAGGTGATTGTAATATACTATTAATCTGATTTGTATTGGCTGCAGGATTAAATGTTTTAGTGCGCCCCTCCACCCTGCTAACTTCACTCTCCCCGGTGAAGTTCTCCTTTTCACTTTCTAAGAAAGACATCCCACAACTTCCATAAGGGCAACCCTTAGAAGTATTACTGTGGTATCTAATCCATAAAGTTACAAATGAGTTACTAACAATCTCCTTTCTGCTAAAAAGAAAGGCTACTACTCTATGACTCATCTTAATTGACCTCTCTGCTGCCTTTGACACTGTCGACCATTCCATTCTCCTATGGAGTCTCAGGTCTCTTGGGCTCTGTGACACTGCCTTCTCCTGGATTCACCCTTATCTCTCTAACATATCCTTCTCCATCTCTTTTGCTGGTGGCGACTCCTCTCTATTGCCTCTGTCTGTTGGAGTACCTCAAGGCTCTGTCCTGGGTCCTCTACTCTTCTCTATTTACACTTCATCACTGGGTAAACCTATTAACAGCTATGGCTTCAACTATCACCTCTATGCTGATGATACCCAGATCTACCTATCCACCCCTGCACTCTCTCCTTCTATCAATTCTCACAGCAGTGACTGCTTTTCTGGCATTTCCTCCTGGATGGCCTGTCACAACCTAAAAATAAACATGTCCAAGACCAAACTACTTCTAATCCCCCTCACTAACTCTACTCCAGTTTCTAATTTTTCTATAACTGTTGGTGGCACCCATATTTCCCCATCACCCCAAGTCCACTGCCTTGGAGTCACACTTGACTCAAATCTGTCCTTCATTCTCCACATCCAATTGCTCTCTTCATCCTGCCACAACCACCTTCGCAATATCTCCAAAATTCGCCCATTTCTGAGCAATGAAACTACTAAACAGCTAATCCACTCCCTGGTAATTTCCCGAATTGACTACTGTAATAACGTACTAACTAGCCTCCCTCTCTCCCACCTTTCTCCCCTTCAATCCATCCTAATTGCATCTGAAAGGCTAATCCACCTCTCTCAATGCTTTATTTCTGCAGCACCTCTCTGTGAGTCCTTCACTGGCAGCAGAATTAAATTCAAAATTCTCACCCTGACCTATAAAGCCCTCGCCAATGCTGCCCCACCCTACCTGTCCTCACTCATCAACAAATATACTCCAGCTTGAGGATCCCTCTAAGATCCAACAATGACCTGCTCCTTGCATCCTCTACCATCACCTCCTCCCATGCTAGACTACAGGACTTCTCTTGTGCGACACCAACCATCTGGAATGCACTTCCTAGAGCTGTGAGATTTTCCCCTAACCTCTTCTCCTTTAAACGTTCCCTAAAGACCTTTTTGTTCACGGAAGCTTATCACCCGATAATGAACTTCACTTACCTAACAGTTCCCCTCATCTATCTCCTCACTAATATCATTCTCACCTTTGCAGTCCCCACCTAATGTTTCCCATCCTCCTACCCATCTAGATTGTAAGTTCCAGCGGGACAGGGCCCTCAATTCCCCCTGTATTTGTCTGTAAAATTTTGTCTTTTATCGTATTGTTTCTCCATTGTACTGTTATCCTTGTACCCATGGGCAGCGCTGCAGAATAATAACAATAATAATAATAATGAGTGTTATTCATACTTGTTCATGCAGGCGGGGCAAGGAAATCACCTTTGCTGAACCAAAAAGGTGGATCCAATAACCATAAAAAGTAAATTGTGGCACCAAAATGACAGTTTTACATTTTTAAAAAATATTTACTTAGGGTTACAATAAAGGTAGTGATTTGAAATGTTACCACTAGAGAAGCAATCTGCTATCCTGTCCTTGCAAATTAAATAATATTAGTGTAGCAGTGGACATTTCTAACTTCCTATTTTGAAGTGTGTGACATTTTAAATAGCAATGTTGCTTGTGAAATTTTGATGCTGGTAATATTTTACTATTAAATGAAACTATGAATTTCCATTGGTCAGGCTACAGTGACAGGGTATCTCATGACCCACTGAAGTTATCACTGCAAGATGTTTTCTAATTTTTCATTTATGCATTTTTGTTGGTAACTATCACTGCTTATGTGGATTTCTATAGTAAAAAAAGCAGAAAAGTGTGTATAAACCTTTAGACTTAGGCAGCTAATAAAAAAGAGAATACAACAGATTATGCCCAGACAATTGTGTTTAAGTACCTCTTAGGCTGTAATTTCTAGATAACAAATGATCTGCCAATAAGACATTGCAAGCATTTTTTCTTCTAGTAACAGATTACAAGTGGTGCACTAACAGTTATGAACGAGGGAAAAGGGGTTAATCGTGGATGTTTGTGCGCATCGGGTTTAGCACTCATATTACAAGTTGAAAGTAAACGCGAACGTGTGAGCGCAATTGTGATTAATGCTATAATGATTACCGCGTCCTCAAAGCTCTGGTTAATTGTATTGCGAAACAAAAAAGTTTCACAAAACACATCAAAAATACATTACAAAAGTACAGTCATGCTAATAATAAAACACGTATGAGTGCAATCTCAATTAACGCTAGAATGATTCGGGTCCTCAGAGCTCTGGTTAAGTGTTTTGCAAAACAAAAAAGTGTCACAAAAGACATTACAAAAGTACAGTTACACTCATAATAACACCATCTAATAAAAGATATTTTTTTAAAAATCGCACAAATTTTAGAAGGGCTCAAAGATAGTTCTTAGGTATGAAAAAAAAGTCAGACAAAAAGGCTTTAACAAAGAGATAACTACATATACATGTCTAAATATGTACAGTATATGTATGTATGTATATATTATATATATATATATATATATATATATGTATTTATTTATATGTTTATATAAGTTGTTACAAACCTATATGCACATATAAATAAATACATATGTACACACACACACACATATATATATATATATATATATATATATATGAAGAGAGGGGGTTGTAGGTAGTTGCGCCAAAATTAGAGCAGTAGTAGTTGTACAATGAAATGCTCTATGAAGATGTCCAATGCCTGCTGCTATTAGTGATGTCTCATTCCTCCTTGGTGAGACTAAAAAATGGTAAAAGGTAGAATCGGGTGTGTTCTAATAGCGCTTGCAGAAGATGTTCCTCATAAGCAAGTAGGGGGTAGGAAACAGAAATGGGAATATCCCCAGATGAGTGTTGAGTTATTGAGATAAAAATAAGTGATAATAAATGCTCACCTGTAGGATCACAGGGACCAGCGATCAGCGACGAGTGGAAATAAGTGGTGTGTGTTGACACCAAACACGAACACCACATATGAGGGAGACAGGAGAATATGCACCCAAAATTATATATATGAGTATATATAAAATGATATGTAAATTGATAATGATGATTATAAATATACAAGACCAAGAGACAACCACATGGTTACTGTGGAAACGGTTACTGTGGAAACGGAGGCTACTTGTGGGAATTTCCAGTTCTTACCACACTGTATTTGTGGACAGAGGGTAGAAATGAAGGAAGTTCCTATTTAGTATGAGCTGATAACCAGAATAAAAATACTAAAAAATCTTTTTATTTATATAGATATAAAAATGTATACGTGAGTATGGATCAAAGGTATTGAAAAATACAAAATGTTATATTTAAAAACAATTTTATTATTCCCATTAAAATATAAAATATAAAAATATATAAATAACAAGTTAAATATATAAAAAATAGTATGCTGATATGCTAATAAGGGAGATGTGGTACGAAAGTCAGTTGCCAAAAAAGTAAGTGGCCAAGCGGCACGGCAAAATATGGTAACGTGCAGATGGCAGTTAACTTACTTAAGTATAGTGCTGGGCAGGAGGGACCACTGAAGGTATCCTAGGAAAAAAAAAAAAAGTAGAAATATAGCTAAGAAAAATATCGCTGCACGGAGCAGCTTGTAAACAGTCCTCAGCGTGTGAATCGGAATTCCCGGATGTGACGTCACGAACGTGCGTCATGTGCCTTACGCGTTTCGTGAGCGTATCAGCTCACTTCTTCAGAGGCTAAGGGATCTGTTAGCATCCTGGTTGCCCTTAAATAGCGTCAGGCTATTTAATCAGGGAAAGGGAGGAGTGTGTCCTGATCTGATTAATCAGATGTATATCTTTGGCGCAAAAGGTATTTTCGAAAACGGTTGTTTGCTCAAAAGTTGGTGTTTTAAAAAAATATAAATATTTGGGTATTAAAAGAATATATATATGAGATTGGGGTCACATTAAAACACTATCTGTATAAAAAAGGGGGGCCATATAATAATTAAAAATTGAAGGATGTCGTTTGGGACATTACTAGGTATTAAAGTGTAATGATATATCAGAAAATATATATATATATATATATATAATATATATATATATATATATATATACCTGATATCTGGCCGAAGATGAGTTACCAAGGATAAAATACAGAACAATAAGTATTTGTGAAAGGTGTGGAAAAGAGGTTTATATGAAATATAAAATATTAGAATATGAAAATAAGAAAAATATGAAAAAAACTAACTAAACTGAAAATAAAATTAAAGTTAACTGGCATGTTTGAATGTAGGATAAAAATATGTATATGTGATTACGTCTAAACCTATTAATATGTAAGAATATAATAATCAATAGGAATAATAGAAACCAGATTTATATTAATATAATTGGGTTCGAGGTGTGTTTTTTTCTTCAAAGGAAGGCTGCTAGATCTATATCTGTATTCAGGCCATATGGTTTCCCTAGTTTTCAATTTGTGGATCCAGTATGTTTCTCTCTTTCTTAACTGGAGTAACCTATTTTCTCCTTTTTTATATTAGAATATGTTCGATGGCCTTAATCTTTAGGCCTTCCACACTTTTTTTCGTGGAATTCCTCGAAGTGGGTACCAATGCCATACTCTGGTTAATCACTGGTGATGTTGTTTGTATGTTCTAAGAATCTGGTTTTCAGTGTTCTTTTCGTTCTACCTATATATATTTTATTACAACTACAAGTTAATTGGTAAACAACAAATTCGGATTTGAAGTTCATCAAACTATTGATTTCAAATTTGTTGTTTTCATTGTCTGTAATCCATTTGTTTTCTTCCTTTTTTTAACTGATATGTCGCAACACACGCAGTTTTTCCGGTTACATTTATAGAAACCTTTAGTTTTGGTTTTTAGCCAATTTTCCTGAGTTGGTGCTTTTTTTAGTTTTTAGTTTAGTAGGAGCTTAGTATGTTTTTAAGATTTGTGTTTTTCTGTAAGTAATTTCGGTTTCTCCGGTAGTGTTTCCTTTAGAAAGGGGTCCTTTCTGAGCAGATGCCAGTGTTTATTCAATATTTTTTCAATGTTTTTGGCTCCACTATTGTATGTGGTAATAACCTGGGACAAATGGTGTAATCCATATCTGTATTATTTGTATTTACTGTTTTTTTCAAATTTAGTAGATTTTCTCGGTCTATTTTGCTTACCTCTCTCATAAGCCTTATCTACTATTTTCCTATTATATTTTTTTGTTATAAAACTTTTGTTTGAGGACACTTGCTGTTTCTTCAAAATCTTGTTTTCTAGAGCAATTTCTTTTTATTTGCTGGAACTGACCGTACGGAATATTACTGATCCATTTCATGTGATGGTTGCTCGTGGCGTGCAAATAGCCATTTGTGTCAGTGTCTTTGGTGTAAATTTTTGTTTCTATCTGTTCGTTTTCAATAAATATAGTGATAGCTAGAAAATGTATTTCTCTCTTGCCTCCATGTATTAGTGAATTTCAGATTCCAGTTATTTTGATTGATATGATGGACAAATTCTTCAAAGTTCGTGACGTCACATCCGGAATTTCCGATTCACACGCTGAGGACTGTTTACAAGCTGCTCCATGCAGCGATATTTTTCTTAGCTATATTTCTACTTTTTTTTTTTTTCCTAGGATACCTTCAGTGGTCCTCCTGCCCAGCACTATACTCAAGTAAGTTAACTGCCATTTGCACGTTACCATATTTTGCCGTGCAGATGGCAGTTAACTTACTTGAGTATAGTGCTGGGCAGGAGGACCACTGAAGGTATCCTAGGAAAAAAAAAAAAAAAGTAGAATATAGCTAAGAAAAATATCGCTGCACGGAGCAGCTTGTAAACAGTCCTCAGCGTGTGAATCGGAATTCCGGATGTGACGTCACGAACTTTGAAGAATTTGTCCATCATATCAATCAAAATAACTGGAATCTGAAATTCCAGTTATTTATATATTTTATATTTTATATTTTAATGGGAAAAATAAAATTGTTTTTAAATATAACATTTTGTATTTTTTCAATACCTTTGATCCACACTCACGTATACATTTTTATATCTATATCAATAAAAAAATTTTTTATTATTTTTATTCTGGTTATCAGCTCATACTAAATAGGAACTTCCTTCTTTCTACCCTCTGTCCACAATACAGTGTGGTAAGAACTGGAAATTCCCACAAGTAGCCTCCGTTTCCACAGTAACCGTTTCCACAGTAACCATGTGGTTGTCTCTTGGTCTTGTATATTTATAATCATCATTATCAATTTACATATCATTTTATATATACTCTAAATAATAATTTTGGGTGCATATTCTCCTGTCTCCCTCATATGTGGGTGTTCGTGTCTTGGTGTCAACACACACCACTTATTTCCACTCGTCACTGATCGCTGGTCCCTGTGATCCTACAGGTGAGCATTTATTATCACTTATTTTATCTCAATAACTCAACACTCATCTGGGGATATTCCCATTTCTGTTTTCCTCCCCCCTACTTGCTTATTAGGAACATCTTCTGCAAGCGCTATTAGAACACACCCGATTCTACATTTTACCATATATATATATATATATATATATATATATATATATATATATATATATATATATATAAAAGTAGCAAGGATTTGAACGGCACTCACTGGGTCTTGATATAGAATATTTAATAATATATAATGTTTCGGGGTCTCCCCCTTTCATACATGCACATATGTATTTATTTTATGTGTGTATATATGTCGTTACAAACCTATATGCAGATATAAACACATAAACACATATGTACAAACATATTTTCATTGTTTATTAGCAGCACTTTTTATATTATCATTTTGATAAAAAATGGTCCAATACTTAACATGCGGCAGTTCTCTTTATTTTATAACAATACAAATTTCAATATATAACACATTTATGGGGCCATTTTTGACCAATTAAATTCAACAGCTAAAGGACTTGATTCAACCCCCAGACAACACTTTTCATCTTATTTACCCACCTCCATATTGGATAACAACATTGTCAAACAGATATAAACTATTATTGTTTGATCAATTAAAATGAACAAAATAATAAGAATAATTATTACACTAATAAATAAAAGCATAACCCAAACAACACATATTAAATTGATAATCCCCTTGTTCAACTCTCTATGACAGGTATATACATATATTTGTATGGTTTGGAGTACAACAGGGTAATTGCTCTTATGTCTCTTTTTGAACATCACTACACAGTGATTAATCAACACGTATGCCCTTTAACCTGTGATGTAATCATAAATCTCTTAATTACAATTTTTTGGTTGTTATCAAAGGGATACCAAAGTCAAAATTAAACTTTCATGATTCATATTGAGCATGTCATTTTATGACACTTTTAATTTAA
Source organism: Bombina bombina (assembly GCF_027579735.1). Lineage (NCBI taxonomy): Eukaryota > Metazoa > Chordata > Amphibia > Anura > Bombinatoridae > Bombina > Bombina bombina. Next base: position 120,911,004 of record NC_069508.1, read on the forward strand.
CCTTCTAGTTTAAATTGTGCTTTGTTCTCTTGGTATCCCTTGTTGAAAAAGAATATGCACATATCCTACACTAGTGGGAGCTATCTGCTGATTGGTGCCTGAATACATTTGTCTCTTGTGATTAGATGTGTTAATCTAGCTGCCAGTAGTTTAATGCTGTCCCTTCAGCAAATGATAACATGAGAAAGAAGCAAATTTGAAAGAAGTAAATTGGAAAGTTATTTAAAATGGTATGTTCTAGTTAAATAATGAAAGAAAATGCTGGTGTTTCCTGTCCTTTTAATCTCATGCCTTTAATTTTCCAATTTTATTTCTCCAAATTTTTGAGATTAATGAGCCAGATAATTATTTTGTGGTATTTTTTTTTTTTTAGGAGTTAATGATTTGAAGCTTCACGGATATCAAACACCATGCCTGCCCAGCTGTGACTTGAATTGCACAAGCTAAGCCTTCACAGACATAGTGCACACCACTGTCAGATCTTTAAAGGGACACTGAACCCACATTTTTTCTTTTGTGATTCAGATAGAGTACGCAAGTTTAAGCAACTTTCTAATTGACTCCTATTATCACATTTTCTTCATTCTCTGGTATCTTTATTTGAAAAGCAAGAATGTAAGTTTAGATGCCGGCCCATTTTTGGTGAACAACCTGGGTTGTTCTTGCTGATTGGTGGATAAATTCACCCACCAATAAACATGTGCTGTCCAGAGTACTAAACCAATAGTTGGCTGGCTCCTTAGCTTACATGCCTTCTTTTTTTAAATAAAGATATCAAGAGAACAAAGAAAAATTGATAATAGGAATAAATTAGAAAGTTGCTCAAAATTGCATGCTCTATCTGAATCACAAAATAATTTTTTTTGGGTTCAGTGTCCCTTTAAGTAGGCATGGTGTTTATGTATACTGGTACATGGCCCTTTAGAACATATTTGTATATATCAATGAAGAACAATAATAACTTTTACTAAAAACATTTTTTCCAAGTTAAAAATGAAATATTTAAAATTGAAATACTCTCATGCATATTTTAATGTTGACCTTTCTATCCCTTTAATGGCAAAGGTATTTTGGGAGTGTGAACACTGTAAAAACACACTCACAATTACTTGTGTTTAGAAATCATTATCTGTAGAAGAAAAAAGATTGTGATGAACTCCATATTTGGATAGGTAAGCTCAGATGTCACCTGGGAAAATCATTACCATGAGATTTTATCTACAATAAAAAGTACTGCAAGCCTTCAGCACAAAATTTAACATTTTATGAGAATTCAAAAGGTCAGCATTCCTTTTGGAATTCTCAACGAATGCACCATTTTTGTGCTGCTGTTTGTAGTATTTTTTTATTTAATATTTATGGATCTTGGCAGTGATCCTTTATAGCAAGACCCATCCTCTTCTGTACTGGACTAATTTTAATTATATTGTCTACTTTTATCTATAATAGCCTACAGAATTAACCTTGAGTTTCCATGATTGTGCCCTTGATATGGTCAAAGTCAATAAATGATTTTTAGAACATCTTAAAAATGTCAGAAGGTACAACTGTGTAGGAAAACATGAGAAAAGTGATATTGGTTCCCTTTTCTGTTGGCCAAATATTAATTCTTCCTGCAAAGTAGGGATGACTGTAGACCAAAATAAATGTTGCAAAAATATTGACTGTTGCTAAATATTAAGGGTACCTTGCATTTTGGCAGGGTCCTCCTCTATTATCTATATATCTTTATTTTTTTAAATCTAGATTCTCCCAAAAATACTCTCTCTCTGCTCTTTGTAGAGCAGTGGAAAGAGTGGTTCATTCGTAGGGGTACATTACCAAGCAGTGGATTGCTGCTTTCACGCCCGAAGTTTCAGGCTCGCCTAAAACGTAAGTTAAGAAGCTGCGGTCCTAAGACCACTGCTCCTTAAACTTCTCTGCCAACTTTTAGATGGCGGGCTGAAAACATCCAGATACGACCCGATGATTGACACCCCTGCTAGCAGTCCGATTGGCTGTGAATGTGCAGGGGGGCGGCATTGCACAAGCATTTCACAAGAAATGCTTATGCAATGTTTAATGCTAACAGCGTATGCTGTCAGCATTAGCGGTTGGGCCAACATATTTGGCTACAATGAATCATGTCCGCCCGGCACAATTTGCTACAGCCAATCATATCCGCCCGGCACTTGTTAAATCTATCCATGGAATAAACTACCTTTAGAGGTGATAAGGACAGACATTGTGGGAGACTTCAAGAATGCCTGGAATAAGGCATAAGGGGCTATTCTTGAATTAATAAGTATACAATTTTAGGAATTTTTGGACAGAACTGTTGGGACCTATGGTTCTTATCTGCTGTCGAAATCTATGTTTCTATGTAAAGATTAGTTTCTACTTTGCAAATACAAAGCAGATGAGACCTTTTAATACTGAGACCACTACTGTAAGAGGGTTCATAACTCCCCCAGAATTTCTACCACTGCAGAACTATATAAACACAAGCATGCAATTAAAATAAAAATGACTAATCACAAAAACTTGTTAACATTTATGAAGAAGATTATTTCTTTAAAAAAAAAAGGTGTATTTATAGAACTAGATAAGGAATTTCTGCTATATAATAAGTTACACTACAGAGATGTATGAAAAGAATTACAAGAAAATGTTTCTTGGCAATAAACATTTTCAGGAGATGAACAACATGATTTGAATAGATATAATCTCAACAATCCAATCAAGTTTTGCAAATAAAACCAAAATAAATATATTTGTAAGTTCAATATCACCTTAAATGCCAAGTTGATCTCTTGCAGCAGTTTTCGCTGACAAAAGTCACATGCTGTGTAATCCTGCAAACATATTTTGTTCATTTGAATTCAGATAATAGGAAGGTTTGTTTAATAAAAGTAGTAAAATAGTTGAAGGAGCATTAACTTTGAAAGGTGACTGTAAAGTCAGTTACCAACTGATTTAACAAATAGTTATACGCCAACAGGTTTTCAAAGATAATTACTGTCAGGATGCAAAAGAAATAGCACAAAGCCTTGATTATGTTGAATAATACCAAGAATATGATTCATCTGTTAACTAACCACATTCCCTTCATATGGGTGTAAGGAATGAAAATGGCATTCTTGTAATAATCAAGAAGGTTTTAAATATAATTTGCATGGGAGCGAAGTAAACATTTTTTTGCGTGCATTAAAAGTTGAAAGCAAAAAGTTTTCGCCCGCTAACCTGACGTGAGCAGAAAGAAAAGTTAGAATATTGCCACCACACTACTGTATTCCCCCATAGACTTCAATGGAGCTATAAAAGTATGGGAAAACGCTAACTCCAAATAAGTTGTGCAAACCTGAATGCGTTTTCTCAAGTGCACTTGACATATTAACATTTCACTTTCCAAAGTTCTTCACATAGCAGAATTTGTTCTATTTAGTCTTAAATACATATTTCTATATAGATCTGATGTTGTTTTGGTAAAATATATATCTATATATATCTATCTATATCTATCTATCTATCTATCTATCTATCATCTATCTATCGAGAGAGAGAGAGAGAGAGAGAGAGAGGTGGTGTTTTTCAAGCTCTGTCTACTTAAGTGCATACCCTTTAAGCATAAAACAGTGTGTATTATAGCTGTATATGTGATAGTGTGTCAAATCCTCTTAGCTGCTGTCCTCTGAATATTGAACTTGAAACCACCAACAAGTAAAAGAACAAATAGGGAAGATAGAAAGGATTAGAGAAAGCGCTATGAGGAAAAGAGAATGATAAATTGATTTTACCCTTATGTACACATATGAAAAACTAGGGTGTTTATAAAAAATCCACCTAGAAGGTTATTCTATAAAATATATATATAGTTGTATAAATCAAATATTCTGTAGCTAAAAATATACATACATATATATATACATATGTGTTTCAAATGAGGAGGATCTGTAGATCTCTAAAACACTGTCCGAGATCAATAGGTGTTTGAGTGCAGTAGTAAAAAAAATACATTAATTAGTGTTAATTAAACCCCTCAAAAAACAAACCAAAGAGAAAATGGTTTAGTATAGGTCTGAGATATCTGACAGACCTAACTCCAAGAAAGTATGGAAAGTCAGTTCTCAGACCAAGGAGATAATGAATGGAACCCCCTTAAAAAAAACTACTACTAAAACTAAGTCTCAAAAAACTAAATGTCCTAGAAACGATTGAAGATTGAAAATTGCAAAATCACAAACAAACCAAAATGGGTATAAAAATGTATAAATATATATGATAAAAACGTATCTGTTGATCCGGATGGTTAGGTGCCTAAATAACAATAAAAATAAAGTGTTTATAAAGTGCCTTTTAAAGCAGTAAAAATGATTAAAGTCAGTAGCCAAAAAAAAAAAAGACGGAGATCCAAACGGAGATCCAAAAAACACGCTGGCGTGTGTTTTAGTGAAACCGGACGTGGATCCAATGCAAAACCGGAAGTGACATCACTCGCTCTCGCGTTATCTTACGAGTTTCATGGGAACTTTGCCCACTTCATCAGAGAATGGATCCACTTCCATCCATGGTCTCCTTTTATTATTGGAGACTCAAAGGATTTTGTTTTAAATCCATTGGTCAAATATTATAATTGATTATTGTGTATAAAAAACTATTACTTTAAATGGAGGATAATTTATATTTATTAAAAATATATATATAAAAATCTGTATGTGCAAAGTTATAGGTAGACAGGGATCTCAGGGAATGCATGTGTTTATTATATATATATATATATATATATATATATATATATATATATATATATATATATATATATATATATATATGTATATATAAAATACAATAATATAAAAATATATATAGTATATAATATAAAAAAGGCTAAAACAATTGATTATATATATATATATATATATATATGTGTGTGTGTGTGTGTGTGTGTGTGTACAAACAATCCATTTCTAATTATATAAAAGATAAAAATTAAAAATGAAATATTTAAGAATTGAGAAGTTGTGTCTATATTTATATAAAAGCCAATAAACACACCAAAAAGTAGAAAGTATGTGGGTAAACTAGTATATATTTATACACTTGTATATATCAGAGATATGTGTTTCTACATAAGCCTTAATGTGAGTAGTCGGTGTATTGTAAAAACGATTTGGTCGGTGTGTTTTAAAAAGGGGATAACATATATTTTCTTTCATGTTTTTTTATCATAAGAATGCTCTTATTTGTTTGTTTGTTTGTTTGGGGGGGGGTTAATTAACACTAATAAATGTATTTTTTTAACTACTGAACTCGAACCACTATTGCCGTTTTCTAACCATTGATCTTGGACATTGTTTTAGAGTTCTACAGATCCTCCTCTTTTGAAATATATATATATACCTACAGAATATTTGATTTATACTACTATATTTTTTATTTTATTTTATATATATATATATATATATATATATATATATATATATATATATACATATATATATTTATATATAAATAATATTGAATTATGGGAAGAGACCTATAATCTTTCTATATCATATTGAATACAACCCTAAAGTAAATTCCCAGTAAGGGAAATACTGGTGCAGTGATTTAAATATCAAACATCCACCTGTTTGCAAGACATCCTCCTGACAGAGGTTACTACAAACCCATCACAACATAAAAAAGTCAAAATATTCAACATTGGTACATAATCTTCATACCATAGCATTCTAAAATAATCTAAACTGCTAACAAACCAAATGCCCTTAAAAGTGTATGCATATTGATACTAAACAACCTTGTTTTATATTGGTAAAACAAAGCATTTTTAAAGGACAGGATACAGGAGCACAAAGATGATATAACAAAAAATTGTGACACCAATGTAGCCAGACATTTTGGTAGTCATCATAATAGTGACACAGAAGGGTAAAGTTTGTAGCAATAGACAAAGGTGACCCCCACAGTAAATGGGGAGATGTAGATAAAGTCCTCCTATAAAAGGAGGCAAGGTGGATTTACTATCTAAGGACAAGGAAACCCATGGGTCTTAATGACAAAATGGATTATGCTAGCTTTGTCTAGGTGCAAAATACCAAATGATGCAGAGCAACAAAATAATTTGGGGATTGAAAACTGCAAATGAAGGGTTATGTAGTTGCACAGCTGGTATATGTGGCTTTGCAATAAGTCCTCTAATAGAGAATCCTCATAGTGAAAAGAGTTGAAGCCGATGGGGGCGGAGCTAACCGCTGAACAGGATGGCAGCATAACTTGTGAGCTCTCCCTGTTTTCTGTTTTATAAGTAATATCTAGTAGCCCAAACTCTTTAACAGAGGAGAAATCTTATCAATCCTGACTCCCAGAAGCATACTAACATCGGGTGACATAAGGACAAAGTGAAAAGAACGCTAGCTTAGCGTGAAAATCTGCAGGCTTCTTTACCAACGCACAAAGCACGGGAGGCCGCTGGTCTCTGAGAAACTTTGCACAGCTCATCGGCGATAACCTTAAGTCCCCAGAGGGTCGTGGCTCCGCTCTGGGGCATTATTGGAGACTTTGTGCCTCTCATGAGAGTCGGGGGTTTACCCCGAGGACGACTTACTGCAGCTGTTACAGGTCGGATCAAAACTTCAACCCGTGGCCCTGAGCGCAAATCATGGAGCGCATACGAAGCCGACACAAGGAGTGTCCCTACCCGGAATACCTGGAGTGCACTACCGCTTGATTAGCTGACATACTTCTCCTCGCTGTGACTGACCGGAGGGCCGGGGCTCCACTCCGGGTCAGGCTGCAGCTACTCCAGGGCTCAGATGAGAGGCATCGAGCGGTGAGTCACGCTAGGAGGGCTTGATCTGGGCCTTTGCTCTATACCTGCTGATTACTCACCTTGTCCTGCAAACCGAGGTCACCACTGACCCGAAGTGGGGACCCGATGGAGAGCTATAATTTTAAAATGCGCCATTACCTTCAGGGCGCGAATCGCCACCATCTTGCGGCCTCCCATATCGGCTCCTTCCCTGCAGTGGGCCTGGGACGGACCAGGGTAAGAGTGCCTTGTGCTCGTAACTGCATCTTATATAATCAAGCCCTGCTGCCTAGAAACCTGAAATAAGTGAGGACAGTCCAGACTACCAGGTATAAGGCTTTCACTGCCAGTTTAAGTCATATCATACCACTTCTATCAGCCTAACGGCTCCATACACTTCAACTACTCCCTAAGCCATCTGTCAAAGCACTCATACTGGGCCAAGTAATACCAAGTTTGGCACATAATAAAGACACCCTCTCTGTTCACCAGCCACCATACCTTTGGCAGAGGGGCCGTTTACATATACCTCTCAGGCACTGTGAGAGAGAAGCATCCCAGCCTTTTCCTTTACCCCACTGTTACAGAAAAGTTGGTTGGTTGTCTTAATTAAAACTTATTGATGAACATTAGTCCCCCCAGGTCTCACCCTTTGTGACAGTGCCCATTGTGGAACTATTGGACTCTCCTCTATAATCAGCAGTATGGATGGGTTAATCTAGAGGACAACGATTTGCACACCAAGGAGACTGTGCCATTTCCCTACCTATTACCTAACTGCACGGTCCGGGACTATAAACTGTACCTGCCCTGTATTCAGATAGCCTTCTGAGTATGAATTGTGTCTGTACATTGTAAAGAAACTTAATGCATAATTTGCCTGATATGTTTAAAGCTTTCTTGCTGTGTTTAGAATTAGAGATAAAACTACTGTGACAGGGGACAAATTTTGTTGGTTTAGACACTTAAATTCCTCAGTTTAGACTCCTACATCCCTTAGGTCCAACCGTACATTAGCCATTACTTAAGCAACAACCCCTTGGCATTAGCTTTTGACTCTCTGGGCCCCAACACCCAGTATTTAACCCAATTTTCTGTGGGAACAGCTTATTCAAAGTTACACACAACACCCATTCTTTTCTTTTTCAGACGCTTATAAACATTTGACAGCGCATTAAAACGCACTTGGACACCTAAATATAGCCCCCTAACCTATAACTCACCCACAAACACCCAACTACACTCACTATAGTATTCTTTACACACAAACATATACTATGGGCTCAACCTAGACCTATAACCCATCTCCAACAACTTATTGGTACACTCTTTCACCCCCAGCCCACCCACGTGGCGATCTGGTCACCTACACCTGCCCACCCTCTCCCTTGGTGTGGTGCCCCCTTCTCCCTCTAAATCAAGAGACAACCCATTGGCTGCGGCCTTTTCTTACTTCAGTCCCAATACTCATGCCATAGTATTTCTCATCATTTTACATTAAGTATCTGCAGAGTCTTTCCTACTTAGTATTGCTCTAAATATTGATGTATGTTACTAATTGTCTCCTCTACACTGAGTTCCCTGTGATATTCCTGTGAGTCTCGCTGCACGGGACTGGCTGCATTGGTCCCCCTCGCGCCTCCTCCTTTCCGGCCCAGCTTGTCTGGGCTGGTCACTTCCATTCCCCTTTTCCCCTTCATCTTGGTCGTATCCCCCCTCTCTGAGGTGCGTGGAGGCTCTTTGGAGCCGTCATAATTATCGCTGCAGGGCCCTCCTGCGGGACAATCTATATTATAAATATACGGTTCTCATAACATGTGTAAGTTGTAATTTAGGACGAGGGCTGTGCTGGTCCCGCTCTTTTAATATCACATCTAATGTCAATGCTCTTACTAGGTGTTTAAGTTTACCTTATGTGATTTACTAGATACCTCTCTTTGCGTATGTGATTTATCCAGTGGTTCAACGATTTTTGTGTATATAAGTGGTCAGGGTGGTACTCTATTGTAACTAACGATTAATCCTCTGGTCCTTCCACTTAACAAAATATGTCGCACTCTGCTAGAAAAAACACCAAGTCCCAAGCGGCCTCAAAAAAGACTGTTCTCGACAATTTCTCTCAGCCACGCAAGGGGCCTACCCCTGTGAACAAGGACGATAGCAATCATGAGTCGCAGGATGAGGGTTCCCAATCAAGTTCTCAGTCTGTTGCCCACCTGAATCATTACATTACCGAAAGTACCCTGCAGAAACTCTTGGCAGCCCAGACCAAATCTATCACCGCTGAGATTCAGAGAAGCTCAGCTGAGCTTAAAAAAGAAATAATGGAAATTGGTGACCGTGTTGAATCACTTGAACGACAACAAGATGACCTGGCTACTGATCACTCGAACCTGCTAGCCTATGCGGAAAACCTAGCCGAGCAAATTTCCCAACTTGAGCTCAAACTAGCAGATGTGGAGGATAGAGCTAGGAGGAACAACGTCAGGTTCAGGGGCATCCCGGAAACGGTTGCCACGGGTAGCTTACAGGAGTACCTCATCTCTCTGTTCACTGCACTTTTGGGCCCGTTGGAGGGCAACATGCATGCTATGGAAAGGGCCCACAGGGCTCTCAGGCCACGCTCAGTTTCATCGGACAAGCCAAGGGATGTAGTGGTCTGCTTCCACCACTTTACCTTTAAAGACCGGTTGATGCAAGCGGCATACCGCAAACCCACTCTCCCTGATGATTTCAAGGACATTCAACTCTTACTCGTCCTCTCATCGCATACATTGCAACAGCGTAAACTATATGCCCCAACCACCACTCAGCTGAGGAAGGCCGTGATCAAATACAGGTGGGGATTCCCCACTAAATTGATTGTGACCAAGGACAACCAAACCTACATAATCTCCTCACCCTCTATGGGGGCCACATTATTAGCTAACTGGGGTCTTCAGGCTGCCCCTGACAACCACCAAAAGGTCCGTTCCAGATTGCGGGTTACCGCCCCGGAGTGGTCCATTAAAGAACAGAGGCAAAAGTGACCAAAACCTAACCCCCCTGACCACATTCTGAGGCCTCAAGCCTCACCAACTTGAGGGTGTTGAATCACACTTAGCTATCAATGCCATTCTTACATACTGTTATTAATTTATGTGTTTAAAGTTATTGTATCTAGCTCTAGTTAGAGCTCGAGTATTTATATGTTTACTTAGTAATTTTGTTTCTTTCTTGCAGAAGAGCGGGGCTACTAGCACTAGTCCCTCTGCCTCTTAGACAAGGTTAGCTTCCCCCCCCCCCAATTTTTGGTGCCCATTCCAGGGCCCCACATAAGTGGACTACTTCCACTTGCTCCACACCCCACCTTCCCCTCCCAATCTCTGACTCCTACCCTTCTCTTCATTTTCGTAAATGATTTCTCAATGGCCTCCCTTAGGTTCCTCACCCACAATGTTAGAGGCCTTAATACTGTGGGCAAGAGATGCCTCCTGTCCCGCTTCTGTGACTAGCCACATAAGTAAGATCCTATGTGAAAACTTTCTGGGAAACTAACTGCTTTAATAAAAAGTGTCACTTTAAAAAAAAGAAGCAGTCTATAGGCCTTAAGTGCGGTGGAAACCGCGGTCCGCATCAAAGTGTTTTGCTTTCCTTAAAGTGACAGTATGCTAATATTGCTTGCAACAAAGTAGATTGTTTAGAATCAATATGGATACACTTTTTAAGGGCATTAGGTTTGTTAGAAGTTTAGATTATTTTAGGATGTTATGGTATGATGAGTATGTACCAATGTTTTGACTTTTTTATGTTGTGATGGGTTTGTAGAAACTTCTGTCAGGAGGATATCTTGCAAACAGGTGGATGTTTGATATTTAAATCACAAAATAAAAAGCCCTATTTTTTCAAATAAAAAGAGTGCTGAATTCCCTTACTTTTGGATATAAAGAACATTATCTGTTTTATCCATATCTATCTTTCAAGGTCTTTTTCAATATATATATATATATATATATATATATATATATATATATATATACAGTATGTATATATATATATATACAGGTGGCCCTTGTTTTACAACGGTTCAATTTACACCGTTTCAGAATAACAACCTTTTTTTTCCAGTCATGTGACTGCTATTGAAAAGCATTGAGAAGCAGTGCATTTATTAAAATAGCCAGTAGGTGGAGCTGTCCGCTTGTGTTGCAGCAAAGCCAAGCAAGCTGAAATTAATCAGTTTAACCAGACCTGAGCTATTGAGCAGATTTCAAAGGAACAAGATCTTCCTGTCTATAAATCAGTCCAGATTGGAATGCATAGAAAGAATTGTTTGCAGAAAAATGCAAGTGAAGTTTGTGTTGTGTGATTATTTTATTAGGTTTATAATGCTGTTTAGCATTTAAAGTCTTAATTTCAAAGCTTTAAAAATAATGTATTAGGTGTTACTTATGACAATTTTGAGAGGGGCCTGGAACCTATCTCCCTCACTTCCCATTGACTTACATTATAAACTGGGTTTCGATTTACAACCATTCCTTCTGGAACCTAACCCCGGCGTAAACTGAGGGCTACCTGTATATATATATCTATATATATATTTTTATATATATATATACAGTGGGGCAAAAAAGTATTTAGTCAGCAACTTAAGAAGATGAAAGAGGCCTGTCATTTTCATCATAGGTATACCTCAACTATTAGAGACAAAATGTGGAAACAAATCCAGACAATCACATTGTCTGATTTGGAAAGAATTTATTTGCAAATTATGGCGAAAAATAAGTATTTGGTCAATATCAAAAGTTCATCTCAATACTTTGTTATATATCCTTTGTTGGCAATGACAGAGGTCAAACATTTTCTGTAAGTCTTCACAAGGTTGTCACACACTGTTGTTGGTATGTTGGCCCATTCCTGCATGCAGATCTCCTCTAGAGCAGTGATGTTTTGGGGCTGTCACTGGGCAACACAGACTTTAAACTCCCTCCAAAGGTTTTCTATGGGGTTGAGATCTGGAGACTGGCTAGGCCACTCCAGGACCTTGAAATGCTTCTTACGAAGCCACTCCTTCATTGCCTGGGTGGTGTGTTTGGGATCATTGTCATGCTGAAAGACCCAGCCAAATTTCATCTTCAATTCCCTTGCTGATGGAAGGAGGTTTGCACTCAAAATCTCACGATACATGGCCCCATTAATTCTTTCATGTACACGGATCAGTTGTCCTGTTCCCTTTGCAGAGAAACAGACCTAAAGCATGATGTTGCCACCCCATGCTTCACAGTAGGTATGGTGTTCTTTGGTTGCAACTCAGCATTCTCTCTCCTCCAAACACAATGAGTTGTGTTTCTAACAAACAGTTCTACTTTGGTTTCATCTGGCCATATGACATTCTCCCAATCCGCTTCTGGATCATCCACATGCTCTCTAGCATACTTCAGACGGGCCCAGACATGTACTTGCTTAAGCAGGGGGACACGTCTGGCACTGCAGGATCTGAGTCCCTGGCAGCGTAGTGTGTTACTGATGGTAGCCTTTGTTACGTTGGTCCCAGCTCTCTGCAGGTCATTCACTAGGTCCCCCCATGTGGTTCTGGGATGTTTGCTCACTGTTCTTGTGATCATTTTGACCCCACGGGGTGAGATCTTGCGTGGAGCCCCAGATCGAGGGAGATTATCGGTGGCCTTGTATGTCTTCCATTTTCTAATTATTGCTCCCACAGTTGATTTCTTCACACCCAGCTGCTTGCCTATTGCAGATTCAGTCTTCCCAGCCTGGTGCAGGTCTACAATTTTGTTTCTGGTGTCCTTCGACAGCTCTTTGGTCTTCACCATAGTGGAGTTTGGAGTGGGACTGTTTGAGGTTGTGGACAGGTGTCTTTAATACTGATAACAAGTTCAAACAGGTGCCATTAATAAACACAATGTGATTGTCTGGATTTGTTTCCACATTTTGTCTCTCATAATTGAGGTATACCTATGATGAAAATTACAGGCCTCTCTCATCTTTTTAAGTGGGAGAACTTGCACAATTGGTGGCTGACTAAATACTTTTTTGCCCCACTGTATATACTTTATGTATGTATATATATATATATATATATATATATATATATATATATATATATATATATATTCTAGTTTTGGGATCCAAGCACTCACTGTAGGTTGTGTTGCCTGGGTGCACTCTATGGTAGATAGGCAGAAACTTTAATGAAAAGAAGAAGCACTCACAGGACTTAAATAACAAAGTTTTTTAATAGTTCATCAATTCAGTCAGTCAACATTTCGGTCCTGGCAGGGACCTTTGTCAAGACTGTTTCTAAGTAAGAGGGTGTATATTGTACTCACCGCTGAGTACAATATACACCCTCTTACTGAGAAACACTCTTGACAAAGGTCCCTGTGAGGACCGAAATGTTGACTGACTCAATTGATGAACTATTAATACATTTTGTGTTATCTAAGTCCTGTGAGTGCCTCTTCTTTTCATGAAAGTTTATATGTATATATATATATATATATATATATATATATATATATATATATATATATATATATATGAAAATATATATATTTTATAGAATAATCTTCTAGTATATCTTTTAATGTGACAATACTGAAGAAATTAAACTTTGCTACAATGTAAAGTAGAGAGTGTACAGCCTGTATAACAGTGTAAATTTGCTGCCCCCTCAAAATAACTCAACACACAGCCATTAATATCTAAACTATTGGCAACAAAAGTGCGTACACCCCTAAGTGGAAATGTCCAAATTGGGCCCAAAGTGTCAATATTTTGTGTGGCCACCATTATTTTCCAGCGCTTCCTTAACCGTCTTGAGCATGGAGATCACCAGAGCTTCACAGGCTGCCACTGGAGTCCTCTTTCACTCCTCCATGATGACATCACAGAGCTGGTGGATGTTAGAGACCTTGCGCTCCCCCACCTTCTGTTTGAGGATGCACCACAGATGCTCAATAGGGTTTAGGTCTGGAGACATGCTTGGCCAGTCTATCACCTTTACCCTCAGCTTCTTTAGCAAGGAATGGGCATCTTGGAGGTGTGTTTGGGGTCTTTATCATGTTGGAATACAGCCCTGCGGCCCAGTCTCCAAAGGGAGAGGATCATGCTCTGCTTCAGTATGTCACAGTGCATGTTGGCATTCATGGTTCCCTCGATGAGCTGTAGCTCCTCAGTACCGGCAGCAATCATGACAGTCCAGACCATAACACTCTCACCACCATGCTTGACTGTAGGCAAGACACACTTGTCTTTGTACTCCTCACCTGGTTGCCGCCACACATGCTTAACATAGAAACATAGATATTGACGGCAGATAAGAGCCATAGGCCCAGCAAGTCTGCCCGACCTTACCTAACAGTATAAACTTATCTAGTTCGTAGGATAGCCCTATGCTTGTCCCATGCATTTTTAAAGTCCCCCGCAGTGTTTGTTGCTACTACCTCTTGAGGAAGTTTATTCCATAAATCAATCACTCTTTCTGTAAAGAAGTGCTTCCTCAAATTACTCCTGAATCTACTACCCTTTAGCTTGAGCTCATGACCCCTTGTTCTTGAATTTTCCATTTTATGTAAAATACCCACAGCCTCAGTTTTACTAAACCCTTTAATGTACTTGAAAGTTGCTATCATATCACCTCTTTCCCTTCTCTCCTCTAAGCTATACATATTTAGGTCATTGAGCCTATCCTGGTAAGTTTTATTTTTTAGACCATGTACCATTTTGGTTGCCCTCCTTTGCACAGATTCAAGTTTGTTAATATCCTTCTGAAGATATGGCCTCCAGAACTGCACACAATACTCAAGATGAGGCCTAACTAATGATCTATAAAGTGGCATAAGAACCTTACTATTTCTGCTGCAAATACCTCTACCAATACATCCAAGCATTCTGCTAGCCTTACTCGCTGCATTACTACATTGTTTACTAAGTTTTAAATCATCTGAAATAATAATTCCCAAGTCCTGTTCCTCGTCTGTAACAGTCAGTAAAGTGTCATTGAGTCTGTAATTAACATTTGGATTTTTCTTCCCTAAATGCATTATTTTACACTTTGCTGTGTTAAACTTTAGATCCCAGTCGTTTGTCCAATCCTCCAATTGTTGTATATCACTTCTCATTTTGTCTACCCCCCCTGGAACATCCACTCTGTTGCAAATTTTTGTATCATCTGCAAAGAGACATACTTTCCCCTGTAGCCCTTTGCTGATATCGCAGATAAATATGTTAAACAAAACAGGCCCCAGAACTGACCCCTGAGGAACACCACTAGTAACAGCCCCCTCTGCTGAATGAACTCCATTTACTAAGACACTTTGTTTTCTGTCCTTAAGCCAGCATTCCACCCAGTTCACAATTTTTGAATCTAGACCAAGGAGATATAGTTTGTGAATAAGTTTATTGTGTGGGACGGTGTCAAATGCTTTGCTGAAATCTAGATATGCTACATCAACTGCTCCTCCCTTGTCTAATACTTTTGTTACATAATCAAAGAAGTCAATTAGATTAGTCTGACATGATCTCCCTGAAGTAAAACCATGCTGATTTTGGTCCTCTAAATTGTTTGTCTTTATGTAAGTCATAATTCTTTCTTTTAAGAGGCTTTCCATTAATTTCCGTACTACTGCTTAACACCTTTTGAACCAAATAAGTTTATCTTGATCTCATCAGACCACAGGACATGGTTCCAGTAATCCATGTCCTTAGTCTGCTTGTCTTTAGCAAACTGTTTACAGTCTTTCTTGTGCATCATCTTTAGAAGATGCTTCCTTTTGGGACGACAGCCATGCAGACCTATTTGATGCAGTGTGTAGCATATGGTCTGAGCACTGACAGGTTGACCCCCCCCCCCACACACCTTTAACCTCTGCAGCAATCCTGGCAGCACTCATATGTCTATTTGCCAAAGACAACCTCTGGATATGATGCTGAGCATGTGCACTCATCTTCTTTTGTCGACCATAGTGAGGCCTGTTCTTAGTGGAACCTGTCCTGTGAAACCGCTGTATGGTCTTGCCCAACGTGCTGCAGCTCAGTTTCAGGGTCTTGGCAATCTTCTTATAGCCTAGGCCATCTTTATGTAGAGCAACAATTCTTTTTTCAGATACTCATAGAGTTCTTTGCCATGAGTTGCCATGTTGAACTTACAGTGACCAGTATGAGAGAGTGTGAGAGCGATAACACCAAATTTAACACAGCTGCTCCCCATTCACACCTGAGACCTTATAACACTAGTGAGTCATATGACACTGGGGAGGGAAAATGACTAATCAGGCCCAATTTGAACATTTCCACTTAGGGGTGTACTTACTTTTGTTGCCAATGGTTTAGACATTAATGGCTGTGGGTTGAGTTATTTTGAGCGTACAGCAAATTTACACTGTTATACAGGCTATACACTCACTACTTTATATTGTAGCAACACGACATTTCTTTAGTGTTGTCACATGAAAAGATATAATAAAATATTTACAAAAATGTGAGGGGTGTACTCACTTTTGTAAGATACTGTGTGTATATATATATATATATATATATATATATATATATATTTATATAAATAAATATATATATATAGGTATAGATAGATGGTTGATGTTGCCCCTTCGCAGCAATGCTGGGTGGACAGGTTCCCGGGAGAAAATGTTATTTTTGCCCAGCATTTGTTAAATGGGCACTTAGTGTAATTGCATTTTTTTTTATAATGCATTTGTTGATTATGCAATTCTACTGTATTTAATGTTTCTTTAATGGCAGGAACACCCATTAAAACATTGGAAAAGAAAGGTGAAATAATGCTTAGTGAATTTCAAATAAGTTGTTGCCTTTCCAATGAAGCCCCTCAACAATCTCATGAACATCTATGAATCTAGACCATTGCTTGTAAATCTCCAATGGTATTTTGTTTGTTGTAGAAAGTGGTGTTAGAAACATTTTTGGTGTTATCAGGTGATAGCAAGAATTTTACACAAATTAATGTGTTAGAAAAAAGTCTGTACATTTCACTAAAGTAAATAGATTGATCAACTCAATATAAAGAGGGTAGATATCTATAGTGTACATGTATACTAATTATGGTTGTTAACTATTATAAGAGTTCTAATTTTGGAGATAAAAGGACATAAAAGGACAATAATAAAATACTCTTATGTGTTAGAGCATTGTATTATTACAACATTGCTTGCAAAGTACTATAGCCTTGATTCCAATGTTTCTAAAATTCTTCTTAGATATTGTCAGCTATAATTATTTTATTTTTTTAAATCAAAATGATGATAATTTTACTGAGTTAAACAAAACAAAGCTTAATAACTTCCATGATATTTAATCTCCATTTTCATTCAACGTCACTGTTAATGACCGATAATGGCTGTCGATCACCGACAAACTGAATCAATACATGAAACAATACAACTGCTTTTCATGGTGCCCAGCCACTCTTACCAACTGCCCAGTCCACTCAACCTAATACTCCTTGTTCTGTATTCTCTCCTGACAGTCACCTGCCTGTATGCCACAACTGTCGATATCTGTAGATATGTGTTTTTATATAGAATTGTCTATAATGGCATTTTCATTATCATTTGTTCTTTGGATTGATTTAATCATCATACATAAAAAAGGGCTGCCTCTGTGGTTGACATGGGCAGTGTCATCTTGTTTTTCAAGATCGAACATGAGCAGTGGCCAATATGTGTATTATTGGTTGATCTGTGGGTGTTAAACATTTATTAAGTGCATTTAGCCATTGTGTCCATTTTATTTTCAATATTTAGGGCTCTATTATAAAGCTGTGCAAGCACTCACATGAGTGAACCTGCAACCAATAGTTATGAAACAGCAAATTATCAGACCACTTTTCAAGAATTGTTTTGTAATGGTTCCTGGTTGGACCATGGGAGCCAGGCAGCACAAACAGGGGCAGCAAATGGGGAGAATGGTTGCCTTTAATAATATAAAAGGGCCTAAGTAATTTGTATATCACTATGTATTTTTAATGTTTTATTTGTTTTGCTTTTAGGATGCAGTGCAATGACTGGGTGTAGACTGCAGTCTAAAGAGTTGGGGGGTCATCATTTTATATTGAGTAAGCCTTGATGTTATTTTACAACCTCTCTGCCAGCTCTGAGACAATTTAAATCACCCCAGACTAAAATGGTGGTTAACAGTCCCAGCTTTAACAAAATTGGTTACGCAAGAGCAGGTGGTAGCATTAAAAAAAACGCCACTTGTGTAATGACAGTATAATTCTGCTCACTAACTGTGATCATGGAAGGATAGGTTTTCAGACTGGGAACCTTGTCCTACCATACTTTGGTATGAGTATATTGTAATCTTTGAAAGTCAATGTGCCTTTTCTGATAAATGGTATTACTGTTTGCATTGTGATAATTCCGATGTCAAAAATGCCATATTTTGAGCCAAATAACAGATGAAAAATATAATCTAATAGATTGGAATTTTTCTCTCTGGGAAAGATTACAAGTGTTTACTTGTTAACACAAGTCGTGATAGCCAGTATCGCTACCACAAAAACTAGCGCAAGTTGAAAGTAAACGTGTTTGCTCAAGTGCACACAAATTTAGCTTGTGTTGTGTTTGCTCGAGTAGAGACCTAGCATAAAGAGTTAAAAAAAAATTGAGCCTCCAACACCACCTTAATAAATTAAAATAAATGTGTGTATGTGAGTGTGTATGTATGTATATATATATATATATATATATATATATATATATATACTTGCTCAAATCACAATCAAATAAATAAAATAAAACAAACAACTGTGATAATTCACAAAAAAAAGGATAAATGTCCCAGGGTAGGTAACCACGATGATAATTGGCAGGTGAACCTCAGGGGAAAAAAAGAAAAACATATAGTGAAGTCCTGTGGTTATTCAAAAATTTAAAAAGAGAGCAAAGAACAGTAGTCACATTCTCTAGAGCTTCAAAATCAAGCTCTAGATATTAAGGCTCAGGAAACTCCTAAAAAGAGACAAAGATCGATATCCCAGCTGGGTTAAAATTCCACATGGAATGAATCAGAATTGGATAAAAGAATATAACACTTTATTTAAAACAAGTTAGTCACAAGGCATACATATGAGACTGCCCCAGTCAAAGACCACTGCAAACAAAAGACTGTGTTTTCACAGTGTCTGCTGAATGCTGTTTTTCGGTCCGGTAAGGAATAAGACTACGCCTCTTTTGTGACGTCACTCCGCTCTGACGTACATTTCACCAAAAAAGCTTGGCTTTTTCGAGGATGTCTACAATTCGTGCTTGTGTCCTTATATAGGTGTTACTCCACTTCTGATTGGATTCCGGATTTCTTTACAGGTGTTTTAGCAATGTCCATTATCTTAGTAGATGTTAAAGGAAATAGGACTAATCTTGATCTTAATATAGCAATAAAATGGTATAATACCCCTATATTCAATTACAATTATATTAAAATACAGTTTAAAATGTAATTTTATACATAAAAAATGTAAAAATAAAAAACTCATATACATACATATACAGGGAGTGCAGAATTATTAGGCAAATGAGTATTTTGACCACATCATCCTCTTTATGCATGTTGTCTTACTCCAAGCTGTATAGGCTCGAAAGCCTACTACCAATTAAGCATATTAGGTGATGTGCATCTCTGTAATGAGAAGGGGTGTGGTCTAATGACATCAACACCCTATATCAGGTGTGCATAATTATTAGGCAACTTCCTTTCCTTTGGCAAAATGGGTCAAAAGAAGGACTTGACAGGCTCAGAAAAGTCAAAAATAGTGAGATATCTTGCAGAGGGATGCAGCACTCTTAAAATTGCAAAGCTTCTGAAGCGTGATCATCGAACAATCAAGTGTTTCATTCAAAATAGTCAACAGGGTCGCAAGAAGCGTGTGGAAAAACCAAGGAGCAAAATAACTGCCCATGAACTGAGAAAAGTCAAGCGTGCAGCTGCCAAGATGCCACTTGCCACCAGTTTGGCCATATTTGAGAGCTGCAACATCACTGGAGTGCCCAAAAGCACAAGGTGTGCAATACTCAGAGACATGGCCAAGGTAAGAAAGGCTGAAAGACGACCACCACTGAACAAAACACACAAGCTGAAACGTCAAGACTGGGCCAAGAAATATCTCAAGACTGATTTTTCTAAGGTTTTATGGACTGATGAAATGAGAGTGAGTCTTGATGGGCCAGATGGATGGGCCCGTGGCTGGATTGGTAAAGGGCAGAGAGCTCCAGTCCGACTCAGACGCCAGCAAGGTGGAGGTGGAGTACTGGTTTGGGCTGGTATCATCAAAGATGAGCTTGTGGGGCCTTTTCGGGTTGAGGATGGAGTCAAGCTCAACTCCCAGTCCTACTGCCAGTTTCTGGAAGACACCTTCTTCAAGCAGTGGTACAGGAAGAAGTCTGCATCCTTCAAGAAAAACATGATTTTCATGCAGGACAATGCTCCATCACACGCGTCCAAGTACTCCACAGCGTGGCTGGCAAGAAAGGGTATAAAAGAAGAAAATCTATTGACATGGCCTCCTTGTTCACCTGATCTGAACCCCATTGAGAACCTGTGGTCCATCATCAAATGTGAGATTTACAAGGAGGGAAAACAGTACACCTCTCTGAACAGTGTCTGGGAGGCTGTGGTTGCTGCTGCACGCAATGTTGATGGTGAACAGATCAAAACACTGACAGAATCCATGGATGGCAGGCTTTTGAGTGTCATTGCAAAGAAAGGTGGCTATATTGGTCACTGATTTGTTTTTGTTTTGTTTTTGAATGTCAGAAATGTATATTTGTGAATGTTGAGATGTTATATTGGTTTCACTGGTAAAAATAAATAATTGAAATGGGTATATATTTGTTTTTTGTTAAGTTGCCTAATAATTATGCACAGTAATAGTCACCTGCACACACAGATATCCCCCTAAAATAGCTATAACTAAAAACTAACTAAAAACTACTTCCAAAACTATTCAGCTTTGATATTAATGAGTTTTTTGGGTTAATTGAGAACATGGTTGTTGTTCAATAATAAAATTAATCCTCAAAAATACAACTTGCCTAATAATTCTGCACTCCCTGTATACATAAGCTAACCTAGGTCTTGATATACAACAAAAAACTCATAAATAGATCACTTAGCGCACTGCGCTATTTGTATAGTCCAAAGTACATTCTAATTTCTATCACACAATAATATCAAATATACAAAAAAAGATAAAAATTATAAAAAAACATATATTACTGTTACCAAACTAGTGAACTTTTGGTGTCAGAAAGTATAATTAAAGGGGCTTTAGCCCACTCAGCTATTAAACTTTAAAGGTAGAAGAAACATATAAGTACATATAAAGTGTAACCAGAGGAGAAATTCTATTCTAAAAAAATGGTGCAATTCAAAATCCTTATTAAGACCATATGGGATAATTGTGTTAAGATCAAAGATCCATTTCATTTCCATTCTTCCTAATGTAGCATTTATGTCCCCACTTCTCCAATGCAATTTTGCTTTTTGTATACCCAGATATAATTTTATCACAATTATGTTTTCTTTTAAAATGATTGGATAATGCATGTTTATCAAAACCCTTTTTAATGTTCTATACATGTTCCCTAAACCTAACGGAAAGTTTCCTAGAAGTTCTTCTAATATAAATTAAATCACATGAACATTTTAATAAATAAATTACATTATCAGAATTGCAGGTAATCATTTGTCTTATTACATAATGTATATTATTCCTCATTTCTAGAAATCTGACATTTCTGTCTTGTTAGCAAAACTCTTTACAACCCATGCATTTACCACATTTATAAAAACCTTTAAGGTTCTCTCCTAGCCAATTTTCTTTACTTTTATCTTTGAGAAAGCATCTAGTAATCTTATCTTTTATATTGGGTACTCTTTTAAATACTATAAATGGCTTATCTAGTATGATGTTTCTTAGACTGTAATCTTTCTTAAGTATGTATGTATGTATTGGGTACTTGTAAAGTGCGGCTAATCACCCGTAAGGGTCTCAAGGCACTGCTCATTTTATCGACCTAGGAATGATGAAAGGCTGAGTGGATCTCGCCGGGGATTGAACCTGCATCCCTTGGGCTGCTACAGAGCTCAGCCACAGTGCCTTAGCTTGCTGAGCATGCTAAAGTTTATTAATGATATTCCTTATTTCTTTATTCTGAGCATAATAATCTAGGATAATGGGTCCCACGTTATCTGTTCTGCACAAATCTCTATTTTTATTTTTAACATATTTCATAAAGGTCTCTCTTTCTTCGTTACCTCCCTCTTTATAATGAAATCTATTCTCTTTTCTGGATATCTTTTTTCTCTAAATTTCTCTTTGAATTGTTTGGATTGCTCATAAAAACACTTTTATCACTACAATTTCTTCTTAATCTACATATTTGGCTTTTGGGAATGTTTTTTTTTAATCAATTGAAAAAATGACAGCTATTTAATTGAATATAGCTATTAACATCTACCGGTTTAAAATAGTTTTTGGTTTTTAACAAACCATTTCAATATATATATAAATCCAGAAATTTAAGAAATTCCTGATTGCATTCCCAATTCAGTTTAATTTGCCAGTCATTTACATTGAGTGATTCCATAAAGATATTGAGGTCTCTTTTTGACCCATTTCAAATCATAAAATGGTCATCTATATATCTATGGTAGTATACCAGGTTTGCACTCCTGCTTTCATAAACATGAATGTCTTCCCATGCTGACATATATAAGTTGGCATAGCTGGGTGCAAACCTGGTACCCATTGCTGTTCCGTCTATCTGTAAGAAAAATGTATTTTCAAACCAAAAAAAGTTGGTTTCTAAGATAATTCTAATGGCCTTCTAGGATATAATCTATCTGTGCTTGAATAAAATTATCATCTTTCTCTAAAATACTCTTAACAGCCTTAATTCCTTTTTCTTTGTTAATACTAGTTTATAAAGATGTAACGTCTGCTGATACTAGCCACCAATCTTTTTCCCATTGGATATTATCTAGAATCTTAATAAGGATTTTGAATTGCCCCATTTTTTAGAATAGAATTTCTCCTCTGGTTACACCTTATGTGTACTTATATGTTTCTTCTACCTTTAAAGCTTAATAGCCCAGTGGGCTAAAACCCCTTTAATGATACATTTTAACACCAAAATGTCACTAGTTCGATCCCACTAATTATAAACCTTAGCTCTAGTGGCCTGGTATTACTAGGAGTCTTATGTGGGATATCTTATACAATATTTATAAATTAAAATATTTCCACAAAAAATATAGCACAAGAAATATCACAAAAATGTGAAAAAATAGAAAAAATTATAGAAATTATAATGGTGTTGGTCCGATTCTAATTTGTCCAAATATGTTCAAATAGTCAAACTCTTAGATCTAAAGTACAAAGTCAAATCCAAGTGGAATACTGTGAAAATGGTGACAAAAAAAGGAGAAAAAGATGAAAAAATATGATGAAAAAATATATAGGTGTACACCTAAAAAATGTGGATAATATCTCAAAGAAAGTAAGTCTAAACTTTAAATCCAAAATTAGTGTTTGAAAGTGTCCAAATAGAAAAAATATATAATGTATCTCCAAATGCGGTGTTTAAAAGAATTTCAAAAAGAGTTATGTTTAAACATTCTTCTTATAATATGATGCTTGTGCTTATAATATGTTGTTGTGAGTGTTTACTAGAATGTGAATAGGTTGGCAAGTCCACTACTTATTACATGGGGTATATTACTCCAAGTTTAAGACATTCATATGTCATATGTATATACATTATGAATCTAAATAGTAGGAATTACTCATAGTGTGAGACATTTGTATGTCTTACGTATATGCATATGGTAGTGTTTTCCACTGGAGTCTAAATATGGTTGGCAGATCCGCCACTAGTTTGCATAATCATCATGTAGCTATATCCTCAGTGGCAGCTTTATTTAAGAAAAAAGATATGCTGCCCCCGTGAATCTCATCTTTTTATTGTAATGTTACCAAATCGTAATCTGGATAAGAAGGACTATACATAATATGTGGTATCAATTATATATACCTCTTCCATATTTGGAGTATGGGTATAAAATCAGTCGTATATATTCCGATATGTATTTTGTCTTATCGGCTAGGAGTCGAGATGATGTCCATTTGAGAGAGAATCATCCTGAGGCACATTTTAATTTAGGACTTCAAATGGATTCTTTGAAGTGGATGATGTGGGGAATACCTGCGGTGTGTTCATAGTAGATGGAATATCTCAGTGTTGCTATTGAGACCTTTTGGGAATATACAGTCCAGATTAAAAATCCATTTGGACTCTTCCCTCAAAATTTGCTTCTCAAAATCCCCCCCTGTCCAATTTTCCTTAGGTTTACTTATTCCCATATATCTGAGAGTTTTGCTATTGCTGTTGTGGACTTCTTTGAAATGTTTATACAGGGGAAAATCCTCTTTTTTCCATTTAATCTGGAGCAGATGTTCATGTATCCTATCCTTGAATTTCCTAGAGGTTTGCCCTATATACTGGAGTCCACAGCCACACTCAATCAGATATATTATACCAGTATCATGACATCTTATCACATCTTTCATATTGAAAGACACTCCAGTGACTTTTGACTTGAAAGTGCGTATTTTTCTACCATGTTTGCACGCTTTGCACGAATAACATGGGAAAAACCCTTTCAATTGTTGGCCAAAAACGTCTTTCTTTTTGTTTGTGGAGGTCATAGGGATACTTGGTGCAATAAAGGTTTTCAGATTTTTTGTTTTCCTATAAATAAACCTAGGTGATGCATTTAGGCTGTTTTCCAATGATGTTATCCTCTTTAAGGAAATGCCAATTCTTCCTTATAATTCTTTCTATTAAGAATCTATTCTCGCTGAATTCTGTTATAAATGGCACCTCTATTGATGTTCCTTCATCAGATTTTTCTGTTTATAGTTCAGCATAGATCTTCTGTCCATTGTTTCCACTTCTCTTATTGTGTTATTTATAGTGCTTTCATCGTATCTCCTCTCTAGGAATCTCTCTTTGAGAATTTTTGATTGCTCCCTCCATTTTCCAATGTCAGAGCAGTTTTTTCTAATCCTCATGAGTTGTCCCTTTGGGATATTGGCCTTCCATCTCTGATGGTGGCAACTGGTTTGATGGATGTAATTACTACAATCTACTTCCTTGAAGTAAGTTGAAGTTGAAAGCCTCCCTCTTTCTGCACTGATATTAAGATCTAGAAAGTGGATGTTGGTTCTACTTATTTCATATGTGAAATTTAGGTTAATGATGTTGTTGTTCATCACATTTATGGTGTGTTCGAGGTCTCCGATTGTCCCTTTCCACACTATCAAAATGTCATCTATGTACCTTTTGTAGAGGACCAGGTCTGCACCTGCTGGGCAGGAGTCCCAAAAAATGTTCTCCCATCTGCCCATATATAAGTTGGTGTAGCTAGGCGCAAACCTGGTCCCCATAGCTGTTCCACATATTTGGTTATAAAAATTTCCTCCGTTATGAAAATAGTTGTGCGTAAGAATATAGAGAATGCCGTCTAGGATGAATTCTCTTTGTTCTGGGCCCACCTCGTCATCTTTCTCCAAAAAATATCTGACTGCTTCTATACCTAAATCGTGTTGAATGCTTGTATAGAGAGCAGTCACATCACAAGTAGCTAAAATATAGTCCTCCCATTCCAAATCATTCAATATGTTCAGGACTTGGGTCGAGTCCCTTAAATTTGAAGGGAGATCTCTTACATATTTTTGAAGTTTTCTATCAATGTACTCTGATAGATTACAGGTGACTGAGCCAATACCTTATATGATCGGCCTCCCTGGAGGGTTTGTCAGACTTTTATGGATTTTAGCCAGGTAGTAGAATACAGGTATTCTAGGATGGTTAGTTGTTATATACATGTATTCATGATTGTTGAGTGTGCCTTTCCTTTTGGCAGACTGAAGCATACTGTCTAACTCTTTCTTAAAGGTCTCTGTAGGATCTTTATCTAGAACTTTGTATGTCTCAGAGTCACCCAAAATTCTATTTGCCTCGTTTTTATAGTCCTCTTTATCTAAAATCACAATCCCTCCGCCTTTATCAGCAGGCTTTATTACAATGTCCTTATTTCTTTCCAGACTGGTGATAGTGTCTAGTTGTGTTCTAGTCAGATTATGATTGAATTTCTTAAGGGATGTGTTGTTCAATTTCTTTATTTCATTACACACTATGTTTTCAAATGTCTCTATATGTGGTCCTTTATGTGTGATGGGGAAAAAAAGTAGATTTGGGTTTCAGACTTGTGTATATTGATTTCTCCTTTATGGAATCTATTGTAGCTTCGGAAATTGTATTGTGATTCTTAACCTGTTGGTAATTTGACTTTTCCAATGCAGATTTGCAAAAAAATCTCTTAAGTGTTAGTTTCCTGATTAACTGCTTCACATGTGTGTATGTCTGGAATTTATCCAGACCCCTCGATGGAGCATAAGATAGACCAAGGGATAAAACTTCAGTATCTCTAGGGTTTAAGTTGATTTTACTCAAATTGTATATCCCTTTCTGTTTTTGATTACTAGAGGATGGGGCTGTACTGGATCTACTTTCTTGTAGCTCTTTATGTTTGTGTGTATTTCTCTTCCTCTGTATTTTCAGCCTTGCTCTTCTCCCTCTGTAGTTTTTCTTTTTATGACTGGTGATTCTTCTGTGTCTTGTATTCTGTTTTTCCTTTTTGACTGTTTGTTTCTGTCTATAGGGGCCATGTTTCCTTCCCCTAAAAAATGATGGTTATTGTGACTTTCTAGATTTTCTAGTGGCAGGGCTGAAAATACAGAGGAAGAGAAATACACACAAACATAAAGAGGGACTCGACCCAAGTCCTGAACAAATTGAATGATTTGGAATGGGAGGAGGACTATATTTTAGCTACTTGTGATGTGACTGCTCTCTATACAAGCATTCCACACGATTTAGGTATAGAAGCAGTCAGATATTTTTTGGAGAAAGATGACGAGGTGGGTCCAGAACAAAGAGAATTCATCCTAGACTGCATTCTCTATATTCTTACGCGCAACTATTTTCATAACGGAGGAAAATTTTATAACCAAATATGTGGAACAGCTATGGGGACCAGGTTTGCGCCTAGCTACGCCAACTTATATATGGGCAGATGGGAGAACATTTTTTGGGACTCCTGCCCAGCAGGCGCAGACCTGGTCCTCTACAAAAGGTACATAGATGACATTTTGATAGTGTGGAAAGGGACAATCGGAGACCTCGAACACACCATAAATGTGATGAACAACAACATCATGAACCTAAATTTCACATATGAAATAAGTAGAACCAACATCCATTTTCTAGATCTTAATATCAGTGCAGAAAGAGGGAGGCTTTCAACTTCAACTTACTTCAAGGAAGTAGATTGTAGTAATTACATCCATCAAACCAGTTGCCACCATCAGAGATGGAAGGCCAATATCCCAAAGGGACAACTCATGAGGATTAGAAAAAACTGCTCCGACATTGGAAAATGGAGGGAGCAATCAAAAATTCTCAAAGAGAGATTCCTAGAGAGGGGATACGATTAAAGCACTATAAATAACACAATAAGAGAAGTGGAAACAATGGACAGAAGATCTATGCTGAACTATAAACAGAAAAATCTGATGAAGGAACATTAATAGAGGTGCCATTTATAACAGAATTCAGCGAGAATAGATTCTTAATAGAAAGAATTATAAGGAAGAATTGGCATTTCCTTAAAGAGGATAACATCATAAGAAACAGCCTAAATACATCACCTAGGTTTATTTATAGGAAAACGAAAAATCTGAAAACCATCATTGCACCAAGTATCCCTATGACCTCCACAAACAAAAAGAAAGACGTTTTTTGCCAACAATTGAAAGGGTTTTTCCCATGTTATTCGTGCAAAGCATGCAAACATGGTAGAAAACGCACACTTTCAAGTCAAAAGTCACTGGAGAGTCTTTCAATATGAAAGATGTGATAAGATGTCATGATACTGGTATAATATATCTGATTGAGTGTGGCTGTGGACTCCAGTATATAGGGCAAACCTCTAGGAAACTCAAGGATAGGATTCGTGAACATCTGCTCCAGATTAAATGGAAAAAGAGGATTTTCCCCTGTATAAACATTTCAAAGAAGTCCACAACAGCAATAGCAAAACTCTCAGATATATGGGAATAAGTAAACCTAAGAAAAATTGGAGAGGGGGGGATTTTGAGAAGCAACTTTTGAGGGAAGAGTCCAAATGGATTTTTAATCTGGACTGTATATTCCCAAAAGGTCTCAATAGCAACAATGAGATATTCCATCTACTATGAACACACCTCAGGTATTCCCCACATCATCCACTTCAAAGAATCCATTTGAAGTCCTTAATTAAAATGTGCCTCAGGATGATTCTCTCTGAAATGGACATCATTTCGACTCCTAACCGATAAGACAAAATACATATGAGAATATATACGACTGATTTTATACCCATACTCCAAATATGGAAGAGGTGTATATATAATTGATACCACATATTATGTATAGTCCTTCTTATCCAGATTACGATTTGGTAACATTACAACAAAAATATGAGATTCATGGGGGCAGCATATATTTTTTTCTTAAATAAGGCTGCCACTGAGGATATAGCTACATGATGATTATGCAAACTAATGGCGGATCTGCCAACCATATTTAGATTCCAGTGGAAAACACTACCATATGCATATACGTAAGACATACAAATGTCTCACACTATGAGTAATTCCTACTATTTAGATTCATAATGTATATACATATGACATATGAATGTCTTAAACTTGGAGTAATATACCCCATGTAATAAGTAGTGGACTTGCCAACCTATTCACATTCTAGTAAACACTCACAACAACATAACATGGATTTGCAACATCTACTATGGTTGCAAATTCCATAATTATGGATTTGCAATGTATACATATATGACATACAAATGCCTTATATTATGGACTGTAGCACATTGCATTTGGGTAATATCCAATACAGTTATTTTCATATACCATGACACATACCCACAGAAGTCTGAAGGCTTCCTACAAAGTTTTTATAAAGTTTTTATAAGTATATAACTTATTTAGTATAATAAAAACATTAGTTTCTTCTATATATCCTCATAAGTTTTTTATACAGTGGGGCAAAAA
Organism: Bombina bombina; assembly: GCF_027579735.1. Classification (NCBI taxonomy): domain Eukaryota; kingdom Metazoa; phylum Chordata; class Amphibia; order Anura; family Bombinatoridae; genus Bombina; species Bombina bombina. Next base: position 120,940,007 of record NC_069508.1, read on the forward strand.
AGTATTTAGTCAGCCACCAATTGTGCAAGTTCTCCCACTTAAGAAGATGAGAGAGGCCTGTAATTTTCATCATAGGTATACCTCAAAAATGAGAGACAAAATGTGGAAACAAATCCAGACAATCACATTGTCTGATTTGGAAAGAATTTATTTGCATATTATGGTGGAAAATAAGTATTTGGTCACCTACAAATAAGCAAGATTTCTGACTCTCACAAACCTGTATCTTCTTCTTTAAGAGGCTCCTCTGTCCTCCACTCATTACCTATATTAATGGCACCTGTTTGAACTTGTTATCAGTATTAAAGACACCTGTCCACAACCTCAAACAGTCACACTCCAAACTCCACTATGGTGAAGACCAAAGAGCTGTCAAAGGACACCAGAAACAAAATTGTAGACATGCACCAGGCTGGGAAGACTGAATCTGCAACAGGCAAGCAGCTTGGTGTGAATAAATCAACTGTGGGAGCAATAATTAGAAAATGGAAGACATACAAGACCACTGATAATCTCCCTCGATCTGGGGCTCCACGCAAGATCTCACCCTGTGGGGTCAAAATGATCACAAGAACGTTGAGCAAATATCCCATAACCACACGGGGGGACCTAGTGAATGACCCGCAGAGAGCTGGGACCAATGTAACAAAGGCTACCATCAGTAACACACTACGCCGCCAGGGACTCAGATCCTGCAGTGCCAGACATGTCCCCCTGCTTAAGCCAGTACATGTCCAGGCCCATCTGAAGTATGCTAGAGAACATTTGGATGATCCAGAAGCAGATTGGGAGAATGTCATATGGTCAGATGAAACCAAAGTAGAACTGTTTGGCAGAAACACAACTCGTCTTGTTTGGAGGAGAGAGAATGCTGAGTTGCAACCAAAGAACACCATACCTACTGTGAAGCAATGGGGTGGCAACATCATGCTTTGGGGCTGTTTCTCTGCAAAGGGAACAGGACGACTGATCCGTGTACATGAAAGAATTAATGGGGCCATGTATCGTGAGATTTTGAGTGCAAACCTCCTTCCATCAGCAAGGGCATTGAAGATGAAACATGGCTTGGTCTTTCAGCATGACAATGATCCCAAACACACCACCCGGGCAACGAAGGAGTGGCTTTGTAAGAAGCATTTCAAGGTCCTGGAGTCTCCAGATCTCAACCCCATAGAAAACCTTTGGAGGGAGTTGAAAGTCCGTGTTGCCCAGCGACAGCCCCAAAACATCACTGCTCTAGAGGAGATCTGCATGCAGGAATGGGCCAACATACCAGCAACAGTGAGTGACAACCTTGTGAAGACTTACAGAAAACGTTTGACCTCTGTCATTGCCAACAAAGGATATATAACAAAGTATTGAGATGAACTTTTGATATTGACCAAATACTTATTTTCCACCATAATATGCAAATAAATTCTTTCCAAATCAGACAATGTGATTGTCTGGATTTGTTTCCACATTTTGTCTCTCATAGTTGAGGTATACCTATGATGAAAATTACAGGCCTCTCTCATCTTCTTAAGTGGGAGAACTTGCACAATTGGAGGCTGACTAAATACTTTTTTGCCCCACTGTATATACCCATATAAGTCTAAAGGTTTTTTATGAAGTTTTTATAAACCTATTAAGTATAACCAATATATTAGCCTATTGCTTAGGCAAATATTATGTAAAGGTATTGAACTCAACCCTAACCCTGAGTCTTTATACCATTTGCACAATGTCTATCAGACGCTCTATGTGGGCATCTTGACAAAATGTGCCGACCGAAAGTTTACCGCCAAAGGCGCAAAGCGCAATTCCAGAAGTGAGGTAACATGTTGCCGCGTCACTTCTGGTTTTGCTTCGTCGATGGCGGGTCTGTCCGTGAAAGGGTAACCAGCGTAGTATGATTTGACAGACAAATATACATGTTCACATCCGGAACATAGGGCAAAACACCACTAAACACACCCGGTCTCATTGGGAAGTTTTGGCGCTCATATTTTTTGGCGCGATATTTGTAAGCCAATGATTGGAGGAAATAATCTATTTAAGGTAGAAGATTTTTCTAGCCGTTATCAGTCTTGAGAAAGATCTTTAAGGATCGAAACGCGTAGACTACTGATATATGGCTCAGGTTCCTAGTTTGGTGAGTTCATTACCTATATTAGCTCAATCTTAGTAGCGTTATTGCACTATGTTTTTTACTTTCTTATAGGACACTGAAGATATGTATTTTATGGGATAAATCACTTGGATCAAAACACTTTCAGACAAGCATCATATTATAAGAAGATTGTTTAAACATCACTCTTTTTGAAATTCTTTTAAACACCGCATTTGGAGATACATTATATATTTTTTCTATTTGGACACTTTCAAACACTAATTTTGGATTTAAAGTTTAGACTTACTTTCTTTGAGATATTATCCACATTTTTTAGGTGTACACCTATATATTTTTTCATCATATTTTTTCATCTTTTTTTCCTTTTTTTGTCACCATTTTCACAGTATTCCACTTGGATTTGACTTTGTACTTTAGATCTAAGAGTTTGACTATTTGAACATATTTGGACAAATTAGAATCGGACCAACACCATTATCATTTTTTCTATCATTTTTTTCTATTTTTTCTATTATTTAACATTTTTGTGATATTTATTGTGCTATATTTTTTGTGGAAATATTTTTGGACTACCTATACCGTATACTTATTGATTGTGCTATTTGATCTGCATCATACTCACAACCATATTGGTTGTACCTTATGTTATTTATTCAGCTGTAATTGTTGAATTTATAGATATTGTATAAGATATCACACATAGGACTCCTGTTAATACCAGGCCACTAGAGCTAAGGTTTATATTTAGTAGGTACATATCCAATGTTTTAAAGCTTGTTTTTAAACCTAATGTTTTATAGCTTGTTTTTAAACCTGTTTAAACCTGTAAAAACAAGCTTTGTCCAATAGAGATCCGGAGGGACTCTATTTTATGCTTTTAGCCATCTGTACAATACTCGTATAGGATTTTAAATCTGTTAGAAAACTTATTGTGCACAATTGTATTTTATCTATTTACCAGATGTCTAGGATTTAGAATAAACTTTTTTAGATTACACACTCTTATTTTTGAAGTATATTCTGTATGCTTGTTATTAGTTATCTTATGAGTTATTAGTTACCCTCTAGACTACACCTTTAGCTAAGAACCCCTTTAAAAGGTTTGTTAGCGCTCCTGCACCGCTATTCGTTTATTTACATTTGAGATCTGGTTGAGAGATCTTGCAACTAGGAGCTTGGTTGGTTACAATTTTGGCGCTGGTGATACTATTCCTTGTTTATTCGATCCCAGTAACAGTAATATATGTTTTTTATATTTTTTATCTTTTTGTATATTTGATATTATTGTGTGATAGAAATTAGAAGGTTCATTGGACTATACAAATAGCTCAGTGTGCTAAGTGATGTATTTATGAGTTTATTTTTTTATATCAAGACCTAGGTTCGATCCCCATGTTAGCTTATGTATATATGTATGTATATGAGTTTTTATTTTTAATTTTTACTTTAATTTTTAATTTTTTTATGTATAAGATTACATTTTAAATTGTATTTTAATATAATTGTAATTGAATATAGGGGTATTATACCATTTTATTGCTATATAAAGATCAAGATTAGTCCTATTTCCTTTAACATCTAATAAGATAGTGGGCATTGCTAAAACACCTGTAAAGAAATCCGGAATCCAATGAGAAGTGGAGTAACACCTATGTAAGGACACAAGCATAAATCATAGACATCCTCAAAAAAGCCAAGCTGTGATTGGCGAAACGTACGTCGGAGCAGAGTGATGTCACAAAAGAGGCAGAGTCTTGTTCCTTACCAGACCGAAAACATCCTTCTTCAGACAGTCTTTTGTTTGCATTGGTCTTTGACTGGGACAGTCGCATATGTATGCCTTGTGACTAACTTGTTTTAAATAAAGTGTTATATTCTTTTATCCACTTCTGATTCATTCCATGTGGAATTTTAACTCAGATGGGATATCGATCTTTGCCTTTGTCTTCTGTTAAGAGTTTCCTGAGCCTTAATATCTAGAGCTTGATTTTGAAGCTCTAGAGAATGTTAGTACCGTTCCTTGCTTTCTTTTTTAATATTTGAATAACCACAGGACTTCACCATATATATTTTTCTTTTGTTTTCTGTGAGGTTCACCTGCCAATTATCATTCGCCTAGATCTAGAGTTCTGCGTTAGCCGTCAAAACCAGCGTTAGGGGGTCCTAACGCTGGTTTTGGCCGCCCGCTGGTATTTAGAGTCAGTCAGGAAAGGGTCTAATGCTCACTTTCCAGCCGTGACTTTTCCATACCGCAGATCCCCCTACGCCAATTGCGTAGCCTATCTTTTCAATGGGATCTTCCTAACGCCGGTATTTAGAGTCTTAAATGAAGTGAGCGTTAGAAATCTAACGACAAGACTCCAGCCGCAGAGAAAAGCCAGGAGTTAAGAGCTTTCTGGGCTAACGCCGGTTCATAAAGCTCTTAACTACTGTGCTCTAAAGTACACTAACACCCATAAACTACCTATGCACCCCAAACCGAGGTCCCCCCACATCGCCGCCACTCTATTAAAATTTTTTAACCCCTAATCTGCCGACCGCACACCGCCGCAAACCTACATTATCCCTATGTACCCCTAAGATGCTGCCCCTTACACCGCCGACCCCTACATAATATTTATTAACCCCTAATCTGCCCCCCAATGTCGCCGCTACCTTACCTACCATTATTAACCCCTAATCTGCCGACCGGACCTCACCGCTACTATAATAAAGTTATGAACCCCTAATCTGCTGCCCCTAACACCGCCGACCCCTACATAATATTTATTAACCCCTAATCTGCACGCCCCAATGTCGCCTCTACCTTACCTACAATTATTAACCCCTAATCTGCCGACCGGACCTCGCCGCTACTCTAATAAATGTATTAACCCCTAAAGCTAAGTCTAACCCTAACCCTAACACCCCCTAAGTTAAATATAATTTTTATCTAACGAAATAAAATAAATCTTATTAAATAAATTATTCCTATTTAAAGCTAAATACTTACCTGTAAAATAAACCCTAATATAGCTACAATATAAATAATAATTATATTGTAGCTATTTTAGGATTAATATTTATTTTACAGACAACTTTGTATTTATTTTAACCAGGTACAATAGCTATTAAATAGTTAATAACTAATTAATAGCTACCTAGTTAAAATAAATAAAAAATTACCTGTAAAATAAATCCTAACCTAAGTTACAATTAAACCTAACACTACACTATCAATAAATAAATTAACTAAACTATCTACAATTATCTACAAATAAATACACTAACTAAAGTACAAAAAATAAAAAAAGAACTAAGTTACAAAAAATAAAAAAATAATTTACAAACATTATAAAAAGATTACAACAATTTTAAGCTAATTACACCTACTCTAAGCCCCCTAATAAAATAACAAAGCCCCCAAAATAAAAAAATGCCCTACCCTGTTCTAAAATAAAAATTATAAAGCTCTTTTACCTTACCAGCCCTTAAAAGGGCCTTTTGCAGGGCATGCCCCAAAGAATTCTGCTCTTTTGCCTGTAAAAAAAAAAACATACAATACCCCACCCAAATCCCCCTTAAATAAAAGTAACACTACCCCCCTGAAGATCTTCCTACCTTATCTTCACCACCCCGGGTATCACCGATCCATCCAGAAGAGGGTCCGATGTCTTCTTCCTATCCGGGCGATGTCTTCATCCAACTAAACCAAAAGAGAGGGAGAGACCTCTCTAAAAGACTGCACGTACAGCACTCTGTGCCTGGACTTGTAGTGGAGAAATTGGGAATTTAAAATATAACCTTTATTAAGTACATTAAAATTAAACACTCAATTAAAAACAACCTGGAAGTAGTAGGCCTATTCCTTAATCTTCTGTAAGCCTTTGATATGTTATAAGTGCTTAGAAGGAAATTGTGTAGGCAGGAAGTTATAAGTGAGACCACTCTGTTCAGTAATTTTTCTGGTAATAAAGGGTTAATATTTTTGTGTCAAATACACATATATCTGGATATCTCAATATACTATTGATTTGTCCTTGGGTGTTGGAATTAGGTTCAATGCTAGTGACGCTCAGTGAACTCAGAAATACACATAAAAAGTAGTGTTAGAAACTTCACTTTATTAATAAATGTCACTCCTGTTTGATCTTATGTTAGAGTATAGATAGTTAAGATATTCAGAATAATCAGATTTCACGTAACAGTTTGTGAACCTGTATTATTCTGATTGTATTTTGGACATTCAAATGTGTATTGTCTATCTCCTTTGATCAACTCATTTCCACAGTTTGTAGGTTTATTATCAAAATAAATTATTTACAATCTCTGTGTGGTCCAGTTGATTAATTTGTATGTAGAGTATTAACAAAGTAGTATAATCTTGATTTGTTTCTATTTAATAGCTAGTCATTCGTCTAAAATACCAGTGATCCTTTACCAGACGTTGGGATTATTACCCTATTATCTCAGCACCACTTTCACATATGAAATTCTTGTGGGATTGTGTTATTTTGAAATAGGGGGTATATATACGCCTTCTATTGACTCCAATCCTAATGATAATAATGTGCACTTTTGAGTAGCTAAGTGTAATATAGTTCTTACACCTAATGACTCAGCCAGTATAAGTGTGCTGAATATTAATAACTATTGAAATAATAAGATGCACCAACTGTTACATTTAACTGTTTGCATTTAAATAAAAGAGGAACTAACTTCACTTGTAAGTGTGTAACCGCACTATTATGCAGCTATTGCGGTATTATATTATGTTTGCCCCTCTTGCTGCGATATTCTGTGTATCCTGTGTTCTCTCTTATTGTAATTTGGTCTCTCGTGTGATTCAGTGTCACACTAAGAATGCAGTATTGTGCTTGGTGTAAAATACTTTAGAACCAGATACTTATTTTCCAGAGTTATTTTGTTATAAGCCAACCATTTAAATTAGTTCTAATAGGGGCGGAGCCTGGTGCAGCACAGGAATGGAAGCATAGTGGGAGAGCTCCGTGCAGAAAACCAGATAAAGTGGCTAAGAAAGTGATGTAAGTGGCAGGAGAGCGGGCAAGAGACAGGGCAAAGGCAAGAGACACTATCAACAGTGATTTTGGGAGAACCGCAGCTCCCAAGATGTCAAAAAACTCATAACGGAGGTCAGAGCAGAAGCGTCTCAGACGCCATTGTTATAACCCACGTGGCACTGACTTTACTACAGCTAGCGGAGAGCGCATCTAGCGTGAATGGGGTGAGCTGCAAAGGAGCCGGAGGAGACAATACAAGGTGGAGGTGGCAAAGAGAAAGCGGAGGAGAAGGAAGGACAGGCAACGGCAGCACCTAAGCAACGGAAGCAACAGGTACACATGGAGGCCCGATTCTGATCGGTAACTGAGCTGGGGGTTGCGGTGGCACAAAATGTGGAGAGTCTAAGGGGAAGAGACTACAGAGAGAGGTCTGAATATAAAACTCAAACGGTCCGGTAATATAGAAGGACATAGCCCATAAAGGCCTATAACATGTTAAGTGATCCCCAGACTGCACAGAGCTTATCGACACAGAGGGAGAGACTTTTTGTTTTGCCTAGACAACAAGCTAGGTCCCTTTGATTCCTTTATACCCCCCCCTGGGCCTTGAAAGTTTATTATGAATGGTAAGGGTCGCTAAGGCAATAAAATGATTAAGGAGAATATATAAAGAGAATATGGCTATAAATGTATAATAGAGACTTTATGGGAACTCATACTGCCTGCAATATACAGCTGGTCTTTTGAGGCCTCCTCATGCTCCCTTGTTGATAAAAAAACACTGGATATAGCTAAGAAGATACTTTAGTGACACTTTTGCTTCTTTTTTTGAAAATATACGTTACTGTGAAGGAGGCAGGTGAAAACCATACTCACTTGCTGGTTAGGGAAAACGTAACCCAGACACCCTATCTATATACGGACATATTGTTCCCCTGATCACTATTACACTGCACTCCATACTCTACAGGGTGACAAAAGCATATCAAGATGGCTGCGAGGAAAGGCTCTAAGGCACCTTTACAAAATAAACAGTCTGCAGCTACTCTTTTTTTCAAGCCTGCGAAGGGAGAAAAGTTATCTGATACTCAAATGCTAGAATCAGATGAAGAGAGGGAGGAGACGGAGGGAAACAGGGATGGAGGGGAAGACTCCAGGCCCTTAACTAAAGCTGATCTGGATCATCTAGTCTCCAAACAGGATATTAACAGTAATTTTGAGAGACTGCTAGAAAAAATGGAATCCTTGCAAAACTCTGTAACTAACAGTATATCTGAATTAAAGCAAGAGATAGTTGATCTGGGGTTAAGAGTAAACTCCTTAGAGGAAAACGGTGATACTATGGTAGAAGATCTAAATACAGTAACAGATAAAGTCACTTCTCAACAATCTGAAATAGAAGAAATATATGACAAACTAGAAGATCTAGAAAATCGTAGCCGAAGATCTAATCTCAGACTAAAGGGAATACCGGAAACAATAGGCCCTAAAGAGTTAAATGCTTACTTGTCAAACCTCTTTCGGAGCATCACTGGCTCAGGAGGGGACGAGAGTTTCCAAATGGAAAGGGCGCATAGGGCACTTCGGCCCAAACCTAAGGGGGATGAGCCCCCCAGAGATGTTATCATCAAGATGTTACGCTTCCAAGAACGGGAGGAGATACTTGCAGCAGCCAGAAAGAATCCCACTTTTAAATATCAGGGGAACATCATCCAGTTTTTCCAGGATTTATGTAAGATCATATACCAAGGGTCAGATAAGTATGATCACAATGAGCAAATGTTTTGATTTCTAGATATTGCTTGTGACTGGACTTGGGGAATTGGAAGGGGGTGGAAGGTTGTCAGTCATTATGTGCCTTACCCAGAAGACCACCTATGCAATTGGGACAATTATGTTTGGTAATATGGACATTTCTTAATGTTGTGTGCAACTTTTCCCCCTAACAGGTTTCAAGCTGAGACAAGTCACCACAAGATTTGTTATTTGTCACTCTTTGAAATATGTTTTCTAATCAGAAATACCACTGCAATTGCCATGTTTTGTTCTCTTTATCTTTTAATTCTTGCCTATTCTCAAGATATTTACTGAGCCATAATGCTGAAGTAATGTTGTAATCTGCACTCAGGTATAATATGTGTTGGTTCCCGGATGGGAATGACATAGTTTATGTTGGTATGTTTGAATTTCTATGTTATTTAATTTTTATTCTTTTTTGGTTAAACCAGGTGATTCCTACAAGGTTTGAAGGAAGGAATTTGAGGAAGTATTGTAACAGGAGGGTAATTCAGGTATTAAAGAATAATGGTAGAAAGGGGGTCCTTTGGGACTCAGACAGATTTGATGAGACAAATTACATAGGGAGGTTGGGGGGGGAGGCGAAAAAGATTACTGATGACACATAATATAAAACTAATCTCTCATAATGTCAGAGGACTAAACACAGATACTAAAAGACGCACAGCCATGACACAATATATGAAGTCTAATGCAAACATTATATTCCTTCAGGAAACGCACTTTCTGCCCCAGACGATCCCAAAATATTGGACTCAAAGGTTTTCACAACATTTCCACTCAACGACAGACTCAAAAAAAAGGGGGGTGACGATTCTACTACATAACTCTTTGGACTTTATACTGGATAGTGAAATTAGAGATACTGAAGGTAGGTTTGTGATAGTGAGAGGCACTATTCAGAACACTAAAGTCACTCTTTGCAATGTGTATGCACCCAATGAGACACAGAATGCCTTCTTTGAAACAATTTCGCAACATCTCACCCAGTGGTCACAGGACAGAATAATCTTGGGAGGGGATTTCAATGTCACTATGACCTCTTTCTCGGAGGGGGACACTAAGGGGCTATCGAGTAAACAACACCTTCACAATGCAATAGTAAAGTCAATTAGGGAGTCGTTGGGAGCACATGGCGGTGGGCAATTCCAAACATGAATATACATACTACTCATCGGCACACAATTCTTACTCCACCTTAGATTATATTTTCGTGAGTCAAATACTAACCCCTAATCTGAGTACATCAAGTACGCAGTCATGTGTGTGGTCTGACCATTCACTAGTAATTTTAGAGCTAGCAGGGATTTTAAATTTCTCAAGACCAAGATCATGGACGTATAACCCAACGCTCCTTAAAAACCCAGCAATATTGGAGAGAATAAAGATAGCACTAGGAGAATATTGGCAAGTAAATGCGGGGACTACAAGTAACCCAATAATGATTTGGGCTGCTCACAAACCGGTGTTGAGGGGATTGCTTATTAAAGAGAAATCGATGGTGGTGAGACACTCAACACAATTAGTGAATACACTTCAGAGAGAGGTAGAGACACTGGAGCGGGAACATAGACGAACCCTTTCCTCGGGAGTATATAGATCTCTTCAGACTAAACGTAAAGAATTGGCCACAATCTTAAACGAGAATTCTGTCCGGGCTGCACTGCGGCTGAAAGCACACTACTATGTGTATGCAAACAAGCCAGATAAATATCTGGCATATAAATTAAGGGAGAGAACAAAACTCTTTGCAATACCTTCTATACACACACGGGGGGGGACTCCCACTTCAAACCCCCAAGAGATAGCCGAAACCTTTGTTCAATATTATGAGAATCTCTACGATGGGAAGAAGGTGGCGGGGGGGGATCTAGATCGGCAGACAAACAACCTCCTGGGACAGGCTAGATTACCACAGATTCAAGACTCGGATCTGACCATTTTAAACACAGAGATTACGGCTATGGAAATACTGACAGTAATTAGGGACCTCAAAACGGGAAAAGCGCCAGGACCAGACGGACTAACAGGGGAATATTATAAATTATTTAGAAGAGAGCTGCTACCCCATATGTTGACCTTCTGTAATGGTATAGTAGCGGGGAGGGAACTACCTCGGGATATGTTAAGAGCCAAGATAGTGGTGATACCTAAAATAGGGAAAAACCCTAAACACTGCCAAAATTACAGGCCCATCTCCCTGATTAACACAGATCTCAAAATTTTCACAAAAATTATAGCTAACAGACTTAAATCAATTCTTCCAGCATTAATCCACAAAGACCAAGTGGGGTTTATTAAAGATAGGGAAGCCCCGGATAATGTGAGGAGAATTCTAACCCTAGTTGATTACCTAAAGCAGACTAAGACTCCATCACTACTTTTATCACTCGACGCGGAAAAGGCGTTTGATAGGGTAGACTGGACCTTCATGTTTAAAGTCTTAGAAAACATGGGTTTTAAAGGAGCATTTATAAAGGCACTTACAACCATTTACTCAAGACCGACGGCAGTGGTGGGAGCAGCAGGGTATATTTCAAGACCCATTGATATTCTAAATGGAACCCGCCAAGGGTGCCCACTCTCGCCACTCCTGTTTGCCATTAGTATAGAACCACTAGCAGCGCTTATTAGGCATTCGATGGATATATCAGGGGTGAGGGTGTCCAATGACGAATATAAATTGACACTATTTGCAGATGACGTTTTGCTGACATTGACCAAGCCTCTGATCTCTCTACCTAATTTATACGACATCTTGGGAAAATTTTCAGACATTTCGGGCTATAAGATTAATCTAGATAAATGCGAAGCCTTACCCATTTGTCTTCCATCACATACCAAAAAGTCGATTGAGTTAAACTTTAATCTCACATGGGCAAAAACCCACATTACCTATTTGGGAGTCAAGATTAATAGTGCATTCTCTGAATTGTATAGAATGAATTATGTCCCTATTTATAAAACCATTAGGAGAGACCTAAACAATTGGAAAAAGGGGAAATTTTCGTGGTATGGGAGACTTTCGGCTATTAAAATGAATGTCCTACCCAGGATTTTGTACCTTTTCAGAGCTCTGCCGGTTGGGGTCCCCCTAGCCGATCTAAATGCCCTACAAACTGATTTATTTCGATTTCTAAGGGGGATGGGAAAGCGAGAATAGCGGCACAACTGTTAAAACAGCATAAACAGATAGGGGGAGTGGGAGTCCCGAACCTTGTGGATTACTATCATGCCTCCAGGCTGGCACAATCAGTCATCATGGAAAAAAACTTTCAGGGGGTTCTCTGGCCAAAAATTGAAGCAGATATTGAAGGCAGTGACAATCCGGCAGATATATTATGGGATCCCTTATGGAATACCAAAAAACTTGCATATAGGTCACCGGTAACACATGAATCCTTACACATCTGGCATAAGATAACCAGACAGATGGACTTATTTAACCCTCACTCTCTACTGATGCCCTTAAAACTTTTACTGCCAGTCGAACTTAGAAAAGCAGTGGGAAAATGGGAAAATAAGGGCCTCTATAGGGTCGCAGATTTTCTAGATGGGGAACTAATATCTACCTTTAATCAGATCAGAGATAAGATCCAACCATACACATTGAACTGGTTTCTTTACTTACAGATTTCATCAGCTATCTCAAAACACATGACTGACAGACTAAAGCAACCCTTGACTTCTATGGAAAAGATATGCAGCACACAAGCCAGAGGGAAACACGTGATTTCTCAGATATACTTGATATTACAAAGAAAGAAGGCCAACCTTAAGACTCCTTTAATGGAGAGGTGGGAAAGAGAGGTAGAAGAGGTGAAAGAACAGAAGATATGGGAAAAGATCCTGTCAGAAGCGGGGAAGGGCATGCTTAGTGCAGATATGAAGGAAAACTGTTTGAAGGTAGCCTTTCGTTGGTATCTTACACCAGAAAGGACGGCTCACATTCAATCCATAAATAGTGCTTTCTGCTATAGAGGTTGTGGGAGGAGAGGGACGTACAGACATATGTGGTGGGACTGCCCAAAGGTCCGACCATTATGGGATAGGCTCTCGAGGCTGCTCAGTGACACATTAGATGAAAACATTGAACTAACGATAACTCAGGCAATTTTACATGAGAGGGTGGGCTCGCTGAATTCAGCGATCAACACTTTTATTAGGATTCTTTGTACTTGCTTACGCATTTGTATAGCCAGACATTGGAAGGTGGGAGCTCCGAGATGGACAGAAGTTTTAGATAAAATAAAAGATATATATACAATGTCAGAATTAGCAGCTTGGGCGCAAGGGAACACTGAGCAGTTTCAAAAAATATGGTTCTATTGGATTCTGAAAGGCTGCACTCGACCACACACCACTCAGGACAGAGATGAATGAGAGTATTCAAGACAGTAGGGGAGATAGGATATTTGTAGAGGAAACCCGAAGTTAGGGGACAGACCGGGTCTGGAGATACCTGACTTGCCTGACTGAGGTCGCAATATGTTGATAGTAATTTTTCTTCTTCTTCAACAGAATTATTATTTGAGAGATGTCTAGAGAGCATGGAATCAACTGGAGGGAGGGAGGGATGGGAGGCTGGGGGAGTTAAGTTTGGTACTTTTAATGTATTGTTAATAATCTGCTCATGTTAAGGGGAAGGTGACTCTTCTCAAGATAGACCAGTTTTGAGGGGAAAGTAATACTTGATATATATGCAGAGAAAACACAAAGTGGTAGGTGGGACATATGTGTATAAAATGAGTCATCTTCACCCGGTTCTAATGCTTTGTATTTTGTGTTTGAAAAACTCAATAAAAAATATTTCAACTAAATTAGTTCTAATAAGTTAGATATATATGCACCCTCAACTGAACTGGTATGACTATGCCATTATTGAGGTAATAGCTAGGAGGTTTGAGTTATCTAATATAGCAGCAAAAGTTAGATAGTTTCACCGGTAAAATAGAATTCTCTGACTATGAGTACAACTGAGCTTGTAATTCCCCCAATGCGATATATTTGTTTAGGCGGGGTAGAATCTATATTACGTATCCAGTACCAATATATGACAAACAGTCACAATTAGGTTTGTTTAACTAAGTTATAACTTTGACCTAAAGTTTATTTGATCTAACAGAGGGTTATTTGCACTAGGCTATTTACTAGGTGGCAACCTAAGGATATCGCATTGGGGGAATTACAAGCTCAAGCTCTGGACCACACAGAGATTGTAAATAATTTATTTTGATAATAAACCTACAAACTGTGGAAATGAGTTGATCAAAGGAGATAGACAATACACATTTGAATGTCCAAAATACAACCAGAATAATACAGGTTCACAAACTGTTACATGAAATCTGATTATTCTGAATATCTTAACTATCTATACTCTAACATAAGATCAAACAGGAGTGACATTTATTAATAAAGTGAAGTTTCTAACACTACTTTTTATGTGTATTTCTGAGTTCACTGAGCGTCACTAGCATTGAACCTAATTCCAACACCCAAGGACAAATCAATAGTATATTGAGATATCCAGATATATGTGTATTTGACACAAAAATATTAACCCTTTATTACCAAAAAAATTACTGAACAGAGTGGTCTCACTTATAACTTCCTGCCTACACAATTTCCTTCTAAGCACTTATAACATATCAAAGGCTTACAGAAGATTAAGGAATAGGCCTACTACTTTCAGGTTGTTTTTAATTGAGTGTTTAATTTTAATGTACTTAATAAAAGTTATATTTTAAATTCCCAATTTCTCCACTACAAGTCCAGGCACAGAGTGCTGTACGTGCAGTCTTTTAGAGAGGTCTCTCCCTCTCTTTTGGTTTAGTATATTATTCAACTGCATAGCACCACCTTTTCTGCTATTATAAGCACAGAAACATTAATTTAGTGTCAGCTACTCACTGCAGTTATAGAAAAGGCTGCCGCAGTGGTGCCACTGTATATCAGTTGTGGTAAAAAAGATGTCTTCATCCAAGCGGGGGCTGAAGAGGTCCATCATCCGGCTGAAGTCTTCATCCAAGCGGGGGCTGAAGAGATCCATCATCCGGCTGAAGTCTTCATCCAAGCAGGGGCTGAAGAGGTCCATCATCCGGCTGAAGTCTTCTATCAAGTGGCATCTTCAATCTTCTTTCTTCGGCTCCATCTTCATCCCGCCGACGCGGAACATCTTTCTTCACCGACGAACTCCAGACGAATGGAGGTTCCTTTAAGGGACGTCATCCAAGATGGCGTCCCTCGAATTCCGATTGGCTGATAGGATTCTATCAGCCAATTGGAATTAAGGTAGGAAAATTCTGATTGGCTGATGGAATCAGCCAATCAGATTCAAGTTCAATCCGATTGGCTGATCCAATCAGCCAATCAGATTGAGCTCGCATTCTATTGGCTGTTCCGATCAGCCAATAGAATGCAAGCTCAATCTGATTGTCTGATTGGATCAGCCAATCGGATTGAACTTGAATCTGATTGGCTGATTCCATCAGCCAATCAGAATTTTCCTACCTTAATTCCGATTGGCTGATAGAATCCTATCAGCCAATCGGAATTCGAGGGACGCCATCTTGGATGACGTCCCTTAAAGGAACCTTCATTCGTCGGGAGTTCGTCGGTGAAGAAGGATGTTCCGCGTCGGCGGGATGAAGATGGAGCCGGAAGAAAGAAGATTGAAGATGCCGCTTGATAGAAGACTTTAGCCGGATGATGGACCTCTTCAGCCCTCGCTTGGATGAAGACTTCAGCCGGATGATGGACCTCTTCAGCCCCCGCTTGGATGAAGACTTCAGCCGGATGATGGACCTCTTCAGCCCCCTTGGATGAAGACATCGCCCGGATAGGAGGAAGACATCGGACCCTCTTCTGGACGGATCGGTGATACCCAGCGTGGTGAAGATAAAGTAGGAAGATCTCCAGGGGCTTAGTGTTAGGTTTATTTAAGGGGGGTTTGGGTTAGATTAGGGGTATGTGGGTGGTGGGTTGTAATGTTGGGGGGGGTATTGTATGTTTTTTTTACATCCAAAAGAGCAGAATTCTTTTGGGCATGCCCCGCAAAAGGCCCTTTTAAGGGCTGGTAAGGTAAAAAAGCTTTACAATTTTTATTTTAGAATAGGGTAGGGCATTTTTTATTTTGGGAGCTTTGTTATTTTATTAGGGGGCTTAGAGTAGGTGTAATTTGCTTAAAATTGTTGTAATCTTTTTATAATGTTTGTAAATTATTTTTTTATTTTTTTTAACTTAGTTCTTTTTTTATTTTTTGTACTTTAGTTAGTGTATTTATTTGTAGATAATTGTAGATAGTTTAGTTAATTTATTTATTGATAGTGTAGTGTTAGGTTTAATTGTAAATTAGGTTAGGATTTATTTTACAGGTAATTTTTTATTTATTTTTAACTAGGTAGCTATTAATTAGTTATTAACTATTTAATAGCTATTGTACCTGGTTAAAATAAATACAAAGTTGCCTGTAAAATAAATATTAATCCTAAAATAGCTACAATATAATTATTATTTATATTGTAGCTATATTAGGGTTTATTTTACAGGTAAGTATTTAGCTTTAAATAGGAATAATTTATTTAATAAGATTTAATTTATTTCGTTAGAATAAAATTATATTTAACTTAGGGGAGGTGTTATTGTTAGGGTTAGACTTAGCTTTAGGGGTTAATACATTTATTAGAGTAGCGGCGAGGTACGGTCGGCAGATTAGGGGTTAATACTTGAAGTTAGGTGTCGGCGATGTGAAGGCCGATTAGGGGTTAATACTATTTATTATAGGGTTTTTGAGGCGGGAGTGAGGCGGATTAGGGGTTAATAACTTTATTATAGTAGCGGTGAGGTCCGGTCGGCAGATTAGGGGTTAATAATTGTAGGTAGGTGGCGGCGATGTTAAGGGGGGGCAGATTAGGGGTTAATAAGTGTAAGGTTAGGGGTGTTTAGACTCTGGGTACATGTTAGGGTGTTTGGTTGCAGACTTAGGAAGTGTTTCCCCATAGGAAAAAATGGGGCTGCGTTAGGAGCTGAACGCTGCTTTTTTGCAGGTGTTAGGTTTTTTTTCAGCTCAAACTGCCCCATTGTTTCCTATGGGGGAATCGTGCACGAGCACGTTTTTGAAGCTGGCCGCGTCCGTAAGCACCGCTGGTATTTAGAGTTAGTGGCGGTAAATATGCCTGTACGCTCCCTTTTTGGAGCCTAACGCAGCCCTTCTGTGAACTCTAAATACCAGCGGTATTTAAAAGGTGCGGAGGAAAAAAAGCACGCGTAGCTAACGCACCCCCTCTAACGCAAAACTCTAAATCTAGGTGATTGTGATTACCTACCCTGGGACATTTATCCTTTTTTGTGCACTATCACATTTGTTTGTTTTATAAATAAATATATATATATATATATATATATATATATATATATATATATATATATATGTGTATTTATATGCACATAGTATACATATACTTATATGTATGTATATATATATATATATATATATATTTAGTTTTAAATTCCAAAATTTTTCACATAGTAGAAAATTGTCTTAGTATCTATCTATTTATCTATCTATCTATCTATCTATACCTGTATACATTTATATATATATATATATATATATATATATATATATATACACAAGGTAAAGGAAGGCACTCACTGGTCTTTTCATCAAGTGTTTATTATCAAGCGTGACGTTTCAGCGACACACTCCCCTTCCTCTTAGTCTGAGGAAGGGGAGTGTGTCCCAGAAACGTCACGCTTGATAATAAACACTTGATGAAAAGACCAGTGAGTGCCTTCCTTTACCTTGTATATTTACCTGCTGGCACCCTGGCACGAAAGAACTTTGAAAGTGAGAGTGCTCTCTACATATTATATATATATATATATATATATATATATATATATATATATATATATAGTATCCAAACAGCAGGCACTCACTGGACTTTATTGTAAAATATAAATACTTTATTGCATCAAGTTAAAACCGACAAACGTTTCGGCACTGCATTGTGCCTTTGTCAATGTCAAAAACAAATACACAATAGCACACAACCAGAGTGCAGCTCCACACCCCAGAACAAATCTCTATATACATATTAAAAACAACATATATATACTTCTCAATCACTCTCGAATTTTGCCGCCAAACCTCCGTAATGCACTCCAGGAGGTACACTACTGACGTCACGCTGACACGCTAATCGTGCCTAGCGTGATGACGCAACGTCTAAGCGTCCGGCGGTGGAGAAATGGGGAATACCCGATGCTACTGTGCGCATGACAGTAAAAAGATATAGTGTTTTGAAGAAATGTTGCTAACGGCAACCAATAATCACAATAGTCAGCGAGATCACAGACTCACCGGGTATTCCCTAGCAGGAGGCAGCAGTACTTAAAATCATCAGCGTGACGTCAGTAGTGTACCTCCTGGAGTGCATTACGGAGGTTTGGCGGCAAAATTCGAGAGTGATTGAGAAGTATATATATGTTGTTTTTAATATGTATATAGAGATTTGTTCTGGGGTGTGGAGCTGCACTCTGGTTGTGTGCTATTGTGTATTTGTTTTTGACATTGACAAAGGCACAATGCAGTGCCGAAACGTTTGTCGGTTTTAACTTGATGCAATAAAGTATTTATATTTTACAATAAAGTCCAGTGAGTGCCTGCTGTTTGGATACTATTTGGAGGAATATTTGCAGCGCACCGTGGCTCTTACTAACAGTATGAAGATGCAATCCCCTCTTTGACTTTATATATATATATATATATATATACAGGGAGTGCAGAATTATTAGGCAAATGAGTATTTTGACCACATCATCCTCTTTATGCATGTTGTCTTACTCCAAGCTGTATAGGCTCGAAAGCCTACTACCAATTAAGCATATTAGGTGATGTGCATCTCTGTAATGAGAAGGGGTGTGGTCTAATGACATCAACACCCTATATCAGGTGTGCATAATTATTAGGCAACTTCCTTTCCTTTGGCAAAATGGGTCAAAAGAAGGACTTGACAGGCTCAGAAAAGTCAAAAATAGTGAGATATCTTGCAGAGGGATGCAGCACTCTTAAAATTGCAAAGCTTCTGAAGCGTGATCATCGAACAATCAAGCGTTTCATTCAAAATAGTCAACAGGGTCGCAAGAAGCGTGTGGAAAAACCAAGGCGCAAAATAACTGCCCATGAACTGAGAAAAGTCAAGCGTGCAGCTGCCAAGATGCCACTTGCCACCAGTTTGGCCATATTTCAAAGCTGCAACATCACTGGAGTGCCCAAAAGCACAAGGTGTGCAATACTCAGAGACATGG